>NC_090739.1:44223464-44303464 GCF_036898095.1 Palaemon carinicauda | reverse complement strand
CAGCAACAATGGATCAAATCCTATTTACTGCTTCATTTTTAAACTTTACATTAAAAAAAATTACATTTCCATTTTAAGTTGACCTCGTATTAAGAAATGGTATATCTTCGAGCGCTTTTCCAAACTAATTTTCCCTGTCAGTGAATTTAGTTGTGCAGCTTGTGCTTGTGTTGTTGATACCAAACACAGTGAGCTCTTTACTGTCTTTGTGTTTATCCTTGTAATTTTTTTTACCTAACCTTTTCAGAAACGTGTCGTATGTGAATAATAATAATAATAATAATAATAATAATAATAATAATAATAATAATAATAATAATAATAATAATAATAATAATAATAATAATAACAACAACAAGTATTACCACCCTGCGAAAGTTAAAGGGGGAGCTGTTACATAACCTTAACGTTTTTGTTTTGAGTATTTTTTTAACTAGAGTGGACGCTCTCGTAGTTTGATTTCCTTGGTTATAGTGCAAACAATTTACCATCGTATAAGTTGATAATAGTGTAATTAGTTTAATTATCATATCACTACAAAAGGACCGATGCCTCAAGTGCTTTAGAAAGGTGAAGTAATGATGTGTTAGCATTAAGAACTTGTGTTGATCAACTACAGTAATAAACGTTAACAAAATCTGTTATTGTCACCTCGGATGCGAAGAGGTTTCATTGTACTTTATTACTGGGTAATGTAACCTAGGGAAAAAAACTACTTTTTTCTAGAGAAAAAGGTCCATTCTCCTAATTATTTATACTATATAATACCTTGTGTTCTTTAACTGTTTCTATTCTTTCATTCCTGGCTCCACTAACCTTTATAACCTCTTATGTTTTTGTCTTATTACTAACACCGTTGACTTTTGTGGATTGGTGCTAAAAGTAAATTTACTAAGTTCTTCAAAACTGCGGTAGTTGTCTAAATAAATTTTTGGTAGCCTATACCTAAATAATACCAATAGCTCCGCCACAATTTTTTTTCTGATGAATTACTTAGTGCTTTATCTGAAGCTCTCCTCTTTTTTTTTTTTTTTTTTTTTCAGGAGGAACAGTATTTTTACCCTATTTGTTAACCTTTTCAATCTTGTGGGACCCCTGTGGGAAACCAGGTTTTTTGGGTGGGAAATGAATTAGAAATCCATTTTCACACTCGAATAATGGCACATGTAGAATTATCAATAAGCAAGGCCACCAGCTAACCTAAACAAACTACCTAACCTAACCTAGTAGCCGTATCCTTACTGAACATGTGGGGGGGGGGGGGTGCGCTTCGCTCCCCTTGCGACCTTCCCAACACAGCCATATTAGATATAAGAAAGCCAAAAACCCTCTGTGTACTGAAGTTGGAGGGTAAAGGTGAGCTGCACCTTTCTGACTACCCAATGCACAATAACCTCACAAATGAGTGAGCTCCAATCATTTATAGTTTTGTGAGAAATTCTTAATTCATTTTCAACAAATTTATAACTAAATCTAACACCATTTTAATTATATATGAGTAACAAATTAGATTCTATATCTAAATGAGACTTTAAAAACCAAGTTCCCTTAAAAATGGATACGTGAAAACTACACCTTTTTTTCACTTCTTGTTTTTAAATATTTAACTTAGCCGGTGAATATATAGCTGCAACTCTGTTGCTCGATAGACAAAAACTTGTACAAAAACTCGCCAGCGATTGCTACACAGGTTGCGGGTGTGCCCATCAGCGCCATCTGTCGGCCAGATACCAAGCTCTATGTAAACAAAGACTCAATTTTCTCTCTGTCGACGTGTCGACAAGACGTACTTTACTCGCTGTTGCTAACTGGAGTTTTTCACATCATCTTTGGTGAAGTACTATATTCTGGTTTTGAGCTTTCGCTGTGCAGGGTTATTCTTCAAATAAATCCTTGAACTCTTTTTTTGTATCGGATTCATTGTTGATGACTTAGATCGTTTTTTGGACTTTCCCCTTGACCTTTCAAAATGGCTGACCCTTCACAAGTTCCCAAATTTAGAAAATGCAATGCTAGGGACTGTTCTAGGCGTCTCCCGAAGGCTTCTATCGACCCTCACACTGTTTGTTCCAATTGTCGGGGTAAAACCTGTTAATTGGAAGATCGGTGTGAGGAGTGCGTAGG
Organism: Palaemon carinicauda; assembly: GCF_036898095.1. Classification (NCBI taxonomy): domain Eukaryota; kingdom Metazoa; phylum Arthropoda; class Malacostraca; order Decapoda; family Palaemonidae; genus Palaemon; species Palaemon carinicauda. The sequence goes on along the minus strand of NC_090739.1, from coordinate 44,301,340 downwards.
CCTTTCGGAATTCGATTTTATCGAATTTGAAAAGTACACACGCAGGCTAGAGAGAGATAGAATTAGGAGAAGTTCTTCTAGGTCTATTGATGTTTCCTCTCCTCATGCCCCACAACCTATTCCTTCCCCTGTAGTGGTTGTTCCTAACCCCCCTCCTAGCACTCAGGAACCTTCGATGGCTGACATGATGCGTGCCATCCATGCCCTGGGGGAGAGAGTTGAGTCCCTTGCAAGTGACCGTAATCAACTCATGGCGGATGTTAAGGAGCTTAAGTGCCAAAGTGCAGTGGGAAGTGAGAAAGTGCCTAGTGATAGTGTTGTGAACAGTGTTGCGCTTGAGGGTTCGTCTGTTCGTGCCTGTCGTCCTCCTAGTCCGGGACCTCTTGCAAGCTCCCAAGTCCAGGGGAGAAGCAATGTCGCTCGACGCATGGGTTCGAGAGGCTTTAATCAGCGAACAGACGTTCCCTCTATGGTATCAGGCGTATCTCCCCAAGATCGCCCCTACCTACGTAAGACGAGAGAGCCCATTTATACCTCGTCGTCTGAAGGTGTTTCTCGTAAGAAACTTTGGACCAAGGTCTCACGACCTTTAAAACGTAAATCGGTCCCTTCAGGACAAGTCCAACGTCCCAGTTGTAGCCACTGGGTCAGTTCGGACTTGGTGCCGTCATCTGATGACTGCTCACCGCCTAAGAGAGGCAAAGCGGTACCGCTTCAGTCATTAACACCGTCTGTCGCCGCACCTGCTCCCGTTGACCCTAAATGGGCTTTGCTGCAAGACATGCAGTCCCAGCTTACGTTTTTGATGCAGGACTTTCATGCGGAGAAGGTTGCTACCGTTCCTCCTAGCCAACAACCTTCCAAGCGATCGGTTGTGCGTCCTGTTGACGCTGAGGTAACCTTCTCGCGTCTACCAGTTGAGGTGGTGCCTCCACCGATGCTATCCAGTGTGGGTTGCCAGCCGCACGTTGACGTTAAGCGACGCACGGAGGTGGTTGTTGACGTTCAGGACGTTCAACAACCATCAGAGGTGACTTGTTTTGACGCGGTGCGTCAACCTCCGCAACCCGGTGTGGTTTCCACTGCTCAACCCAGTCGGTCTAGACAGTCTCGGGTAGACGCTGTGCGTCCTCGCGCTTCCATGGTTGTTGACAGTTCACAGACTGTGCAGCAGTTCCATGACGTTGCGTCCGGCTCCGTCACGCATGCACCAGTGCGACCGGACTCAGCGAACCAGACGTTGCCCACTCCGTTGCCGTTTCCTCATCAGTTTTCGGATGAGGAACTTTCTGATGATGATGTTGCCGAGCATCAAGATGATCAACAATCAGAACTGGACGAACCCAAGTCAACTCAACCCTCTTTGGACTTTAGAAAAGTCTTGGCTATTTTCAAAGAGTTGTTTCCTGACCAGTTTGTTTCTGTGGCTCCTCGTTCTCCGCCGTCAGAGTTTGTATTAGGCATGCCTTCTACCGCACCTGCCTTTACTAGACTCGTCCTCGCACGCTCGTCTAAGAGAGCTTTGCGGCTGATAGGAGACTGGTTAGAGTCCAAGAAGAGTTTAGGGAAGACAGCATTTGCCTTTCCCCCAGCTAAACTCTCTTCTAGATCGAGCGTCTGGTATGCCACGGGAGAAGTTCTCGGCTTGGGAGTTCCTGCCTCTGCCCAGGGCGACTTCTCAAGTCTTGTAGACTCTCCCCGACGCCTTGCCATGAGACGCTCGAAGATTTGTTGGTCATCATCGGACCTGGACCACCTTATGAAAGGTATCTTTAAGGCTTTTGAAGTCTTCAACTTTTTAGACTGGTGCTTAGGAGCCCTGTGCAGGAAAATCTCTTCAACAGATAAAGAGATTTCTTTGCTCATTATGTCCTGCATGGACAAGGCCGTCCGTGATGGGTCCAATGAGCTAGCTGCCTCATTCACGTCCGGAGTCCTGAAAAAGCGAGAGTCTCTCTGCTCGTTTCTGTCTGCTGGAGTTACACCATGCCAGAGATCTGAGCTTCTCTTTGCTCCCCTTTCCAAGTGCCTGTTTCCAGAAGTCTTGATAAAGGAAATTGCTGCTTCGTTAGTGCAGAAGGACACTCATGATCTAGTTGCGTCCTCAGCTCGCAAAGCTCCCCCTTTGCCTTCATCTTCCGCTAGACCGAGGATAGACACTCCAGCGTCTCGCTTTATTCCGCCCTTTCGTGGCAGAGCCTCCAGCAGAGGAGGTGCTCGTGCCGAAGGGAAGCGAGGGAAGAGGAAAGGATCCAAGTCCTCTAAGGGCAGAGTCTGACTGCCCGCAACTTCAGACAGCAGTGGGAGCCAGACTCAAGAACTTCTGGCAAGCCTGGGAGAGGAGAGGCGCAGATTCACAATCTGTGAAGTTGCTCAGAGAGGGGTACAAAATCCCTTTTGTACGCAAACCCCCTCTAGCAACGTCCCCCATCGACCTCTCTCCCAGGTACAGAGAGGAAGAAAAGAGACAAGCCCTGAAACTGGAAGTGTCTCTTTTGCTAGAGAAGGGAGCGGTGGTCAAAGTCTCGGACCTTCAATCACCGGGATTCTACAACCGCCTCTTCCTAGTTTCAAAGAAGACAGGAGGGTGGAGACCGGTGCTGGACGTCAGTGCTCTGAATGTCTTTGTCATAAAGACGAAGTTCTCCATGGAGACCACAAAGTCAGTCTTAGCAGCGGTCAGAAGGGAAGACTGGATGGTCTCCCTAGACCTAAGGGACGCCTACTTCCACGTCCCCATTCACTCAGACTCCCAACCTTTTCTGAGATTCGTTTTCGAAAATGTGGTCTACCAGTTTCGGGCCCTGTGCTTTGGCCTAAGCACAGCTCCTCTCGTGTTTACGAGGCTGATGAGGAATGTGGCCAAATTCCTCCACTTATCGGACATCCGAGCCTCCCTTTATTTGGACGACTGGCTTCTCAGAGCCTCTTCCAGTCGTCGCTGTCTGAAGGATCTCAAGTGGACTCTAGATCTGACCAAGGAATTGGGACTCCTAGTCAATTTGGAAAAGTCGCAACTGGTCCCATCCCAAACTATTGTGTATTTAGGGATGGAGATTCACAGTCTAGCTTTTCGGGCTTTTCCGTCGGCCCCCAGAATAAGTCAAGCCCTGTTATTCATCCAGAACATGCTGAAGAAGGAACGCTGCTCAGTCAGGCTGTGGATGAGTCTGATAGGGACGCTGTCATCCCTGGAACAATTTGTGTCACTAGGAAGACTACACCTCCGTCCGCTTCAATACCATCTAGCTTTTCACTGGAAAAAGGACAAAACGCTAGAAGCGGTCTCGATCCCGATTTCCGAAAAGATGAAGTCTTGTCTGACTTGGTGGAAGGACAATATCAACCTAAGAGAGGGTCTTCCCCTGGCTGTTCAGACTCCCAACCACGTTCTCTTCTCGGACGCATCGGACGTGGGCTGGGGCGCGACACTAGACGGTCGGGAATGCTCAGGACTGTGGAATTCGAGTCAGAGGAGCATGCATATCAACTGCAAGGAGCTGTTGGCAGTACATCTGGCCTTGAAAAGCTTCAAGTCTCTCCTTCGAGGCAAAGTGGTGGAAGTAAACTCAGACAACACCACGGCCTTGGCGTACATCTCCAAACAAGGAGGTACCCACTCACTGACGTTGTACGAGATCGCAAGGGACCTGCTCATCTGGTCAAAAGGTCAAGACATCTCCCTAGTAACGAGGTTCATCCAAGGCAGCTTGAATGTCATAGCAGATTGTCTCAGTCGGAAAGGGCAAGTAATTCCAACAGAATGGACCCTCCACAAGGATGTGTGCAAGAGACTTTGGGCCACTTGGGGCCAACCAACCATAGATCTCTTTGCAACCTCGCTGACCAAGAGGCTTCCAATCTATTGCTCCCCAGTCCCGGACCCAGCAGCAATTCATATAGATGCCTTCCTCCTAGATTGGTCACATCTGGATCTCTACGCATTCCCACCGTTCAAGATTGTCAACAAGGTACTGCAGAAGTTCGCCTCTCACGAAGGGACAAGGTTGACGTTAGTTGCTCCCCTCTGGCCCGCGAGAGAATGGTTCACCGAGGTACTTCGATGGCTAGTAGACGTTCCCAGAAGTCTTCCTCTAAGGGTGGACCTTCTACGTCAGCCTCACGTAAAGAAGGTACACCAAAGCCTCCTCGCTCTTCGTCTGACTGCCTTCAGACTATCGAAAGACTCTCGAGAGCTAGAGGCTTTTCGAAGGAGGCAGCCAGTGCGATTGCTAGAGCAAGGAGAGCATCCACCATTAGAGTCTACCAGTCGAAGTGGGAAGTCTTCAGAGACTGGTGCAAGTCAGTTTCTGTATCCTCGACCAGTACCTCTGTAGCTCAAATAGCTGATTTTCTCTTATACCTGAGAAAAGGACGATCCCTTTCAGCTCCCACTATCAAGGGCTACAGAAGCATGTTGGCATCGGTCTTCCGGCATAGAGGCTTAGATCTTTCCAACAATAAAGATCTTCAAGACCTCCTTAAGTCTTTTGAGACCACCAAGGAGCGTCGTTTGGCTACCCCTGGCTGGAATTTAGACGTGGTGCTAAGATTCCTCATGTCAGACAGGTTTGAGCCGTTACAATCAGCCTCCCTGAAAGATCTCACTCTAAAGACTCTTTTCCTGGTATGCTTAGCCTCGGCTAAAAGAGTCAGTGAGATTCATGCCTTCAGCAAGAACATCGGATTTTCGTCAGAAAAAGCCACCTGTTCGCTACAACTTGGTTTTCTAGCCAAAAATGAGCTGCCTTCTCGGCCTTGGCCTAAATCTTTCGATATTCCCAGCTTATCGGAGATCGTAGGCAATGAACTAGAAAGAGTCTTATGCCCTGTGAGAGCTCTTAAGTTCTATTTAAAGCGCACCAAACCTTTACGAGGCCAATCTGAAGCTTTATGGTGTTCAGTTAAGAAACCATCTTTGCCTATGTCAAAGAATGCTTTATCTTACTTTATCAGATTGTTAATACGAGAAGCTCATTCACATCTGAGTGAGGAAGACCGAGCTTTGCTTAAGGTAAAGACGCACGAAGTTAGAGCTGTTGCAACTTCCGTGGCCTTTAAGCAAAATAGATCTCTGCAAAGTATAATGGACGCAACCTATTGGAGAAGCAAGTCAGTGTTCGCGTCTTTTTATCTAAAGGATGTCCAGTCTCTTTACGAGAACTGCTACACACTGGGACCATTCGTAGCAGCGAGTGCAGTAGTGGGTGAGGGCTCAACCACTACAATTCCCTAATTCCATATCCTTTTAATCTTTCTCTTGAAATGTTTTTAATGTTGTTTTTTTTGGGTTGTCCGGAAGGCTAAGAAGCCTTTCGCATCCTGGTTGATTTGGCGGGTGGTCAAAGTCATTTCTTGAGAGCGCCTAGATTAGGGGTTTGATGAGGTCCTGTTGTATGGGTTGCAACCCTTGATACTCCAGCTCCTAGGGGTCTATCAGCATCCTAAGAGGATCGCGAGGCTCCGTAAGGAAGACGTACTTATAAGGCAGAGTAATCGTTCAAGTCGACTTCCTTACCAGGTACCTATTTATTTTGTTTTTGTTATTTTGATAACTTCTAAAATGAAATAAAAACTCTTAGCTCATAAAATGTAAACATATACTGTATTACTGGTCTCTACCCACCATCCTGGGTGTGAATCGGCTATATATTCACCGGCTAAGTTAAATATTTAAAAATGATATTTTAATTATAAAATAAATTTTTGAATATACTTACCCGGTGAATATATAAATTAAATGACCCTCTCTTCCTCCCCAATAGAGACGCAGTGGGACGAGGAGAAAATTGAGTCTTTGTTTACATAGAGCTTGGTATCTGGCCGACAGATGGCGCTGATGGGCACACCCGCAACCTGTGTAGCGATCGCTGGCGAGTTTTTGTACAAGTTTTTGTCTGTCGAGCAACAGAGTTGCAGCTATATATTCACCGGGTAAGTATATTCAAAAATTTATTTTATAATTAAAATATCATTTTTCAATACAACATGCCTTCTGTCACACCGAAATGTTTTTGTCATTAATATCAAGTCGGCACTAAGAACCACAGGTGGTGGAAATAATGTCTCTTTCACTTTTAATAACACTTTAAAAGAGAAACTGCACCAGAAGTTGAAGACTCACACCCCTCCATAGCTCTCAAAAGACTGAAAACTTAGTGGTGGAAATTGTGTGAAAAGTGTAGAAGAGTGTTAGTTTCCTAGTAAAACTGTCACCTGATTGGGTATTCAAATCACGTGATTTTCGATTTGTTAAAATGCAAGTCACAAGTAAAATGTTGATAATCATCTTTGGTTAAAAATTATTACGTTTGGGTGACGTCTTGCTACGTAGAATACAGTTGATGATGTAATAATGACATAATCTGTGTTTTTAACATAAAAACGAATGCACAAGAGCTCAGTCTGAAGAGGAATTTGTGAGAGTTATGAAGTTGAGGGACTTGTTTTTTTCAAGCGGGTCAAATTTAATTCTGATTTTTAAACCCTTTTTAGACCTAGCGCCACTTGGATTTGTATATCAAATAAAACCTTGGACTTCCCTCTTTTTAGTAAAAGTACTTAAATTTGATAACTTGCTGGCGGAGCTATTGTATATAATTACCGCAAAAATAGTATACATGGGGTGTGAAGTTAGGAAGTATGGACAGTAACAGAGTAGGAGATTGGGCCAGTCACACCCTTATAAATGGAAACTTAACATATGTGAGTTGGGATATGTTCCCCCATCCTTTTGTTATGCCATCTTATCCACTGCCCACTTCAAATGGTTCCCTTGAACCTTTAGTCCCTTCCAAGCCCTTTACTTGTGTGTTACTGTTTCCTTGTGCTATTATTGAATCTCATTATCAATTTGTAATGGTTGTAGTTACCGTTATTTCCACTACAAATGAGCCATTCTTACCGTTATGGACCCCCCTTCCCGAAGTACACAGGTTGGTACCTGGGATTTTGGGTGTGCAAAAAACAGGACAGAAAATGATTGTTTAACACTTCTGAGATTTGTAAAAGGGTACAGAACCTAACAAACCCATCTAACTTAACGTAGTAGTTCCCAAGTCTCAACCTCTACTCTGGGGGTAAAGCTCCAGACCCCCTTCCCAGGTCACAAAACGTGATAGTTTAACACTGCTGAGATTTGTAAAAGTGTACAGAAGCTAACAAACCCACCTGACCTAGTAGTTCCCAGGTCACAACCCCTAGCCTGAGGGACAAGCCCCTGGACCCCCCTTCCCAGGTCACTAAACATGATAGTTTAACACTGCTGAGATTTGTAAAAGGGTACAGAATCTAACAAATCCACCTAACCTAGTTGTTCCCAGGTCACGACCCCCTAGCTGGGGTCAAGCCCCCGGAACCCCCTTCCCAGGTCACAATCCTTCCCAGGTCACAAACCTTCCCCGGTCACAAACCTTCCCCGGTCACAAACCTTCCCCGGTCACAAACAATAGCCCGGAGCAATCCCCCCTGACATCTCTTCCCAGGTCACAAACTAAAAGTGAATCACAAATAAATCCTTACATTATGATGTAGCAAATCACAAATAATTCCTTACCTTATGATTGAAACCTATATCTCTGCTGCTTCTTCTTCTTCTGCTTCTTCTTCTTCTTCTTCTTCTTCTTCTTTATTTTTTTTTCTTTTTTGTCTTGGCAATCTTTACAGAAGCGTTGTTTCAGTAAAGTTTGTCCCATGTTTGTTCCCATACTAACAACCTTCCGTTATTTATGTGGATTTTCTTTTAAGTGGCAGTTGGAGGTAGCCATTAGATTTTAATTGCAAGGTGGCAACCCTGCCAAACTGCTTGAATGGGTAGGCTAAGGGTGGCTGGAGGGTACTCAGTTGCCTCTATACAGTATTTACTCTCATAGCAGTGAGAAACATCACTTTTTATTGCATTGTCTTACCGAACAATTATACAGCTGTAGGTTCCCTACGAATGGCAGACAATAGATTCAAAACTACCGCGGTGGCGCCGCCATTGCTGATGTAGGCAACGTCATCTCCGTCCACTCGAGGGAGCTATAGGTACAACTGTCCAGGTAATATCAATTCGTTCTCTGCCAACTTCTGGTGAACATCAGTGGTCGGTGCAGACTTTTTTCTTCATTTGTTGGGAAGTATTATCTCTCCAATATCGGTGAAGTATTCAACTCGATTGAAGCTGAATTTCTTTTCTGCAATTTTGTGGTCTTACCATCATGTCGGACTTTAGTCCTTCAGTAGTTAGGTTTTACGCTGGAGGGTGCAAAACTAGGTTAGTTAAATTAATTTATGATTCGCGCACTAAGTGGATTAAGTGTAGGGGTTGTGAGTGCTCTAGAGAATCTACTTGTGATGAATGCAAGGATTGGAGTGAACAACAGTGGAAAGTTTTTGTTTCTCACTCGGGGGAAGATAATTAAGGATAGGAAGAGGAAGGCGGCTCTCAGAGCTGAAAGTAAGACTAGTTTAGCTTCTTCGGCTTCTTCTATCGAAGCTCCTGCTCCTATTCCTTCTCCTTCTCCTCTTATTATGTCTCCAATCTTGAGCCCTCCTACTCCTGCTCCTGTAACTCCTTTGCCAACTTCCCGTGGAGTTTCTCCTGACACCATTGCCAGCCTCGAGTCTAAATTTGAAAAGAAATTTGATGTATTAGCTAATACGGTGATGCAGTTAGGTTTATCTGTAAAGTCTTTCATAGGAAAGATTTCTAGTAAACTGAAAATTTCAGTGCAGTGCAATCTGAGGGAGTGGCTGTTTGTCCCGATAGTTCTCCCTGACGAAGGTCACTGTCCCGCTCCCCCGCCTCGGGTAGAAGACATACCGGAGGTCCAAGGGAGACTGTCGGGGTTTGCCCACAGACAGTCGCTTCCTCCGTCGATCCTGTTGTGCGTCAGCAGGATTCGGCTAAACACCATTGGAAGGGTGTGTCATTCGGTAATCAGTTATTGAGAGAGTCGAGTGATTCGTCGCTGGTTAGACGTCGTAAGTGGCGTGATTCTTCAGTCTCACGTCCATTGAAGAGACGTTCGACTGAAGAGGTGCTATCTCCGCCCCCTGTGAAGAGGAACAGAGAATTAGATACTGTATCTCTCTCCCGTTGTGTAGCGTAGCTACATGGACTTCGCCTTGTATTCTTACAACAGTGACAGCTGCCTTCGACTCGGTTGTGGAGCGACCGATTCTGAGTTCGTCGAGATCTTCGATTCATCAAGCTGTCGAAACTTTTCCTTCGATTTCGCATACGACAGGTAATTCGACTGGCGCGAGACCTCCGGTGGCAATCGTGTCGAAATCCACGACCCCAGTTGCTTCGACTTCAACTCAAGAAGACGAGAATCTAATTCTGTTACGTCGACAGTTGCAAGAGCTGATGAACTGGATGAAAGAAAACAAAAATGTACGAAGAATAGTGAGTCGAATCAAGAACCGTCTCAGTCGCCTATCTCTTCGGATGACGAGGAGGACTTAGAAGCGGACTCTATCAATCTCTCGTGTTATTTGAAACTTTTACCTTCTCGACATGTACTTGTATTACTTCGTAGCAGTCGCTCCCAGGTCGCCTGCTTCCATCTTCCTGATGAGAAGGAAGAATTTTGATCCTCTTCTCCCGAAGCTCGTTCTTTCCAAGGTTGCTAAACATTCGCTTCGTGATATAGAAGATCGGTTGAAGGTCAAGAGAGAACTCTGGAAAGCAAGTTTCGCCTATCCTCCATGAAGCTTATTAAGAAGAGGTATAGGTTCTACGTAACCGGAGAAGCCCCTTCTATGGGAGTTTCTGCCTCCTCCCAGGGCGACTTCTCTGGCTTGGTGGATGCAACTATAAGGTCCGTGTTTGCAGCATCTAAAATATTCTTTACATCGTCCGAGTTGGACCATTTGGTAAAGAATATTTGTTCCATAACCGAAATACAAACCACACTATTTACATTGGGTTTACTTTTCGGTTAGCTGAAATGACGAGCCAATAGTTTTTAACGAGGGTTAACTACCCCCGAGCTAGTTAGCGGGGGTAGGGGAAGGGGTAGCTTGCTACCCCTCCCCTCCCACACACCGGTGATTTGCTTCACTTCACTTTTGGCTCCAGCGATGAACAGACGTGTCTGTCCATCGTCCTTGTTGACAGCCTTAATCATTTTTTGCTTTTTCTTCCAGTTTGTGTGTGTGCGTTTGAAGTTGGCCTCACCCTTAGTTGTCCACCATGCGCAAGTGCCCTGGTATTGCCGGTCGCCCTTGCGGTACATTCACGTCTGTGGTGGACACAGATCCTCACACCCTTTGCCCGCAGTGTCGAGGCCGACGGTGTGACAGAGAGAATACTTGTAGTGAGTGCAGGGAGTGGTCTGCTTCCCAGTGGGAGAGGTTTGGCCGCCGGCGTAAGAAGAAGTCCAAGAGAGACCGTTCTCCTTCTGGGGTTGCCTTGAAGGAGGAAGGCTCTCGGGACTCTTCTTTCGCCGCCCAAACCTCCTCCGAAGCTCCCCCTCGTTCAGCTCCTAAGGAGAGACCGCCGAGTGGGAGCGCAGGCCCTAGTTCTGTTTCCCGACCTTGGGTTGAGGGAGAGGGCGTCGCCTCCCATAGTGGGGCGGCTCCCCCTCCTCCTCCGGGGGAGGTTGTTGCTAATGACTCTTTGTCTCATGATGATCTTTTTCAGATTTGGGCTTCCTTGGGGCTTAAGGGCCTGCCCTCCAGGGAAGCCCTGATTGACCTTGTTCAGTTGGGGGCCGCTGTTAAGCAGTCGCCGGTGATAGCAGAGGTAGATCCTCTGTCTATCGTCGATGTCGTGGTGGCAGAGGCTTCCGACGGGTCGGGTCAATCCTCTGCGGTTCCTGTTGTGGATGATGGTGCTGAAGGCTCTCCTCCCCCTTCCGTACATCCTTCGAAGGGGGAAGGGAGTCCCGCGGGCTCTTCTGCTGCCAAGCCTCCCTCTCGGGGGAGTGCCTTGACTGAGACTCCCCTTCGGAGGACTGATGGTCCTGATGATCTTCCTCGTGGCCGCCTTCGCCGTAAGGCTCACCGTCCGCTGCGCAGCAAGGGCCTCCCGTCTCCTTATAAGGGTGCTAAGAGGCGCCATTTTGAATCTTCTCCTCCTTCCTCCGAGGGGGACTCTCCTCGCCGTGAGCAGCCTGCAGCTCCAGCTTCCTTAGACCTCTCTGGGGATCGGTCTCCTACGCCTTCTAGACCTTCAGCTTCTGATGCAGACGTCCAGCAGCCTGACCTCGTCAGCCGACAGGCAACGGTCCCTTCGGGGCAAAGGGTTGCTTCCCACGGTGTGGGTTTTTCCCTTGCGCGTCAGGGTTCCCCTGCGCACCCTCCTGCAGTGTTAGTGCACAGGCACTCTCCGGCTCGTCAGCGTTCTCCTGATCGCCAGCGTTCTCCCGTTCGCCAGCGCTCTCCTGATGATCGTCGCCCCTCTTCTCGCCAGCGCTCTTCTGAGGACATCGTTCATCCTGTTGATCCTGTTGAGCGCCCAGTGCGCCATCGTTCACCTGAGCGCCCTAGATCTCCTGCCCGTCAGAGCGCACCTGCGCTCTCAGTTCCTGACTTGCGCCCTGTGCGCCCACGCTCGCCTGCGCTGCCTAGAACTTTGGTTCAAGTTGTGACTAAGGACTCTTCTCCTCGCCCTCGCGATCCTGCTCGTCAGCCTGTTCCAGTGCAGCAACGCTCGCGGTCTCCTGCGCGTACTTCCAAAGTGCCTGTACGCCCACGCGCCTCCTGTTCCTGAGCCCGTTCGTGAGCGTTCACCTTTGCGCACCGCGCCGGCAGCGCCCTCACAGGATTCCACGCGTCGCCCTCCTGCTCGCCAGCGATCAACAGCACGCCAGCGATCACAGACGCATCAACATTCGCCTGCTCGTCAGCGATCTCCTGCGCGTCAACGGTCCCCAGCGCGTCAGCGATCACCTGAACATCGGCGATCTTCAGACCGCCCGCGTGACTTATCGCCTGCGCGCAAGCGCTCTCCGACGCTCCGTCGCCCAGAGGATCTGGAGAGACATGGGTCGCCTTCTGTCAGCTCGCCCACACGCGGTCGTTCGCCTACGCGGTCTACGCGCTATCGCTCGCCAACGCGCCACCATGTGCCAGTGCGCCATCGCTCGCCTACGCGCCAGCGTTCACCAGCGCGCCGCCGATCGCCTGCTCGCCATTGCTCTCCCACTCGCTACAGGTCTCCTGGTCAACATCATCAGCGGTCATCGGAGCGATCTCGTTCACCCATGCGCCAGCGCGCTCCCTCGCCAATGCGCCAACGTGCTCACTCGCCAGCTCGCCCACGCGCTTGTTCGCCTATGCGCCCTTGTGCCCACTCGCCCGCGCGACCGCTCGCCTGCGCGGCCGCGCGATCGTTCCCTCGCTCGTTTGTCTGCGCGCAATTGCGCGCCCGCGCCTCAACATCCTCTCGCGCGCCACTCCGTAGTTTCGCCTATGTACGAGCGTCAGCACGGCCCCCGTTCGCGTCGGGTTTCGCAGCCCGCGACAGCAGCAGGGACGCGTGTTGCCAGACGGCACTCAGGATCGCCTCCGCCAGGACTCTTGTGCAGGATAGGGAAGACACAGAGAGGTCAGTACAACTTTCTTCCCCCTTTCCTTTTCAGGCAGGTCCAGTGGTGTCCACTCCGAAGGATCGCCCGATCCCCTTTCCTCCAGCGGGAATTTCGGACTCTGTGTCCGTGTCTCGGCAGACTTGGTCCTCTGATGTGGGCGTTAGTGAAGGCTATGAAGCCGGCACTCGCCGATCAAGGGCACAAGCCAGCGGCTGCCTCGCCCCCGCTGAAGAGAAGGAGAGGAGTGGACTTCGTGGTGACTTCTCCCAGGGAGAAGTTGGTTCCTAAGAGGTCTGTCAGGAAGGCTCCATCCCCTTCGCAGGCGCTTTCTCCTTCTCCCGAGGACGAGGCTTTTCCGTCCTCGGGAGAATCCAGTGAGGTGATGGTCTCCCCCTCGGCACCAAGGGGGGAGTCGTCTCCTTGTGGATGGGAATCGTCTCGCGCGGAGGGAGCCTTCCAAACCTCTTTGTTGGGGTCGTGTATCCCGCCCAGGAGGGAACCCAAGGACTCCAAGACAATCCCGAAGTTGTCTTCTAGGATTCGTCAGGAAACCAGCTGCACCCCGGGAGAACGTTCACGCATCTCCCCAGGAAGAGATTCCGGGGACGGGAGACTTAGCTGCCAGTCCGCAAGGAGGAGACCAGCAGGAGTCTGAGCATGCCATCTGGCAGGTCCTGAGCCTGATGAGGCAACTCAACGGGTTCATGGACCCCGTGATCGCCCCTCGAGAAGGCAAGGACACGGTCCTGGACCAGGTGTACAGTACTCAGAAGCCCCCCAAGGCCAGCGCGGCTCTGCCCTGGTCCCAAGGGTTGAAGAGTGCCAGAGCCAGGGCCAATGCTCAACTCGCGGCTCTCGCTTCCTCCAGTCGTTCCTCTGCCAGAAACAAACTCCTCCCACCTCCTCGTCTCCAGCAGTGGAGGTATTTTGAGATCTTGGGGGAGTCTAGTCTCGCTCATCCTCTCCATCATTCTGTAGAAGAGCTTGCTAAGGGAGTTCCTCTCGAGAAGCTCTCCGCCCGGCAGGTGACGTTCTCGGCGTCGGAGATCCTGAGCCATGAGAAGGTTGCGAAGTGCGCCATGCAGGCCACTTCGTGGCTGGATATATGGCTAGGGTCTCTGGGCATCCTATTGCGCTCCGAGGATTTGTCTAAGGAGGCCAATAGGAAGGCCCTGGAGACCTTCCTACTCTCGGGCACCTGCTCCCTCGAGTTCCTGGCACATCAGGTTACCACCCTGTGGGCCAACTCGGTATTGAAGCGGCATGATGCGGTGAACAAGAAGTTCCACCCGAAGGTCCCCGCCGTGGATGTCTGTAGGCTCAGGCATGCTTCCCTCCTTGGGGGGAATCTGTTAGAGTCTCAGGACATGGAACGAACAGCTGAGAGGTGGAGGAAGTCTAGCCAGGACTCCCTCATCCATAGGGCCCTTACAGCTCGGCCCTATAAGCCTCCAGCTCCGCAGCAACAGCAGCAGCAGCCTCGCAAGACACCAAAGCAGGCACCGGCAGCTAAGAAAGTGGTGTCTAAGCCCCAGCCCTTTCCAGCCAAGGACAAGAGGGGCGGTAAGTTCTCCAGGGGAGGCAAGACTCCTAGAGGGGGCGGCCGCGGCCGCAAACGCTAGGAGTGGCAGTCCCCCCGCGTGTCCACCTGTGGGGGGATGCCTTCGAAGTTGCGTGCACAGGTGGCAGCAACATGGGGCCGATGCTTGGACGATTTCTGTGATCGGCCAAGGCTATCGCGTCCCGTTCACAACATCTCAACCTCCCCTGACAGCGAATCCAGTGTCGTTGAGCTCCTATGCCATGGGATCGGTAAAGGGGCTGGCCCTTCGGGCAGAAGTCGAGACCATGCTCAAGAAGGATGCTCTCCAGGAGGTCGTCGACGGCTCCCCAGGCTTCTTCAGTCGACTCTTTCTTGTAAAGAAGGCGTCTGGAGGCTGGAGACCTGTCATCGACCTCTCGGCTCTGAACAAGTTTGTCAAGCAAACTCGGTTCAGCATGGAGACAGCGGACACGGTCAGACTTGCTGTGAGACCTCTAGACTTCATGTGCACGCTGGATCTAAAGGACGCGTACTTCCAGATCCCAATCCATCCGTTTTCCTGGAAGTACTTGAGATTCAGCCTAGACGGCAAGACCTACCAGTTCAAGGTGCTGTGTTTCGGTCTCTCCACAGCACCTCAGGTGTTCACCAGAGTGTTCACCCTGATTTCATCTTGGGCGCACAGGAACGGCATCCGTCTCCTTCGTTATCTGGACGACTGGCTGATCCTAGCAGACTCGGAGTCGACCCTTCTTCGACACTGAGACAGGCCTCTGAGTCTTTGCCAGGATCTGGGGATCATGGTAAATCTCGAGAAGTCCTCTCTGCAGCCGTCCCAACGACTGGTTTATCTAGGCATGTTGTTAGACACCAATCTCCACAAAGCCTTTCCATCAGACGACAGGATAGCAAGGCTGAGGAGGGTGGCGGAACCCTTCCTCAGGCGAGAAGAGCTTCCCGCCCAATCGTGGTTGCGTCTCTTAGGTCACCTGTCCTCCCTGGCTCGTTTGGTTCCAAACGGCCGCCTCAGGATGAGATCCCTGCAGTGGCGGCTCAAGTCCCGGTGGAATCAAGGATCCGATTCCCCGGACGTACAGGTCCCGATTGGATCTTTGGAACAGGCGGACCTGTGGTGGTGGCTGGTCGGCGAGAACCTGCGAAAGGGAGTGGATCTTCTTGTCCTCCCCCCGGAATTGACCCTGTTTTCGGACGCGTCAAAAAAAGGGTGGGGGGCGCACGTTCTGAACCAGAGGACCTGAGGCCTTTGGTCAGAATCAGAAAAGTACTTGCACATCAACCTGCTAGAAATGAAGGCCGTATTCCTGGCTCTTCAACAGTTCCAACGGTCCCTGGCGGGTCACTCGGTGGTGGTGATAAGCAACAACACCACGGTAGTGGCTTATATCAACAAGCAGGGAGGTACTTTTTCGCAGCAGCTATCCCATCTTGCAATAGAGATTCTGAGGTGGACCGAAGTCCACTCGATAACACTATCAGCTCGCATCATTCCTGGCAAGAGGAATGTGCTCGCCGACAGTCTGAGCAGGGCTTCGCAGATAGTGAGTACCGAGTGGTCTTTGGATCCTCAGATAGCCAACAAAGTCCTGACTTTGTGGGGTTCCCCGACGGTGGATCTGTTCACGACAGCGTTGAATTTCAAGCTGCCTCTGTACTGCTCCCCAGTCCTGGACCCCAAGGCACTCTGGCAAGATGCTTTCCAACAACGGTGGGACAACATCGACGTGTACGCCTTCCCACCGTTCTGTCTGATGAGAAGGGTGCTCAACAGGACCAGTCTATCGGTCAACTGTTCGATGACTCTGATAGCTCCGCTATGGCATCACGCGGGATGGTTCCCGGACCTTCTGCAGCTCCTGACGGAGCTCCCGAGAGAACTACCCCCATGACACGAGCTACTCAGATAACCACACTCCAACATCCCTCACAAGGCCGTGGCCTCGCTTCGGCTTCACGCCTGGAGACTGTCCAGCGTCTCCTCACGGAGAGAGGCTTTTCGCAACAGGTTGCGGAGAGAATGTCTCGGCACCTGCGAAAGTCCTCTGAAGGAGTCTACCAGGCGAAGTGGAGAGTCTTTTGTGGTTGGTGTCGTGGGAGGGTTATCTCTCCACTCGATGCCACTATTCCAGCAATAGCGGAGTTCCTCGTGTATTTGTGGGAGGAAATGCACCTTTCTGTCTCAGCAGTGAAAGGCTATCGCTCAGCCTTAAGCTTGGCTTTTCGGCTGAAAGGCGTGGACATTTCTTCCTCGCTGGAACTCACTCTACTCATACGTAGCTATGAGCTTACCTGCCCTCAGTCGGAAGTGAGACCTCCTCTTTGGAACGTGGTTTGGGTTCTCAGGGCTCTTAAGAGACCTCCCTTCGAACCATTACGCCAGGCCTCTGATCGCCACCTGTCTTGGAAGACGGCTTTCCTGCTTGCTTTGGCTTCGGCCAAGCGAGTTACAGTAGTGAACTTCATGGTCTCTCGTACGACATCGCACATTCAAGGGGAGGGGGGGAGGTAACGTTCAGGTTCGTCCCTGAGTTTGTTGCCAAGACTCAGAATCCTGGAGTGCCGGTCCAGGATTCGACTCTTTCAGGATCGCGAGTCTCCGTTCTGTAACAAGCGACCCAAACCAGCTGCTACTATGTCCAGTGAGGAGTCTGAGGTATTACTTGAAGAGAACAGCTGCAGTTCGTCCTCAAGTGCAAGCATTGTTTGTTAGCACAGGCAGGACGAAGAGGAGGGTCACCAAGAATACCATCTCGGCTTGGATTCGAAGGGTTATCTATCACGCCTTGAATCCAGACCCTCCTCCGTCACGTCGCCCTAGGGCACATGACGTCAGGGGCGTTGCTACGTCCCTGGCCTTCAAGAGAAACTTCTCTGTGACGCAGGTGCTTCAAGCTGGGGTCTGGAAGTGTCAGACGACCTTCACAGCCCACTACCTGCAGGACGTGACCCACAGGAGCCTCGATCTGTTTTCTATCGGCCCTGTGGTGGCTGCACAACAGCTGGTCTAACCTCAGGCTCCTTTATGGACAAGTAGCAGTAGGTTGAGGGCGTTGTTACCCGGTTTTAGTCTGCGTGAATGAAAGAGTTTGTCTGACCCTTACTTCTTTCTTCATCCTCCCCTCTCTTGGGGAAGCAGCATCCTAGTCTTCGCATAGCTGACCTCGACCTCTGCAGGTAACCCATGCTTCCTTGTGCTCCTAGTATTAAGCTTAATACTGTCGCGTCCCCCATACCCTGACGAGGTGGTATTGGGAACATCCTATCCTAGATTCCTATCTAAAGGTCTCAAGGTCAACTTCATAGGACGAGTCACGCTCTTTCCTCCACACACAACTTATGTAGGCCACTCGTTCCTAGCAAAGCAAGGAACTTGTGAGGTGCAGGGGCTCCCTTTCTCAAGTGCTACTCACTGGGAGGCGGAGCCCCCGGGCAAAGCCAAAGTCAGTAAGGCTGGGGACTTTCCACCCTTCCTAAGGGGTAAGTCACCCAATGTAAATAGCGTGGTTTGTATTTCGGTTATGGAACAAATGACAAATTTGGAGATAATTTGTATTTTTCCTAACCATACAAACCTTAGCTATTTACACATATTTGCCCGCCAGCCCTGACCCCCAAGTCAAGTCCTACCTCTAAGTGAAGTGAAGCAAATAGCCGGTGTGTGGGGAGGAGGGGTAGCAAGCTACCCCTTCCCCTACCCCCGTTAACTAGCGCGGGGGTAGTTAACCCTCGTTAAAAACTATTGGCTCATCATTTCAGCTACGCCGAAAAGTAAACCCAATGTAAATAGCTAAGGTTTGTATGGTTAGGAAAAATAAAAATTATCTTTGAATTTGTCATTTTCAAGATTTTGGAAATTATGAGTTTCTTGGACTGGACGATCGGAGCCCTCTCTACGAAAATAGAGGATTGCCCTACTCTTCAGGAAGACCTGGCATTGGACTGGCTTGGGGTTTTGTCATGTGCCGACAAATCATTTCGGGATGGTTGCGATGAGCTGGCCTCTCTCTTTGCATTCGGGACTCTCAAGAAAAGACAGCTCTGGTGTTCTTTTGTTTCGAAAGGAGTCGCTTCGCCTCAGAAGTCCGCACTTTTATTTTCTCCTCTCAACAAGGATCATCTGTTTCCCGAAGAAATAGTGGCCAAGATTCTGTCTGCACTGGAAAAGAAGTCTACTAAGGACTTGCTTGCCCAGTCTTCTAAGCGGGTTAAACCCTCGACTGTGATGACTACCGCCTCGGAATCACCCTTGCAGAAGGAACCCTTTCGAGGGGGTAGGTCTAGACCGTTCGTCAGAATCACCCTTGCAGAAGGAACCCTTTCGAGGGGGTAGGTCTAGACCGTTCGTCAGGCCTCGATTGAATTTACGACACCCAACCAAGTCCTCGACCAAACCCGACACGAAATCATCCAAGTGATTTTTCAATCCTCTATCCAATGTTCCCATCACATTACCCGCTTGCTATCCAGGCTCGGAGAAGTTTGTAGCCTTAACCCAAGAAATAGAGATTCTCATGCAGAAGTCTGTCATAGAGGAGATAAGCGACAGACCATCCCCGGAGTTTTACAACCGTCTGTTCGTAGTCCCCAAGTCATCGGCCATCGGGGGAATCCCTTCGTAAAGGGGTCTGGATGGTATCCCTGGATATAGAGGACGCATACTTCCACATTCTAATTCACCAGGGCTCCAGGATATACCTTCGGTTTGTGTTCATGGGCAAGACCTACCAGTTTTGAGCTCTTTGCTTCGGCCTCTCGACAGTACCGCCAGTATTTACGCGAGCGTTGACTCCTCTGGGAAAGTGGTTACACCTCCTGGTCAGGTTACGCTGATCCCTTGATTTGTTCAAAGGAAAATGAACGTGTTGGCGGACGGACTAAGTCGCCTTCTTCAAGTACTGCCGTTAGAATGGACTCTCGATGCGAAGGTCTGCCTAGACCTATGGAATTTATGTGACGCACAGGACCATATTGGCGCGCACGAACTAGGCGCACGCAATCAGTTGAAGTGCGCGAACAACTTTTATGGTAGAGTTTTTTTAACTCTCGTTGCGCGAATAGTGTTTTTTTAACTCTCGTTGCGCGAATAGTTCATGAGTGCACAAGAGTTTTACTCTTATGACAGAGTTTTCGAACTCTGGTCCCGTGAATTGTTCGCGCGCGCCCATAGTCATCAAGAGTTTTACTCTGATGACAGAGGGATGCCTGCTGCTTACGGGTTTACGAATCTCTACAGGTAACTATGACACAGTTCCTTTGGGTCCTGGTCACGTAACACGATTCCTGAAAATTCCGTCAGGAATCAGCGACAGAGTTCCTGCAGGTTCTCGGCACAACATTCCTTAAAGTCGTGAGAAAGGTATTCACAAATAGTTTCTGAACCCCTAGGTTCTCATCCGAATCTCTCGGTTTTCGGGATTCAGAGGTTTCTGAAAACTCTATGGTTGACCTCCCCCCTCCGAATCTCTTGGTTTTTGCGATTCAGAGGTTTCTGAAAACTATATGGTTGACCTCCCCCTCTACGGGATGGGTCTTCCAAAGGTGTGACTTGTTACGTCACTCTGCACTCCCAGCTGATTACTATATCAGCTAGTCTGGTTTCGCCAGCACTGATCCTTTCGTTTTCGAACAAACCACCGTCATCTTTCCTCCACCTACCCACTTTGAGTGGTTTGGTTAGCAGACTGAAATGAGCGAGGAGTAAAAAATTCTTTACATTCCAGTTCATTTCTCTGCCAGGCCTTGCCTGATTTAGACGGTAGTTTGTTCCGTAACCGACATACAAACCTTAGCTATTTAATAGGGGTTATTACTTTCGGCGTAGCTGAAATGACGAGCCATTAGAATTTTAACGAGGGTTTACTACCCCACCGCTAGTTAGCGGGGGGTAGGGAGGGTAGCTTGCTACCCCCCCTTCACACACACCTGTGCTTGAGCTCACTTTGCTCTCGGCTCGGGTGGTAGTCGGACGTGTCCGCTTTCACCCTCGCCTTTCTGTCAGCCATTAATGCTTTTTGCTTTTTCTTTTACAGGTGTGTTTGAAGTTGGCCTCTGCTATCATGCGAAAATGTCCTGGATTACACGACCGCCCTTGTGGTACGTTTATGTCGGCAGTCGATACGAACCCTCACACCCTTTGTCCTTATTGTATGGGCCAACGGTGTGATAGAACTAATAGTGTGGTGAGTGTAGGGAGTGGTCTACCTCCCAGTGGGTTATTTCTCCTTTGAAGGTTTCTTTGAAAGGAGAAAATCCCAAGGACTCTTCTTCCGTTGCCCAAACCTCCTCCGAAGCTCCCGCTCGATCGGTTTCTTCTGAGAAACTGTCGAGTGGTAGCGTAGGCCATAGTTCTGTTGCCCGAACTCGGGGTTTGGGAGAGGGAGTTGCCTCCCATAGCGAGGCAGCTCCTCCTCCTTCCCCGGTGGAGGATTTGAATATTAATTTGTGTACTAATGATTTGTTTCAGCTTTGGTCTTCCTTGGGGCTTGAGGGTTCGCCCTCCAAGGAAGCCTTGTTTGACATGATCCGGTTAGGGGCCGCTGTCAAACAATCGCCGACTTTGGCAGAGGTTGATCCTCTGTGTATTGTTGACGTTGTGGTGGCAGAGGCTTCTGATGCGGTATCTCCGACCTCTGCACCTGATCAACCTGCTGTAGCTGAAGGCTTAGTTTCTCCCTCTGCTCATCCTTCGAGGGAGGAACTAAGTCCAACAGTCTCTCCTGCCGGTGATTCTCCCCCTCGGGGGAGTTCACTCACAGAGACTCCTCTTCGGAGGACTGCTGACGGTCAGCTCGCTGACCCCACAGCCCCCAGAGGGCGCATATGGCGTAAAGCTCGCCTTCCTTTTCGCCGGAGAGCCCTTCCTTCACCTCACAAGGGTGTGAGGAGGCGCCTCTTCTGTTCATCGTCTCCGCCGCAGTCCGCCGCAGAGGAGCCTCGCCATCATTCTCCGACTCTCCTAGCTACAACCCTGGACCTCTCTGCGGATCATACGCAGTCCCCTTCGGTGGAAGGTCGTCCTTACAAAGGACACGTCGACCTTCCACCTGTCAGACCTGCTGACCTGCCGTTGCCGTTCCTGACTGCTGATGCGCTGTGGGCGCCGACACATCCTGTTTTGAGACAGGCAACGGTCCCTTCGGGGCAACAAGGGCGTATGCGCAAGTTGGCACATACGTCCCTTACCCGTCAGTGCTCTCCTGCGCGCAAGCGCTCGTCTACTGCCGACGATGCTCCTGCTAAAGCACGCCAGTGCTCACCTGCACGTCAGCGCTACCCTGCGCGTCAGCACTCGCCTGCGCGCCAGCGCTCTCCTGATCGCCAGCGCGCCAGCGCTCTCCTGATCGCCAGCGCGCTACTGCGCGCCTTCAACCTGATGCGTACCATGCGCCCCATCGTTCTCCTGTGCGCCAACGATGTCCTGCGCGCCCACGATCCTCTGATCTGGGCGCAGTAGGGAAGTTGAATACTTCCCCTGTTCATCAGCGCTCGCCAATGCGCCAGCACTCGCCAACGCGCCAGCGCTCGCCAACGTGCCGTTGTTCTCCACCTGTGCGCCATCCCTCGACAGCAAGCCTTCGCGCGCAGTCTCCCACTCGCGCCCATGCCCATCTCCCCAGCCTGATGTGCGTACTAATGCGCGCCCGCGCGCAAGAGATGTCTCTCCTGCGCGCGCCCAACGCTATCATCGCCTGCACGGGCTCTTCAGCCTGACCCTCCGCACGCGCGAACATTCACCCTCGCCGCGCAACCTTCCTTCTGCGCACCCTCTGCTGTGTCCGGCCCGCGCTCCTACGCGCCATCGCTCGCCTGCGCGTGCCCTCGCCATCACCCTCCCGCACACACACGCGCGCGCCAACAGTCTCCCACGCGCGACCCAGGGTATTACCTATCGCGCGAGCGCCAGCATGATCGCCAATGCCCCCCCCCCCCCCCCCCACGCACGAGGCTGCAGGACAACGCGCGGCAAGGTCGTCATCGTCCCCCCCCCTGCAAGCACGGAACAGCGCGCTCGCCGGCAGGGGGAAGGTTCCAGAAAGGTCCAGGGACATTTCTTCTCCATCATCCTCTTCTTTTCAGGCGAACCCCCCTTTGGTAACTCCTCCCAGAGATCGGTCGATCCCTTTCCCTCCAGAGGGAGTATCTGACAGCGCAGCCTTCAGCCAGCAGCCTTGGTTTGGGACACTGGTCAGAGCGGTCATGCAGACATTTAAGCCTGTTCTCTCTGACCTGGGCCAGAAATCCTTGGCAGCTTCTATTCCCCTGAAGAGGAAAAGATGAGTTTCAAACGTTGTAACTTCTCCGAGGGCAAAGCTGACTCCTCGTAAGTCCTTGAGGCAGGCCTCCTCACCCCCCCCCCCCAGACTTTTTCTCCCTCCCCTTCAGACGAAGACTTCCCATCCTCAGGGGAGTCACGTGAGGTGAGGCGTTCCCCCATCGCACCAATGAGGGAAACCCCACTTCGCGCTGGAAAGTCTTCTCGGGTAGGGGTGGAGAAGAGCCTACCACCGTCGTTGTTGGAGTCTTGCATCCCTCCCAGGAGGGAGTCGAAGGACTCCAAGACTGTACCAAAGTCTTCATCAAGGCTTAGACCGGAGTCAGCCAGTCACTCGGAGAACGTCCGCGAGTCCCCCCAAGAAGAGCCTTTGGGGACAGGAGACTTCGCTGCTAGTCTTTCAGGAGGAGAGCTGCAGGAGTCAGAACACGCATTCTGGCAGGTTCTGACCCTTATGAGGAATCTCAATGGGTTTGCTGACCCAGAGATTCCTCCTCGTGAGGGCAAAGACACGGTCTTGAACCGAGCCTTTGGGACTCAAAAACCCTCGAAGGCCAGTGCGGCTTTGCCCTGGTCTCAAGGGGTCAAGAGTGCCAGACACCAGATCGAAGTCCAGCTCTCCGAGCTTGCCTCCTCCAGCCGATCCAGCGCCGGCAACAAGCTCCTCCCACCTCCTCGTGTCCAACAGAGGAGGTACTTCGACATCGTAGAGGAGACTTGTTTGGCTCTCCCCCTTCACCATTCGTTGGAAGACCTTACCAGGGGAGTTCCTCTTGAGAGACTCTCCAACCGGCAGGTCTCGTTCTCGGCAACGGAGATCCTTAGCCAGGAGAAGGTGGCGAAGTGTGCCATGCAGGCCACTTCGTGGCTGGATATCTGGCTAGGGACCTTAGGTATCCTGATACGTTCGGAGGATTTATCCAAAGAAAGTACCAGGAAGGCTATGGAGACCTTTTTACTCTCGGGCACTCACACAATCGAGTTTCTAACCCACCAAGTCTCGAACTTGTGGGCTAACACCATCTTGAAATGTCGAGATGCGGTGTCTGAGAAGTTCCATCAAAGGGTCCCTAATACCGAGATCAGCAGGCTCAGGTATTCTTCCGTTATGAGAAAGAACTTGTTTGAGCCTAGGGACGTGGAGCAGGCCGCTGAGAGGTGGAGGAAGTCCAACCAGGACTGTCTCCTACATAGGGCTCTGACATCAAAGCCCTATAAACCTCCAGCACCCCAGCAGCCACGCCCTACCAAGACCACGAAACCGGCAGCGGCAGCGAAGACGGTGGTGTCTAAGCCCTTTCCTGTCAAGGACAAGAAAGGCAAAAATTCCTCCAGGGGAGGAAAGAATCCTAGAGGGAGCGGCCAAGGCCGCAAACGCTAGGATTGGCAGTCCCCCTGCATGTCCACCAGTGTTGGGATGCCTACAAAGTTGCGCGAACAGGTGGCAGCAACTCGGGGCCGATTCCTGGACGATTTCCGTAGTCAGTCAGGGATATCGCGTCCTGTTCACATCTCTACCTCCCCTGACAGCGGATCCAGTGACATGGGATCAGCAAGGGGGCAAGCCCTTCGGGCAGAAGTCCAGATCATGTTGAAGAAGGGCGCTCTCCAAGAGGTCCTCGACGGGTCTCCAGGCTTCTTCAGTCGACTCTTTCTTGTAAAGAAGACGTCTGGAGGCTGGAGACCAGTCATCGACCTCTCAGCTCTGAATAAATTTTTCAAGCAAACTCCGTTCAGCATGGAGACCGCAGACACGGTCGGACTTGCAGTGAGACCGCAAGACTTCATGTGTACACTGGATGTGAAGGACGCGTACTTCCAGATCCCAGTCCATCCGTCTTCAAGGAAGTACTTAAGATTCAGCCTAGACAACAAGGTTTACCAGTTCAAGGTGCTGTGTTTCGGTCTCTCCACAGCACCACAGGTTTTCACCAGAGTGTTCACCCTAATATCGTCGTGGGCACACAGGATCGGCATCCGTCTCCTCCGTTATCTGGACGACTGGCTGATCCTAGCAGACTCGGAGTCATCCCTTCTTCGACACCGAGACAAACTTCTGGGACTTTGCCAAGATCTAGGGATCATGGTAAATCTCGAGAAGTCCTCTCTGCTTCCCACTCAGAGACTGGTATATCTAGGCATAATCATAGACACCAATCTCCACAAAGCCTTCCAATCAGACGACAGGATAGCAAGGCTGAGGAGGGTCGCAAGCCCTTTCCTCAGACGAGAAGAACTTCCTGCCCAATCGTGGTTACGTCTCCTCGGTCACCTCTCATCTTTGGCCTGTCTAGTTCCCAACGGTCACCTCAGGATGAGATCCCTCCAGTGGCGAATCAAGTCTCGGTGGAATCAGGGTTACGATTCCCCGGACGTCATGATCCCGATGGGACCTGTGGAACGGACGGACCTCCAGTGGTGGGTGACAAACGAGAACATACGAAGAGGAGTGGATCTTCTCGTCCTCCCCCCGGATTTGATGCTGTTTTCGGACGCCTCAAAGAAAGGGTGGGGGCCCCACGTTCTGTAACACAAGACCTCAGGCCTGTGGTCAGAATCAGAAAAGTGCCTCCATATAAATCTGCTAGAGATGAAGGCCGTATTCCTGGCCCTTCAACAGTTCAAACAATTCCTGGCGGGTCGCTCTGTGGTGGTGATGAGCGACAACACCACAGTAGTGGCTTACATCAACAAGCAAGGAGGTACCTTTTCAAAGCAGCTATCCCATCTCGCAGTAGCGATATTGAGATGGACCGAAGTCCACTCGATCCCACTATCGGCACGTTTCATTCCAGGCAAGAGGAATGTGCACGCTGACAGTCTGAGCAGAGCGTCTCAGATAGTGAGTACCGAGTGGTTTTTGGATCATCTAGTAGCCAACAAAGTCCTGACTTTGTGTGGTTCCTCGACTGTGGATCTGTTCGCGACAGTGTTGAACTTCAAGCTTCCGCTGTACTGCTCCCCAGTCCCGGATCCCAAGGCGCTCTGGCAAGATGTCTTCAAACAACGGTGGGACAACATTGACGTGTACGCCTTTCCCCCGTTCTGTCTGATGAGGAGGGTGCTCAACAAGACCAGAATATCGGTCAATCTTTCAATGACCCTTATAGCTCTGCTATGGCATCACGCGGAATGGTTCCCGGACCTTCTGCAACTCCTAACGGAACTTCCGAAAGAACTCCCCCCCGCGACAAAAGCTACTCAGATAACCACATGCCAACATCTTCCACAAAGCCATAGCTTCGCTACGACTTCACGCCTGGAGACTATCCAGCATCTCCTCGCTGAGAGAGGATTTTCGCAGCAAGTTGCGGTTAGGATGTCTGAACATCTGCGAAAGTCATCTGCATCTGTCTACCAGGCAAAGTGAAAAGTCTTCTGTGGTTGGTGTCGTGGAAGGGGTATCTCTCCACTTGATTCCACTATTCCAGCAATAGCGGAGTTCTTCGTGTATTTGCGAGAAGAAATGCGCCTTTCAGTCTCGGCGGTGAAAGGCTATCGCTCAGCCTTAAGTCTAGCCTTCAGGCTCAAAGGAGTGGACATTTCTTCCTTGCTGGAACTTTCCCTACTCATACGAAGTTATGAACTTACCTGCCCTCAGTCAGAAGTGAGATCTCCTCCATGAAACGTGGTTTTGAGTTCTCAGGTCTCTTAAGAGACCTCCCTACGAACCATTACGCCAGGCTTCAGATCGCCACCTAACTTGGAAGACGGTGTTCCCACTAGCTTTGGCCTCGGCCAAGCGAGTCAGTGAACTTCATGGTCTCTCATATGACATCGCCCATTCAAGGGGATGGGGGGAGGTAACGTTCAAATTCGTCCCTGAGTTTGTTGCCAAGACTCAGAATCCGGGGGTGCCGGACCCTCGGTTCGACTCCTTCCAGATTTCGAGTCTTCGTTCTGTAATAGATGACCCAGACCATCTCCTACTATGCCCAGTAAGGAGTCTGAGGCTATATCTCAAAAGAACGGCTGCAGACCGTCCCCAGGTGCAGGCATTGTTTGTGAGCACCGGGACAACTAAGAGGAAGGTCACCAAGAACACCATCTCGGCATGGATTCGTAGGGTGATTCATCTGTCCCTGAATCCAGACCCTCCTCCGTCACGTCGCCCTAGAGCAGATGATGTCAGGGGCGTAGCTACGTCCCTGGCCTTCAAGAAAAATTTCTCAGTGACGCAGGTGCTCCAAGCTGGGGTGTGGAAGCTAGACGACTTTCACAGCCCACTTCCTGCAAGACGTGACCCACAGTAGGCTTGATACGTTTTCTATCGGCCCTGTGGTGGCTGCACAACAGCTGGTTTAAAACCTCAGGCTCCTTAATGGACAAGTAGCAGAAGGTTGAGGGCATTGTTCCCGGTCTTAGTCTGCATGAATGAAAAGGTATGTCTAGCCCTTATTCTTTTCTTTATTATCCCCTCTCTTGGTGAAAGCAGCATCCTGGGTTCTCTGCACATCTAAAGGACTACAGGTCAACTTCCTAGGATGAGTCACACTTTATACCTTCACACACAGCTTACGTAGGCCGCAGCCCTTGGTTAGCAAGGTTCTAGCGAGGTGCAGGGACTCCTTATTGTTGAGTGCTGACACACTCAGATACTGAGTCCCCGGGCAAAGCCAAAAGCCAGTACTGGCCGGGACTTTCCACCCTTCCTAATGGGTGAGTCACCTCTGTTAAATAGTGTGGTTTGTATGTCAGTTATGGAACAAATGACAAATTCATAGATAATTTGTATTTGTTCCGTAACTGAAATACAAACCACGCTATTTAGTATGGGTAATTACTTTCGGCTTAGCTGAAATGACGAGCCATTAGAATTTTAACGAGGGTTTTCTACCCCGCCGCTAGTTAGCGGGGGGTAGGGAGGGGTAGCTTGCTACCCCCCCCCTCCACACACACACACACACCTGTGCTGAGTTCACTTTGCTATCGGCTCGGGTGCTAGACGGACGTGTCCGCTATCACCCTTGCCTACACTGACAGCCATTAATCTTTGTTTGCTGTTCCTTTTTGACAGAGTGTTTGGAAGTTGGCCTCTGCGATGCAGAAGTGTCCCGGCTTACCTGACCGCCCTTGTGGAACTTATATGTCTGCGGTCGACACGGATCCACACACCTTATGTCCTTTCTGTAGGGCCCAACGGTGTGATAGAGATAACGTATGTGGTGAGTGCAGGGAGTGGTCTACCTCCCAGTGGGAGAGGTTTTCCCGGCGCCGGAAGAAGAAGTCCAAGCGGGATATTTTTCCTTCAAGGGCTTCTTTGAAGAGAGAAAATCCTAAGGACTCTTCCTCCGTAGCCCAAACCTCCTCCGAAGCTCCCACTCGATCGGTTTCTTCCGAGAGGCCGTTGAGTGGTAGCGTAGGTCGCATTTCTGTTGACCGATCTCGGGGTTTGGGAGAGGGAGTTGCCTCCCATAGCGAGGTAGCTCCTCCTCCTCCCCCTGGGGAGGATTTAAATTTGTTCCGTAACTGAAATACAAACCACACTATTTACATGGGGGGGGGTGGTAATTACTTCAGCGTAGCGGAATGACAAGCCATAAAAGTTTTAACGAGGGTTTACTACCCCGCCGCTAGTTAGCGGGGGTAGGGAGGGGTAGCTAGCTACCCCCCCCCCCCCCCCCTCACACACACTGGTGAATGCTTCACGTTACTTTTGGCTCGGGCGGAGAACAGACCTGTCTGCTCTCTCCCTCGCTTTGACTGCCATATTTAATCTGTTTTTGCTTTTTCTTTTTCAGTGTGTTTGCAGTTGGCCTCTACTACTATGCCCTCTTAATGAGAGAATGCCTTGATGAAGTCATTAAGCTTCAGCACGGCATTTAATTCCTGTGCTGAAACCTGGTGACGGGCAAGAGGGCTCTCGAACTTGGGGAAATTGCTCCCCCAGTTCGAATCTAAATTTCTCTCTTTTACCTTTTTCTTTTTCTCAATACTACTTCAACCTTATCCTAATTTCACAAACTTTCTTTAGTCTTGCTTTCCAAACTCTATGAGAAAAATTTCCCTCATTATATGTGTATATATTATGTACATATATATTTATTTATTTTTTTTTTTTCTTTTCTCCTATGGCTTGGATGTTTTCACATCCATTGTAGCCCCGGCGGGGATGTTCATACATCCTTTATTGCTGCTTGCTTTGATGAGTGGGAGGAGGTATCGCGGTTGGGAGGTGTTTGCATTCAAAGCTATATATGAGAGTATTGGATGATTTCAGCCATCCCGAAGATGGTTTGGACCTTTTTGGCGGAACTATTCTCAAGTGTTGGGTCTTCGGAATCCAGGGGGATCCAATGCTTGGGGTAGGACTCTCGGCTTTTGGCCGGAAGCCCGTCATTATAGATATGGGGAGGATGATTCCATAATTTCTTGGTCTCAGTCCTAACAGGCGGGTTCAGCTTACACCTGTGCCTCTATATCTGTTTTGATGCTATCCTTCGGGTAGGGTATGGAGTGGACCATCTGGGAAGTATACTCTCATTGTGCCGATAGTAGAGAGTGCAAATTTCCTTTCCGACGCGTGATGGCCTAACATTCTCGAGCAGGTACATCAAACTAACTCTTTTTCCCTCTCTTTACTATTATGGATTCTTTAAGGAACGAACCCCCATCCCCTGGATACGCTGACTCTCCCCCGGCACTGTTGACGACCTCTGCTAATGTGATAAGGGATAGCTCTGTTGATGACCTCGGAACGGGAAAGGACCATTCTACTGATATTTCTAAATCGAGTAATTTGGGTAACACGAGGAAACTTCGAATCCTCCATGTTACACAAATTTCAATAGAAACAAATTATGATGATCTATGTAAAGCATTTGAATGCTATGGATGCATAAAAGAAATAAGGATGAAACTTGAAGCTGAAACTTGGGATTCATGGATATCTTATAGTAGTTATGACGAAGCATTTAGTGCAATAAGTAATTTGAATAATATTAAAATTAATAACTTGAATGTCGCGGCTGCTCTCTGCGATAAGGTACCAAAAGATTTAGATGTGTACAGGCCTGCCGATTGGTTGGAAAAAGGCACAGATTTAGTCATGCCCTCCCAGAGAAATCCAAAACCACCGATGTGGCTTATAGCTGAATCAAAGGGGGTTACAGGGAATTATTTTAAAATATGCAAATTGATTCAGAAAAAAGTAGGAACTATTGCACCAGGCGATATATCTCGTTTCGGAAAAAATAGTTTCCTTATCCATTCCAAATCCAGTACACAGTCGGTAATATTGTCCAATATGAAAATAAATAATGATGACATTAAGTTAGATGTCAAACCCCACCTAAATTTTAGCTACGGAAGGGGCGTAGTTTTTAACAGAGACCTATATGATTTTACAGAGGAGGAGATACTGGCCATGTGTCCATTAAATGTTTGGAAAGTTCATAAAGTCCCAGGTACATCAATGATAATCCTTACGTTCCAGGATGCTGATGTACCTTTTCATATTATTATCGAGAACGAAAGGATTAAAGTAAGACCCTTCAAGCAGAAGCCATTGCAATGCTTTAATTGTTTTAAATTTGGGCACCCGTCCAAAGTTTGCAAAAATGAGAAGATGTGTGGTATTTGCTCCAAATCTTACCATGGAGAGTGTGCACTTGGAGCCAGGTGTTTAAATTGCAGCTCGAATCACAAATCCACAGACAAGATTTGCGAGCTATATAAGTTGGAGGAAGCTGCCCTCAACAAATCAAACTTAGAACACATAAGTGTGACCCATGCCAAAAGATTATTAAATAAATCAAATACATATGCTAAGGCATTAAAATCAAACCAACATAGCACTGCCAATAGCTCCAAAAAAAGTATACTATCTGACAAAATGTCAAATAACGAGGTAACCTTATCACCTCCTGAGGCTTTACCACGGTGTATTAACACTAGGTCATTGCCCATTGCTGTACAGCCTTCAGCCGCCATTACAAAAAGTAATACAAACCTCTCTCAGGCCATGTCCTTGCCTGATCTGATGGAGGTTCCACTTAAGACTAACTTACCTGATGCACCTGTTGTGGGAAAGGTGCAAAAACCTCGAATCCCACCATCTATTAATCGCAAAAGAGAGAGACCTCCATCTCTCTCTCCACCCTCCATTAGAAACGTTAAGGTTATGACATCAAATAAATTTGATGTTTTGTCTGTTGATGTTTCTAATGAACCAGAAGATGGACTGAATAAATCAGAAATTCAAGTTGAGGTCCACCATCCACCTCAACAAATAGATAAAAAGAATACAAAGAAAATCACCAACGTTAAACCCAACATAACAAGACCACCTCTGAAGAAACCTACTGGTAATAATGTTACATTAAAAACTGCTAATGGGAAGACCTCATCCAAGATGTCTTCCAGAAATAATCCATAGTTTTCTCCTCCATTTTGCAATGGAACTGTCAGGGTTTGAGGGCGAAATATGAAGAACTTAAGCTCCTAATTCATGAGCATTCCCCCATAATTGTATGTCTTCAGGAAAGTATGCTTGATTCTAACACTCCTAGTCCTCGACAGTATGTTAGCTATAGAACACCATATAATCAACAAGCAGGGAGCCATGGCGGAAGTCTCATGTACATTCGTCGAGATGTTCCCCAAATACCCATGTCTATACGTACAACCCTGCAGGCAGTTGTTGTACAAATTGATATAGGGAGAAAATATACAATATGCTCTCTGTACTTACCTCCAAATGATAATATTTTATATGGTGATTTAGCAGAGGTCATTCAACAACTCCCTCAACCTTTTCTCTTACTGGGAGATATGAATGGTAGACATCCTTTATGGGGTGATGTTTTGGCCAACACAAGGGGCAATATTATCTCATCAATTGTGGAGAATGAGGATGTGGGACTCCTTAATACAGGAGAGCCCACACACTTCCATGTTCAGACAGGTACTTTGTCATGCATTGACCTTTCAATTGCAAGCTCTAACTGCCTTCTTGATTTTGATTGGAGGACATTAGATGATTGGCATACTAGTGATCATGCACCAATCATTATAAACACCAACAAGGGTCCGCCTTTGCAAAGATCGCCACGTTGGAATCTAGACAAGGCAGACTGGGTTAAATTTTCTGAGCTAAGTGAAATCGAAGGGAGAGCAGAACAGTTTGAAAGTGTTGATGATGCCATAGACCTACTGAATGGAACTCTTCATACAGCAGGAGTCAATTCAATTCCCAAAACAACAGGGTTATTCAAACGACGACCAGTCCCGTGGTGGTCTTCAGAACTAACTGCACTCCACAGAGCCACAAGAAGATCTCTAACACGATTGCGTAGACGCAGAACTGATGAGAATTTAATAATGTACAAGAAATGTAGAGCACAGTTCCGTCGTGCCATGAAAGAAGCAAGGCGCCAGTCATGGATGTCTTTTGTTTCCTCTATTAACAGTAGAACACCACCATCTTCTGTGTGGAGGAAAGTAAAAAAGATAGCTGGCAAATTCACCCCCAACCCACCACCAGTGTTGAAGGTGAATGGCCAGTATGTAACTGAAGCAAATGAAGTTAGCAATGCCCTGGCTAATCATTTTTCAAATGTATCCAGCAAGTGTGAAGGAGCCCCTGGTCACCAGTATAGGAGCACTGAAGAAAAGAAAATTTTAAATTTTGCAACAAGAAGGGAAGAGTCGTATAATTCTCCTTTCACTGAAAGAGAATTTGATTCCGCACTTGCTCATTGCAACGATACAGCCCCTGGACCCGATGGAATTCCATATGCAATGATTAAACATGTACATTTTAATACAAAGCTATTTATTTTAAGCATTATTAATAGAATATGGCATGATCATAGCTACCCAAGTGTTTGGGAACTAGCCATTATTTTAGCCTTTTTAAAACCCGGTAAAGACAAGTTTTTAGCAGCAAACTATCGTCCTATTGCATTGACATCTTGTTTATGTAAAATCATGGAGAAGATGGTCAATGCAAGGCTGATATGGTACCTTGAAAAGAAAGGTATTTTATCACCGATTCAATGTGGATTCCGAAAAATGCACTCAACGACTGATGTGTTGATACGACTTGAGTCATCTATTTGTGAAGCCTTTGCTTCCAAACAGCACCATGTTACAGTATTTTTTGACCTTGAAAAGGCATATGATACCACATGGAGATATGGTATTCTTAAAACCATTCATGAATTGGGATTGAGAGGAGAGCTGCCACTATTTATTCAGGCATTTCTTTCACGTAGAGTTTTTCAAGTGAGAGTGGGGGAAAGTCTATCAGAGAGTAAGTGCCAGGAAGAAGGAGTTCCTCAGGGTAGTGTGCTGAGTGTAACACTTTTTGCACTAGCAATTAATGGGATATCCTCAGCCATTCCCCAGGATGTTCTCTCAACATTATTTGTGGATGATCTCTCAATATCATTTGCTGGCACTAGAATGGCAATGGTTGAGAGAAAAATCCAACTCTCTATTGATAAAATTCTCCAGTGGGCTGACATGAATGGATTTAAGTTCTCGACAAGTAAAACTACCATTGTCCATTTTTGTCGTATCCGGGGAGTACATCCAGACCCGGATATATACATTAAAGGTCAACGGATACCATGTGTATCGGAAACCAAATTTTTAGGTTTGATATTTGACTGTAGACTTACATGGGTTTCTCACCTAAAAGCGCTAAAAGCTAAAGGTGTTGAAGCTCTGAATATCTTAAAAGTATTGTCCCATACATCATGGGGGGCAGACCGCAATACTATTTTAAAATTATACAAGGCCTTGATTTTTTCCAAAATTAGTTATGGTTGTGAGGTATATTCTTCAGCCACCCCAAGCCGGTTAAAAATATTAGACTCGATACATCATGCAGGTATTAGATTATCTACTGGAGCTTTTAAAACCTCGCCTATCCCAAGTCTCCTTGTTGATGCTGGAGAGTTACCTCTAGACCTTTACCGAATGTCTTCCATTCTTCGGTATTGGTTTAGATTGCAAAGACTCCCTAGCTCTCTAGCCTTTCAGACTGCAAGCCTTGTAAGACACGCATCATACTTTGAGTTGCATCCAAAATCTCCTCAACCTTATGGCTTTCGGGTGAAACGATTTTTAAGTAGTCTGGATATAATTAGAAATAAGGTACTTCCATTCAAGGTATCATCAACACCTCCATGGAAATTACCTGACATATCATTTTGTAAATACTTTATTGGAGTTAAGAAGAATATGACTGACTTAGAATCCAGGTCTCTTTTTATGGAACATGTCGAAGAACATAGGGGATCGACTTATATATATACTGATGGCTCCAAATCTGATGCTGGCGTTGGATTTGGAGTACATAGTAATGATTTTAATTGTAGAGGTGCACTTCCTCTAACAGCTTCCATATTTACTGCCGAACTGTATGGCATATTAACCGCTATTGAGAAAATAGCTTTGGAAAAGGAGGGTAATTTTACAGTTTTTAGTGATGCAAGGAGTGTTCTTCAAGCTTTAGAAGTTTTTAATTCTAGTAACCCTCTAGTTTTAAAGATTTTAGAATGGCTTTTTATTATTGGACGGAAAGGTATAACTGTTCGATTTTGTTGGGTTCCAGCACATGTAGGTGTGTCTGGGAATGAGAAGGCAGATTTACTGGCGAAGAATGCGGCATCCGAGTTGTTACCAAGGAGGTATCCCATTCCATGTAACGATCTCCTACCTTACATCAAGAAATTGGTTTGTGATAAATGGCAACAGCACTGGGACAGTCAAGACGGCAATAAAATGAGGGAAGTAACAAATATCATATCACCTTGGAGGTATAACATGATTCCCCGAAAATGGGAGACGACTCTTTGTCGTCTCCGTATTGGTCACACACGGTTGACACACGAGTTTCTGCTGAAGGGCCAACACCAACCGTATTGCGAGGACTGCTTAGTACCTTTAACAGTGAGGCATTTGTTGACCGAATGCCCTAATTTTACTAACTTAAGAAATAGATATCTGTTTGAGGCTCAAGGTGAGGATGGCAGGTTTATCCTTGCCAAGATTCTTGGACATGATGTGTCTTACTATGCGAGCGGAATTTTTAGATTTATTTCAGAAGCAGGTCTTCTGAAAACTATTTAACTATTTTAATGACTTCTTAATTTTTATGGTTTTAATCGAATTCTCTTTTAATTTTCATATACAGTAAATGGTATCGGTGTCAATGACCTTAGATGTCAGGATGCCAGAAAACTTTCAATCAATCAATCAATCTACTACTATGCGTACTTGCCCTGGACTTCCC
Source organism: Palaemon carinicauda (assembly GCF_036898095.1). Taxonomy (NCBI): domain Eukaryota; kingdom Metazoa; phylum Arthropoda; class Malacostraca; order Decapoda; family Palaemonidae; genus Palaemon; species Palaemon carinicauda. Next base: position 44,266,739 of record NC_090739.1, on the reverse strand, counting down.
GGCCGCCCTTGTGGGACCTTTATGTCGGCGGTCGACATCGATCCCCACACCTTATGTCCTCACTGTAGGGGCCAGCGGTGTGATAGTGGTAACGCGTGTATAGAATGTAGGGAGTGGTCTACCTCCCAATGGGAGAGGTTTGCCCGGCGCCGGAAGAAAAAGTCCAAAAGGGATTTGTTCCGTAACTGAATACAAACCACGCCATTTACATGGGGTAATTACTTCGGCTTAGCTGAAATGACGAGCCATAAAGTTTTAACGAGGGTTTCCTACCCCACCGCTAGTTAGCAGGGGGTAGGGAGGGGTAGCTAGCTACCCCTCCCCCCTCACACACACCGGTGATTAGCTCACTTTACTTTTGGCTCGGAGAGACAACAGACCTGTCAGCGCTCTCCTCTCTGTTGACTGCCATAATTTTGTTTGCTTTTTCTTTTCAGGGTGTGTATGAAGTTGGCCTCTATTACTCCTTATGCGTACGTGCCCTGGACTTCCCGGCCGCCCTTGTGGGACCTTTATGTCGGCCGTGGAAACGGATCCTCACTCCTTATGCCCTCAGTATAGGGGCCAACGGTGTGATAGGTCTAATTTGTGCATTGAGTGTAGGGAGTGGTCTACCTCCCAGTGGGAGAGGTTTGCCCGGCGACGTAAGAAGAAGGTTAAAAGGGATCTTTCTCCTTCCGAGCCTTCTCGGAAGAGAGAAAATCCCAAGTCTTCTTCTTCCGCCGCCCATTCCTCCACCGAAGCTCCCGCTCGGTTGGTCTCTTCCGAGAGGCCGGCGGGTGGTAGCGTAGACCGTAATGTTGTTGATGTCATTAACCGATCCCGTGGTGAGGGAGAGGTCGTTGCCTCCCATAGCGAGGCGGCTGCCCTTTCCCCCTCGGAGGAGGTGGTTATTTCTAACAATGATCTTTTTCAGCTTTGGGCTTCCTTGGGGCTGCAGGGTTCGCCCTCCAAGGAAGCCCTGTTTGACATGATCAAACGGGGTGCGGCTGCCGAACAATCGTCAACTTCAGCGGAGATAGATCCTCTGTCTGTGGTTGACGTTGCTGTGTCGGAAACATCCCGTGGGTCTGGCAAAACACCCGTTCCTGTTGCTGCGGTAGCGGAAGGCTCTGTCTCCCCCTCCGAACATACTTCGAGGGAGGAGTTTAGTCCCACGGTCTCTCCTTCCGTTGAGACTCCCACTCGGGGGAGTTCTCTGGTAGAGACGCCTCTTCGGAGGCCCATTGATGGTCAGCCTGCTAATTCCACGGCCCCTCGTGGGCGTATAAGGCGGAAGGCTTGTCCTCCCCTTCGCTGTAGAGGCCTTCCTTCCCCCTTTAAAGGGGTTAGGAGGCGCCTCTTCGGCTCGTCGTCACCACAGTCCTCTGCGGAGGAGACGACTCGCCGCTCTCCTGACCTGCCTGCTACCAACCTTGACCTCTCCGGGGATCGTTCGCGATCCCCTTCGGAGGATGGTCGTCCTTCGGGATAAGGTGAGCTGCCGCCCATACCTTCGACATCTAAAGCTGCTGACGTGCTTTACGCGCCACCTGAGACTGCCACTGCGCAGTCTCCAGGCCCTTCGGGGTCTCAGGGACCTGAGCGCGAAACTGCGCCTCTCGCCCCTAAGCGTAAGGCTCCGCCTGCGCACCCTCCTGCTGTCGTTCCTGATGTTCCTGACAGAGTGCCTCGGCGCTCACCCTTAGGCGTTCGCGCCGCTGTTCCTGTTGTACGCCAGGGTTCCCCTGCGCGCCCACGCCCATCGGCGCCCCGTCGCCCTCCAACAGTTCCTGAAGTAGCGCACAAGCGCCCAACTGCGCAGATGCGCCCTGTTCCTGATATAGTGCCGCCGCGCTCACCTGCGCACTCGCGGCCAGTTCCTGATATGGCGCCTACGCGTCCACCGGTGCCCCAGCGGCCTCCTGCGCCCACGCGCCCTCCAGCACCTCGCCGTCCCCCTGTTCCTGTTTCATCGCGCGCGATCCAGGAGGTTCCTGAGTTGGCGCACAGGCGCCCTTAGGTTCCTGCGGACTTGTCGCGCCCCGCGGGGGATAGACGCGATACGCGTCCCCGCGCAATTCCAGCTCCAGCGCTCACGCGCACTCCAACGCGCCCACGTGACGCTTTGGACCCATCGCGCCCACCTAAGGAGGTTCGCGATACGAGGGAGGCTCGCGATACGAGAGAGGTTCGCGATGCGCGCCCGCGCTCAGTTCCTGTTTTAGCACCAACGCGACCACGTGTCGCGACGACTCAGCTCGTTGCCCCAGAGGTTGCCAAGCCAGTGCACGTGCGCTCACGGCCGCCTCTGGAACCGCGCGGATCTACTTCAGCTACGATCGCGCCCGACGCGCCAAAATCGTGCCCTGTTCCTGCTACACGCCCCGTGCCTGTATTTAAGACAGCGATGGTTGCTCAACTAACTCCAGAGCGCCCTCACGTGGCTTGCACCACGCGACCTCCAAAGCAGCGAACCCCGGTGCGACCTGTTCCTGATGCGCGCTATGCGCGCCCACTATCGCCAGCGCAACTAGCGCTTCCACAGGCGAGTAGGCCGGTCCTTCCAGACCGTTGCCAAACCTCTCGCCCCCAGGTCGCTCGTGACCCTGCTCCAGCGCTATCGCGCTCTCGGCCGGTTCTCCCGGACACGCCCTCGTGTGCTCCTGTTATCTCACGCCCTTTGGGGCCGCACCAGGTCGCTGCGCGCCCGCGCGTTCGGTCTCCTCCTGTTCCAGCTCCTGATCGCCGCACGCCTACACCATTGCCTACTCACTCTCGCGACCATGTTCCCGCTCAAGCTGCCGTGCGCCCCCGCGCCCATGCTCCCGCTCTGTCACCAGCGCGCCATTGCTCCTGACCATCCACCTGCGCGCCATCGCGCCCCCCCCCCCCCCCCCGCCCACGCCGGTGTGCGCGCGCACGCGATTTTCCAGCTTCGCGCCCTCCTTTCATGCGCGACTCTGCTCTGGGCCCGATACACGAGCTCCAGTGCGATCGCCGACTGGCGGATTCTTCCTTGTCGTGCTCCCCTCCCTGCAAGCGAAGACCAGCTCGCTCGCCAGAGGGGGAGCGCTCCCCGGACAGGTCTAGGGATTCTTCTCTTACAGCCCTGCAGGCGAACCTTCGTTTGTCGACTCCTCCTAGGGATCCCTCGATCCCCTTCCCTACTCAGAGCTCTCGTGCGGGTGATTAAGCCAGCCCTCTCTGATTCTGGTCGCGAGCTAGCGGCAGCTTCCTCCCCCCTGAAGAGGAAGAGAGGAGTCTCTCCCATGGATCCTCCTCCGAGGCCTATGCTGTCCCCGCGCAGATCCTTACGCAAGGCTCCTACTCCCCCTCAGACCTTCTCGCCCTCCCCTGCGGAGGAGGATTACCCCTCCTCAGGAGAGTCGGTTGAGCAGGAATACTCCCCCATTGCACCAATGGAGGAGGTTCCTCCTCTTCCCGAGAGGTCTCCTCGTCCCGAGGTGGAGAAGGACCTGCCTCCTTCGCTTCTAGAGTCCTGTATCCCGCCCAGGAGGGAACCTAAGGCCTCTTAGGACGATTCCCAAATCGTCAGCTAGGATCAGACAGGAACAGCCCCGAGCTGTCGAGGATGTCCACGTTTCCCCCCAGGAAGAGCCTCTGGGGACCGGAGACTTCGCTGCAAGTCCGACAGCAGGCGAGCACCAGGAGTCAGAACATGCGTTCTGGCAAGTCCTGACCCTCATGAGGAACCTTAATGGGATTCCAGACCCTGAGGTCCCACCTCGTGAAGGTAAGGACACGGTCCTGGATCGCGTCTACGGCACTCAGAAACCCTCTAGGGCCAGCGCAGCATTGCCCTGGTCCCAAGGGTTGAAGAGTGCCAGAGACAAGATCGAGGGCCAGCTCGCGGAGCTTGCCTCCTCCAGCAGATCGAGTGCCGGGAATAAGCTCCTCCCTCCTCCTCGAGTCCATCAGAGGAGGTACTTTGAGATCCTCGAGGAGTCTTCGCTGAGTCTTCCCTTGCATCACTCCGTGGAAGAACTCACAGGGGGAGTCCCTCTTGAGAGACTCTCCAACCGGCATGTGTCCTTCTCAGCCACTGAGATCCAGAGCCAGGAGGTCATCAAGTGCGCCATGCAGGCCACTTCATGGCTCGACATCTGGCTGGGGTCTTTGGGCATCCTGGTGCGGTCCGAGGACTTCTCCAAGGAAAGCACCAGGAAAGCGCTGGAAACATTTCTCCTCTCGGGCACTCGGACCATTGAGTTTCTGTCCCACCAAGTCTCGAGCTTGTGGGCCAACACGATCCTCAAGCGCCGGGATGCTGTGGCCGAGAGGTTCCACCATAAGGTTCCCAGCTCCAGGTCTAGCAGGCTCAGACACTTCCGTTCTCGGTAAGAGCTTGTTCAAGCCTAAGGACGTGGAGCTCGCTGCCGAGAGGTGGAGGAAATCCAACCAGGATTCCCTCATCCATAGGGCCCTGACATCGAGGCCCTACAAGCCTCCGGCAGTCCAGCAGCCCCGTCCTGCCAAGGACACAAAGAAGACAACCGTAGCAGCGAAGCCCAAGGTGTCTAAGCCCTTTCCTGCCAAGAGCAGGAGGGGCAAGAAGTCCTCCAGGGGAGGCAAGAACCCTAGAGGCACCGGCCGAGGTCGGAAGCGCTAGGGTTGGCAATCCCCCTGCATGTCCACCAGTGGGGGAATGCCTTCAGAGTTGCGCAGCAAGGTGGCAGCAACTCGGGGCGGATGCCTGGACGATCTCCGTGATCTCTCTAGGGTATCACGTCCCGTTCACAGCATCTCTCCCTTACCTGACAGCGAATCCAGTGTCGTTGAGCTCTTTTGCCATGGGATCGGCAAAAGGGCAGGCCCTTCGGGCCGAAGTCCAGACCATGTTCGAGAAGGACGCTCTCCAGGAGGTCGTGGACGGGTCCCCAGGCTTCTACAGTCGACTCTTTCTTGTGAGAAAGGCATCTGGAGGCTGGAGACCAGTCATCGACCTCTCGACCCTGAACGGGTTTGTCAAGCAGACTCCGTTCAGTATGGAGACGGCAGACACAGTCAGACTTGTAGTGAGACCACGAGACTTTATGTGCACACTGGATCTGAAGGACGCGTACTTCCAGATCCCAATCCATCCGTCTTCAAGGAAGTACCTGAGATTTTGCCTAGACAACAAGATCTACCAGTTCAAGGTGCTGTGTTTCGGTCTCTCCACAGCACCTCAGGTGTTCACCAGAGTCTTCACCATCATCTCTTTATGGGCTCACAGGATCGGCATCCGTCTCCTTCATTACCTGGACGACTGGCTGATCCTGGCAGACTCGGAGGCATCCCTTCTTCGCCACCGAGACAAGCTCCTCGAAGTTTGCCAGGATCTGGGGATCGTGGTAAACCTCGAGAAGTCCTCTTTACAGCCCTCTCAGAAACTGGTATATCTAGTCATGATCATAGACACCAATCTCCACAAAGCCTTCCCATCAGACGAAAGGATAGCAAGGCTGAGGAAGGTTGTGAAACCTTTCTTCAATCGAGAAGAACTCCCAGCCCAATCGTGGCTTCGTCTCCTCGGCCACCTCTCCTCTCTGACCCGTCTCGTCCCCAACAGTCGCCTCAGAATGAGATCCCTTCAGTGGCGACTGAAGTCTCGGTGGAGTCAAGGACTCGACTCCCCGGACTTCCTGATCCCCATGGGATCTGCGGAACGAGCGGACCTCAAGTGTTGGGTGGCAGACGAGAACCTACGAAAGGGAGTGGATCTTCTCGTCTCTACCCCTGATTTGATCTGTTTTAGGACGCATCAAACAAGGGGTGGGGTGCCCACGTTCTGAACCACAGGGCCTCAGGCCTGTGGTCAGAATCAGAAAAGTACCTTCACATAAACCTGCTGGAGATGAAGGCCGTCTTCCTGGCCCTTCAGAAGTTCCACCAAGTCCTGGCGGGCCACTCCGTAGTGGTGATGAGCGACAACACCACGGTAGTGGCTTACATCAACAAGCAGGGAGGTACCTTTTCGGAACAGCTATCCCATCTTGCAGTAGAGATCCTGAGATGGTCCGAAGTCCACTCGATATCACTTGCGGCTCGCTTCATTCCAGGCAAGAGGAATGTGCTCGCCAACAGTCTGAGCAGAGCGACTCAGATAGTGAGTACCGAGTGGTCTTTGGATCCTCAGATAGCCAACAAAGTCCTGACTTTGTGGGGTTCCCCGACTGTGGACCTGTTCGCTACGGCGTTGAACACCAAGCTTCCACTGTACTGCTCCCTAGTCCCGGACCCCAAGGCCCTCTGGCAAGATGCCTTCCAACAACGGTGGGACAACGTCAATGTGTACGCCTTTCCCCCGTTCTGTCTGATGAGGAGGGTCCTCAACAAGACCAGAACATCGGTCAATCTCTCGATGACCTTGATAGCTCCGCTGTGGCATCATGCAGAGTGGTTTCCGGACCTTCTGCAGCTCCTCACGGAGATCCCGAGGGAGCTCCCTCCACGTCACGAGCTATTCAAACAACCACACTCCAACATCTTCCACAAAGCCGTAGCTTCGCTTCGACTTCACGCCTGGAGACTATCCAGCATCTCCTCAAAGAGAGAGGATTTTTGCAACAAGTTGCGGAAAGGATGTCTGGCCACCTGCGCAGGTCATCCGCAGGAGTCTACCAGGCGAAGTGGCGAGTTTTCTGTGGTTGGTGTCGTGGAAGGGGTATCTCTCCCCTCGATGCCACTTTACCAGCAATAGCGGAGTTCCTTGTGTTTCTGCGGGAAGAAATGCACCTTTCAGTCTCGGCAGTGAAAGGCTATCGCTCAGCCTTAAGCCTTGCCTTCAGGCTCAAAGGAATGGACATTTCCTCCTCGCTGGAACTGTCTCTTCTCATACGGAGTTACGAACTTACCTGCCCTCAGTCGGAAGTGAGACCTCCTCCTTGGAACGTGGTTTGAGTCCTCAGGTCTCTTAAGAGGCCTCCCTACGAACCATTACGCCAGGCTTCAGATCGCCACCTTACCTGGAAGACGGTGTTCCTGCTAGTTTGGCCTCGGCCAAGCGAGTCAGCGAACTTCATGGTCTCTCCTACGACGTCGCCCATTCAAGGGGATGGGGGGAGGTAACGTTCAGCTTCGTAACTGAGTTTGTTGCTAAGACTCAGAACCCGGGAGTGCCGGACCCTAGGTTCGACTCCTTCCAGGTCTCGAGTCTTCGTTCTGTAACAGATGACCCAGACCATCTCCTACTGTGCCCAGTCAGGAGTCTGAGGTTGTATCTTAAAAGAACAGCTGCAGTCCGCCCCCAGGTGTGAGCCTTGTTTGTTAGCACTGGGGAAACGAAGAGGAGGGTCACCAGGAATACCATCTCGGCCTGGATCCGCAAGGTGATCCACCTGGCCTTGAGTTCTGACCCTCCTCCGTCCCGGCGCCCTAGGGCGCATGATGCCTTCAAGAAGAACTTTTCGGTGATGCAGGTCCTGCAATCTGGGGTGTGGAAGTGTCAGACCACCTTCACGGCCCACTACCTGCAAGACGTGACACACAGGAGGCTCGATACGTTCTCTATCGGCCCTGTGGTGGCTGCACAACAGCTGGTCTAACCTCAGGCTCCTAATTGGACAAGTAGTAGAAGGTTGAGGGCATCGTCACCCGGTTTTAGTCTGTGTGAATGAAAAGATCTGTCTGGCCCTTTTCTTTTCTTCATCCTCTCCTCCCTTGGAGAAAAACAGCATCCTGGGTCCTTTGCACAGCTGACCTCGAACCTCTGCAGGTAAGCCATGCTTCCTTGTGTTCCTAGTATTAAGTTGTAATACTATCATGTCCTCATACCCTGACGAGGTGGTATTGGGTAAGTCCTAGCCTAGATTTCCTTCTAAAGAACTCCAGGTCAACCTCCTAGGACGTGTCACTGCTCACCTTCACACACAACTTACGTAGGCCGCCGCAGCCCCTCAGCTGCCTGCGAGGCGCAAGGGCCCCAACCCTTGAGTTGCTCTATGAACTCGGGTTTGGGGCCCCCGGGCAAGCCAAAGCCAGTATGGCAGGGGACTTACCTCCCTTCCTAAGGGTTAAGTCACCCCATGTAAATAGCGTGGTTTGTATTCAGTTACGGAACAAATGACAAATTCGTAGATAATTTGTATTTTTCCTAACGCTACAAACCTTAGCTATTTACAGTTATGTGCCCGCCAGCCCTGTCCCCCAAGATAAGTCCTACCTCTAAGTAAAGTGAGCTAATCACTGGTGTGTGTGAGGGGGAGGGGTAGCTAGCTACCTCTCCCTAACCCCCGCTAACTAGCGGTGGGATAGGAAACCCTCGTTAAAACTTTATGGCTCGTCATTTCAGCTAAGCCGAAGTAATTATCCCATGTAAATAGCTAAGGTTTGTATCGTTAGGAAAAATACAAATTATCTACGAATTTGTCATTTTACCCTGTACTTGCCTCCAAATAATATTTTGTATGATAATTTAGTAGAGGTGATTCAACAACTCCCTCAATCTTTTAGCAAACACGAGGAGCAATATTATATCATCAATTGTGGAAAAGGAGGATAACACTTCAGATAAGTACCCTGTTATACATTGATCTTTCAATTGCAAGCTCCAACTGCCTTCATGGTTTTGAAAAGAGAACGTTAGATGATTGGCATACTAGTGATCATGCTCCAATTATTATAAATGCAAACAGTAATCCACCTTTGCAAAGATTGCCACGATAGAACCTTGACAAGGTTCTATTAATGGGAAATCCTCTGTCATTCTCCAAGATATTTTCTCAACACTATTTGTAGATGATCTCTCCATTCTCCCTATTATTTGCTGGAGCTAGAATAGCAATTGTTTAGAGAAAACTACAACTTTCAATTGACAAAATTATTCTGTTGGCTGATATGAATGGGTTTAAGTTTTTGACAAGCAAAACTACTGTTGTCCATTTCTGTTGTATCTGGGGAGTACATCCAGACCCTGATATGTACATCAAAGGTCAATAGACCCCATGTGTAAGGGAAGCTAGGTTTTTAGGCTTGATATTTGATTGCAGGCTGACATGGGTTCCTCACTTAAAAGCATTAAAAGTAAATTTTCTTGATGCTTTGAATATTTTGAAAGTTTTGTCCCATACATCATGGGGGCAGACCACAAAACTATTATAAAGGTTTAAAAGGTCTTAATTTTTTCAGAAATTAGTTATGGATATGAAATATACTCCTCAGCCACCTGAAGCTGGCTTAAGATATTATATCTATACACCATACTGGTATCAGATTGGTAACAGGAGCATTTAGAACTTCGCCTATCCCAAGCCTCCTTGTTGTCGCTGAAGAGTTACCTTTAAACCTTTACCATAAGTCTTTTATTATTCGGTATTGGTTTAGGCTGCAAAGACTTCCTAATTTTTTAGCATATTAGACTAGAAACCTTGTAAGGCACATAACATACTTTGAGTTGCACCCAAAATCTCCTCTACCTTTTGGTTTTTGGGTGAAACAATTGGTATAGTTATAACTAAGGTTATTCCATTTAAGATGTCATCAAACCCTCCATGGAAATTACCGGAGATATCTTTTTGTAAATATTTTATTAGTGTTAAAAAGAATATGATTGACTTAGTTGCCAGGTCTCTTTTTATGGAACATGTTGCAGAAGACAGGAAATCAACTTTTTCTATATACTGATAGCTCCAAATCTGAGGTTTGCATTGGATTTGGAGTATACAGTAAGGAGTTTAATTGTAGAGGTGCACTTCCTCCAATAGCTTCCATATTTACTGCCAAACTATATGGAATATTAACCGCTATTGAGAGAATAGCGTTGGAGGGTAATTTTACTATTTTTAGTGATGCAAGCATTGTCCCACAAGCTTTAGAAATTTTTAATTCCAGTAGCCCTTTAGTTTTGAAGATTTTAGAGTGGCTTTTTATTATTGGACTGAGGTATGACAGTTCGGTGTTGCTGGGTTCCGGCACATGTAGGTGTGTCTGGAAACGAGAAGGCAGATTTATCGGCAAAGAATGCTGCAGCTGTGTTGCTACCAAGAAGTTATCCCATTCTCTGTTATGATTGTTTACCCAACATTATGAATTTTATTTATAATTTTCAACGACATTGGGATAGTTTAGTTGAAAATAAAATGAGAAATAACGAAAGTTATATCCCCTTGGAAGTATAACATACAGTAATGCCCAGAAAATAGGAGACTACTCTTTGTTGTCTGTCGCACTCGTTTAACACATGAATTTTTGCTAAGTGGCCAATACCAGCCATATTGCGACGACCGTTTAGTACCCCTGACAGTGTGGCATTTGTTGATGGGATGCCCCACTTATGGTACCGAAAGTAATAGATACCTGTTTGAGGCTCGAGGTGAGGAGGACAGGTTCATCCTTGCCAAGATTCTTGGACATGATGTGTCATACTATGCTAGTGGTATTTTTAGATTTATTTCAGAACAGATCTTCTGATAGTCATTTAACTTTTATAATGACATCTTTGCACATATGGGTTTTAATTGAATATTCATTTATTCTTTATGTATAATAATTGATATCGGCATCAATGACCATTGATGTTAGGCTGTCAGAAAACTTCAAATCAATCAACCAATCACTTCGTCTCTGGGAAAGTAGATACCAATTCAAAGCCCAGTGCTGTGGACTGACTACCACTCCCCAAATGTTCACACCAGTCTGTTGAGCACTTTCAACCAGCACTCGTCTACCGAAAGGTCTTGGCGATTGACCGTTTTCGCCTTTCTACTACAAAGGAATTATTTCAGCATCGAGAGAGACCCTGCCCCTTTTCTCGATCTATGGATTAAGATATACCAAATAAGGTTCTATAGGACTCCCAGACAGACCACCTTAACATTAAAGCTATGGGGCCTCCTGGCAAACAATCATAGCAAAAGAGTAAGCATAACTTCTTATACTGCCTTCTCAATCGGCAAAGATAATACCTTCAGAGACTTACCCTGTTGATGAGAAGGCTAGTTCCACATAGCCGCCACCTCAGCAATGTCACTTATAGTTTCTGAAGTTTTACTGGTTTACAACCAGAGCTCTCACACCTTTGGATTGAGTGACAACAGAAATATGGAGCAATCTACCCTAGCAGTTGCATGACGAGCTCAGTTGTAAGTACTTCTCTGACTATCTTTGCTCCACAGATAAAGAAGAGAAGTGATGAGGCGCCTACTTGAATTTCCTCCTGTCTAGAGGATGTGATTGACAGAAGGATCCCACTTGCTTCTCAGCCTACCGGGAATGCTTACAGAGCTTCTACTTTGATAGATTTCCAAAGGGTATGATGAAGCACTTGGTAGCTATAACGGTTGATTACGCTTCCCTTCATGCCCAAATTTACAAAGGTGTCCCCATTCACAGGACTCCCAGACAGAGAATGGAACAGCTTGGATTACCTTAGCTTAACAGCTATGGGGCCTCCTGGCAAACAATAATAGCAACAGTGTAAGCACAACTCTTCCTACACTGCCTTCTCAGTCGACAAAGATAATACCTTCTGAGACTTTCCCTGTCGATGAGAAGGCTATTTCCACATAGCCACCTCCCCAGCAATGTCTCCTATAGTTTCTGAAGTTTTACTGGTGTAACAACCAGAGCTCTCCTACTTTTGCATTGGGTGACAAAAGGAATATGGAGCCATGTACCTTAGCAGTCGCATGATGATCTCAGTTGTGAGTACTTCTTTGAGAATCTTCATTCCACAGATTAAGAAGAGAAGTGATGAGGCGCTCACTTTAATTTCCTTCTGTCTAGACTCGGATGTGATTGACGGAAGGATCCCACTTGCATCTTAACCTACTGGGAATGCTTACAGAGTTTCTACTTTGCTAGATTTCCAAAGGGTATGATAAAGCACTTGGTAGCTATAAAGGCTGATAACGCTTCCATCTGTGCCCAAATTTAAAAAGCAGGTGCAGTTTTGTGAGTAAGAGACGTGATGCAGCTGTGCAAGGTTCTTACAGGCAAGAACACTGTTTGAGCAAACACTGTCAATCAACAGAGTCCTGATGTAAGGTTTTAGGGTATTCCTACATCACTGAGTGGCAAAAAGGTTTAGTTTCTCACCATCATTCATCCTGCTTGCCTTGCAATTCTATAAGAAACTTTGTGATTGTCCCAATTGCAGACTGTCAGCGAAGTTTGAAGATGCCTTCTAACAACTCTGTGAACCTTAGATGCTTATGCCTTTCGGTCTCAACTTTCCAGTCTCTCCGATTTCCCAACAGTCCGTGGAAGACATTGAGATTCAGAAGGACCCTGATCTCCCTAGCAGCTGTTCATCTCTCTTCTTTACTGTGGATCTTTTATCGGGAAATGCATCAATTTCCAATGAAAAGATATTGCTTAGTCTCCAATCCAAGTGTTCAACTTGGATTCAGACCTAGACTCTTCAAGGGAATCGACTAGACTATGTATGAGCCAAGGTAGACGCAGTCTTTACCTCCCTAAGTGCTGAAGCTGCTTATGTGTTTCCATGAATCCTCAGGTCTTAATTGGATCCTCTCTAACTTGTGTTAATCCCAGTGAAGAGAGTGTGAAAACAGCATATATTTTCCTGTGACACTAGCCATTCTGAAGTAATTGTAGCCGACATTCCGGTCTTACCATTATTGTCTTTGGTGAACAAATAATGTGGCCATGGACCTAAAATTACAGCAGCCTTTCTCTCCTCCCTAAAAAGTAGATTAGTGGGGTAGGAATGACGTACCCCTCTTTTCTTTGGGGGGGGGGGGAGATATTGTTTCTTCATTGCAGAAGGAATGAGAGATTCTGAAATGTTTTATTTTGGCTTCATGGGAATAATTGGACACAATTTTCCACGAGGGGACCACCCCAAACGTAATAACATGAAGCCGGAATATTAGATCTGCCGAAATCTGGAAGCACCAGGCAACATTTACACCCCACTATTCATGTAAGTATACCAACAAGTCTTTAGATATATTATCATTGTGATCCGCGGTAGCTGCTCAGCAGGTTATGTAGCTTAACTAGTTCCCATGGGACAAGAAGCATCTTGTCTAAGATAATGGTAGGAATGTTAGTCTATGATTAGAGGTGGAGTGTCTGGCCCTTTTCCCTGATTCCTTCCCCTCTCTTGGGGTGCAGCAGTCATTCTGTTATTGGCGGATCAAATGTTGATGCGGGTGAGCTTCCATATCAAGCATATGTTCTATACAGTACAAGTCAGTTATAAAAGTATATCCCCCATCCTCCTTACAAGGGGGAGGTTGGATAGAATGTAGGATACATTATGTCTAATTGGCCATACATTGTGACATCATATCCATCTGAGGATATGCTTTAGGTTCATCATTGACTATCTGTCAGCAGACAGAAACCTTTTCCAACCCATGAGGATATATTGTCAAGTGTTGGGATGTGATAGAAATCGACACTCTCTTACCTCTATCGGGTCCAAGTATATTGACATCCCGGGATTTTAAATCCGCCAGTACAGTAAGGTTATAGGGGCTTCCTCTCCCCTTCAGGATGAGTCTCCTATTAAAGAATGAAGGTTTGTATTTGTGTATGAACAAATCACAAATTTTAAAAGTAATTTGTAATTTTTCTAACTCTACAAACCTGGGGCCTTTAAATTTCACATCCTGCCTCAACCACCCTGCCAGCCCTAGGTGAAGGTCAAAGTGGTTACTCAGCGTACTAGCTTGTGGGGAGTGGGGCTTTCTTTCCACCTGTCAGTAACTACCGACACTTTGTTATAAATTTTAATACCTGAAGTTCCAGCCAAGCTGAAAGCATGCTTACATTAGAGAACTCAGGTTTGTATAGTTATGAAAAATGCTAATTACCTTAAAGATTCGTGATTTTCTTTTTATCCTACCTAGTAACCCAAGTTTCCCCATGTGGCATAGATTATTGTTGGTCACAGTGATGCGTGTAATGCATTAAATGCATTTCCAATGTATGTGAAAGTCAAGTTTGTCAAAATCTCATCTAAAATTAACATAGAAACTCCCATTAACTTGCATACTTCATCATTTTGGAGACTGTGCACCAACTTGACTTAGATTTTTCCTCTGAGTTTTCCAAGAAATCAAGTTCTTCCCTCTCAGTCTTGCTTTAAGGCTTTGTGCGAATTTTTTTGCTACAGCAGAATCAGGGCCTGACCTGACCCACTCGGACCTTGCCTGTACTACTGTTGGTGTAATTGATGACAACCAGTGGCCTCCCATTCACACAAGCATGAAAAGGGCACCATCTCTTCATGCTGAGAACAGTCACCAGTTGAGAGCACTAATTGTGCCTACACTCCTTCCAATGCAGGATGTCCAAAGTCTATCAGAGAAGGATGTGACAGAACTTCAAAAAGACATGAAGATTTCAAGTGTGCGCAAGCACCACAGCCCTCACTCATTCTTCCATAGAATAGTTCTCTGATGAGATTAACTCACATCCATGTCTGAAAACTAAGGTACATGTATGTGCCACCGAGGGCATCCAAGCATCCAATTTTCATATGAAGAACACTCACATTAGGTTGATCTTCATTATTGCACAAGCGGGGAAAAAGCTAGCTCTTGAGATGAATCTTCATCCATGAGTGCGTGCACCTCAGAACACACTGATGCTTCTGAAGAAGAGCTAGCTCTAGAGGTGGACCCCAAAGTGGGGTTGCTCTTCCGATGAAGAGCTCGCTTATGAAATGGTTTCTTGCTTCCATACGCTCGGCAAATTTACCCCCAACCCACCTATAGTGTTAAAGGTAAATGGTCAGCATGTGATTGCAGCAACTGAGGTTAGCAGTGCCTTGGCCGATCATTTCTCCAGTGTATCATGCAAGTGTGAAGCTTCTCCTGGTCACCAATATAGAAACATTGAAAAACAGAAAATGCTAAATTTTAAAACAGAAAAGGAGGAATCTTACAATGTTCTTTTTGCTGAAAGGGAATTTGATTCTGCATTTGCTACTTGCTGTGATTCAGCCCCTGGACCTTATGAAATTCCATATGCAATTATTAAACATGTATCTATTGATAATAAGTTATTTATGTTAAGCATTATCAACAGACTATTGCATGTTCGTAGTTATCCAAGTGTTTGGGAACTAGCCATTATTTTAGCATTTTTAAAACCTGGTAAGGATAAGTTTTTTTGCAGCAAATTATCAACCAATTGCATTGACAGCTTTTTTATGTAAGATCGTGTAGAAGATGGTCAATGCAAGACTGGTGAGGTATCTAGAGAAGAAAGGTAATTTATCATGTATCCAGTGTGGATTTAGAAAAAATGCACTCAACAACTGATTTGTTGGTATGACTTGAGTCCTCTATTTGTGAAGCCTTTGCTTCCAAACAGCACCATGTAGCAACCTTTTTATTTTTGAAAAACATACGATACTGCATGGAGATATGGCATATTTGAAACTATTCATAATTTGGGATTGAGAGGAGAGCTACCATTGTTTATTCAACACTTGTATCACATAGATTTTTTTTCAAGTTGTAGTAGGCGAATCTCTAGAGAGGAAATTTCAGAGTAGTGTGCTAAGTGTAATCCTATTCACACTAGCCATTAATGGGATATCTTCTGTTATTCCCCAAGATATTCTCTTAACATTGTTTGTAGATGATCTCTCCATATAATTTTCTGGAGCTAGAATGGCAATGGCTGAGAATAAACTACAACTCTCAATTGACAAATTATTTAGTGGGCTGATATGAATGGCTTTAAGTTTTTGACAAGCAAAACAGTTGTTGTCCATTTCTGTCATATTCGGGGAGTACATCTAGACCCTGATATGTACATCAAAGGTCAATGGATTCCATATGTAAGTGAAGCTAGACTTTTAGGATTAATATTTGATTGCAGACTGAATGGATTCCTCACTTGAAAGCCCTAAAAGTAAAACATATGGAGTCTCTTGAATCTTTTAAAAGTTTTGTCCCATACATCATGGGGGCAGACCTCAAAACTCTCTCAAAATTATACAAGGCCTTAATTTTTTGAAAATTATATATGGGTGTGAAATATACTTCTCAGTCACTCCTAGCAGATTAAAGATTTTAGATTCTATGCACCATACTGGTATTAGATTGTCCACAGAAGCCTTTAGAACCTCTCCTATCCCAAACCTTGTTAACGCTAGAGAGTTACCTTTAGACCTTTACCTAAAGTCTTCTATTGTTTGGTTTTGGTTTAGGCTGCAAAGACTTCCTAATTCTTTAGTATATCAGACTGCAAATCTTTTGAGGCATTGTAGATATTTTGACTTGCACCCAAAATTTTCTCAACCTTCTGGTTTTCAGGTAAAACTGTTTTTTAAACAGTCTTGATATAGTTAGAAGTAAGGTACTTCCATTTAAGATATCATCAACCCCTCCATGGATATTACCAGAGATATCTTTCTGTAAATATTTTATTGGCATTAAAAAGAATATGACTGACCTAGAAGCCATGTCTCTTTTTATGAAACATGTTGGAGAACATATTGAATTGACTTTTAAATATATCTGATGCTGGCATTGGATTTGAAGTATATAGTAATGCTTTTAATTATAGAGGTGCACTTCCTCTAACATCTTTTATATTTACTGCTGAACTATATATCATACTAATCGCATTGAAAAAATAGCGTTAAAAGATAAGGACAATTTTACCATTTTTAGTGATGCAAGAAGGTTCCTACCAGCTTTAGAAGTTTTTAATTCCAGTAACCCTTTAGTTTAAAAGATTTTAGAGTTGCTATTTATTGTTGACTGAGAGGTATAACAATCTGATTTTGTAAATTTCTGGCACACGCAGGTGTGTCTGGGAATTAGAAGACAGAGTTACTAGCAAAGAATGCTGCAGCTGAGTTGCTACCAGGAAGGTATCCCATCCTCTGTAATGATATTTTACCAAGCATTAAGAATTTGTTTTATAATAATTGACAACAGCATTAGCAAAGTTTAGAAGGAAATAAGTTGAGAGAAATAACAAATGTTATATCTCCTTGGAGTTATAGCATGATGGACCGAAAGTGGGAGACTACTCTTTGTCGTCGCTGCATTGGTCATACTCGGTTAACACACGAGTTTCTCATAACTCTGCAACACCAGCTATATTGCGATGACTGCTTGGTACCCTTGACAGGCACTTGTTGACCTAATGCCCCACTTTTAGCACCACAAGAAATATAAATCTGCTTGAGGCTTGAGGTGAGGATGGAAGGTTCCTCCTTGCCAAGATTCTTGGACATGATTTGTCGTACCATGCTAGTGGTATTTTGAGATTTATTTCAGAAGCATGTCTTCTGTGTAACTTTTATAAGGACATCTTTACTTTTATTGTTTTAAATTGAATGTCCTTTTATTCTTTATTTATAACAAGTGATATTGCTGACAATGACTTTAGATTTCAGGATGCCAGAAAACTCAATAAATCAATCAATCCATAGAACATTGACATTTTATCTTCTCATGTTAGCCTTTGCAAAAAATGCCAGTGAGTTAAAGTGTGCAAGAAGAGCTTGCCCTCAGATCAAACACCTACTTGTCAGCATGGGCAAGGTCAAGAAGTGAATTACTAAGAGCACCTTTCCTATTGGATTCTGAAGCTCATTGATCAAACACTTAATATCCCCCTTTTGGGCAGTGCAGATGACCCAGAGCTCATAGCATGAGGGTTGTAAGTACATTCCTGGCGTTCAGAAGGAACTTTTCTGTGGCGCGGGTGCTACAAGCTGACGTGTGGAAGAGACAGATCACCTTCACTTACAAGACGTAACCCACAGGACCCTAGGTACGTTTACTGTAGGGCCTGTGTTGGCCGCTCAACAAGTTGTATAGCTACCTTTTCTCCCATGTGGGAGTACTAGTAGTTGGTCGAGGCCAGAAGTTACAACGTTGTTAGTCAGGGATTAATGTAAAGAGACCACTGGCCTTTTCTTTCTTCATCTTCCCCTCTCTTGGGACACAGCCTCTGAAGACTGTAAGCTGGCCGCTATCCAACTGCAGGTAAGCTCCATTTTCATTTAGTTTCCTGACTATATCATTTATGTATTCTTTTACATCCCCAACTTCTTAGTGAGGGGGAGTAAAGCCATAGCTGGGTCTCAGTGTGCATGAGTGTCAATCCTCTCTATACTTACCTGGATAAAGTCACAGTGCGAGTTTCCATCCACTCGCCATGTTTGCACTGGCTGTCAGCCTTCTGGCATTAACATGACAATGGTTCATGAGGTGTCAGGATACTCATCCCATGCTCTATAGAGCTCGGATTTGTTATCTTGGGGCTAATATCTTCAGCCAATTAGAGGAGGACTTCCACCCACCTTGGGGTAAGTCTCCTACATAAAGAACGAGGGTTTGTGTTTGTGCAAACAAATTACAAATTTTGAAAGTAATTTGTATTTTTCCTAGCTATACAAACTTGAGTTCTTTACACATATTTGTCCGGCCATCACCTTCCCCCTAAAAGTCCTGCCTGTGATCAATAGTGAGCTCAGTTGCTGGGTGTGTGAATAGGCGGACTGGTCTACGCCCAGCTACCCTCAACTGGCGAGGTGTCATTGACACATATTAAAGATTTTATAGCTAAACCTGAGTTCTTATCTTTAAGTTACACTTCCTCCCTCAACCCCATCGAAAGTCCTAGGTTTAAGGTTAGCCTAATGTGGCTACTCAGTGCGTTGGGAGTAGGGTAGGGCATCCTCGGTATCTGATAGTAACTACCGAGACCTCGTTATAAATATTAACAGCCAAGTTCCAGCTATACTGAAAGCATACTCCTAGTAAAGGAATCAGGTTTGTATAGTTATTAAAAGTACCTAAAGAATTGTGGTTTTTTTCCTACTTTGTCTTTTAAGAAGTATGTTTGCTATTGCTGTTTGGTTGTGATCTAGATTCCATGTGTGGACATGTGGGCCTGGCTGTAATTGTGGCAGATTTATGAGCCAGACTAATGTGGATCCCCATCTCTTATGTCCTTTGTGCAGTGACATGACTGCTTGCAGTCATTCCCCTGTGACTAGTGTTAGTTTTGGCCTCCTTTGCAGTGATTTGAGTATGGTTGGAAGAGGAAGAAGTCTAAGAGAGACTTTGACATCAGAGGTGACTATGCCTAAGCTGCCTCTGAAGAAGCTCTTTAGCACTCTCTATTCTCTTTCCGGTACTCGAACTGCTGCACCTTCTTCAGCTTCCTCTCGACCTGAGCCCTCTAGAGGAAAATTGAAGAAGGGAGAAACCCCCAAATCTACCCTCTGAGCATGCTTCAGGGAAGGTAGTAGGAGTATTACCTACCCATGGTGAAAGTGACAACCCCCTCCCCCTTTGAAGTTCAACTGCCTTTGTGAGAACTAATGAAGATTTTGTAAAATTTTGACCTGGGGAACTTGTGTCGCTCTTCAAGCTCCAATGGCGATCCTTCTGCTGAGAAGTTACTGAATGTGTTAGCAGATGCTAGAATCACCAGGATTTCTGCTGCTCTGTCCTCCTCTTCTGCTACTCCACCTGTGGAAAGAGCACGAGATGAGACAACCATTGAAGAGTTCTTGCTTGATATAGAAGATGATTTCCGCTCCTCTCCTGTGGTTTTGTTGCCACTAGCCAGGAAATTTTCGACTTTGACATCTGGCAAGAGTAAGAATAAAAGTAATAACAGCTGTTGGGGAAACAGAAACCTTTAAAGTTAGTGTTGGATTACACTAGGGACCAGTGTTAAGCCCGTTTTTACTTGGGGCTGTCATGTATGTGTTAAGAGATTATAAATGAAGAGTTGTGGGAGTTACTATATGCAGATGGTATGGTGATTAATGCTGAAAATAAGGAAGACTTAAAGAGAAAGGTTATAGTGTGGCAAATGACTTTGGAGAGGGCAGCTTGAGAGTAAATGTGGATAAAACTGAAGCTACAGAGTTGGCACAAAAGTGGGTGACCCGGTTTTACCCAGCTGAGTTTTTTCAATAAAACACACTTTTATCCATTTTACTTTTTTTTCTTTTTTTTTTTTCAAACAATATTCTCATGAATTCATTGTAATATGAGCCTGCATCATAGACATATACAAGCAAAGCTTGATTTTTTTTTATACTGTACTCTATAGAAAAATAATAATGATATATCTCAGATATTCTTCAAATTCTGTTCTACTGGTGGAGGGGCATAAGCATTTACAATTATTTTAATTTAATACTTTATGAAGAATCATCCACATTAATGTAGCACAATCGGTTACTTGATCATAGCATAATGTTATTCATTACTTTATTAAAATCTTAATGTAAGAGAAGCAGACTCTCTGGCCTTTGCATATAGAATATTATTGACTCGATGCATAAATCATGTCAAACATTAATAGCTTTCCTAACCAATAGAAAGAAACTACCTGAATATTTTTTTTCAAATTGAGATTTTATGCTTTGGTATGCTTCGTACAGAATGATCATTTAACCAGTGAACCTACAAGCACAAGTGAACTTAAAAGCACAGTATATTTTATGATGATTAGCCAATAGTTATCTCGGGGACTAAATTTTCTGACATTTCATCACTGCTTTTGTCGTCATCTTTGTCATTTACTGTCAGGCACTAATGCCTGTAAATTTGTACGAGTGTTGTGTCCTTCTCCACACCAAGTCTGTCTGTTTCTCAACGTTGACCACACATGGCCAAAAGTTGAAAAAAAAATCCTCTCAATGGATGCTGAACCAGAGAAACAACTTAATATAAGTCTTTGAGATATTGACAGAACCTGCTTGTGAGTGTACCTTTCTCTGTTGTTCAATATTCCATAAGCATTCACTATTTGCCTGGATTCTATTTGTACATACTTAGTACCGTTGGTTCAAACATAAAGTAGGGAAAATATCACGATCTTGAATCCTAAATGCTGGAATACCTGGTAGGAAAGTGAATCTTGTGTACTTTGATCCATTTTTTCATGCTTGATCCTTGTGTTATGGATTAAGATTATCTCCAACACTATTAGGGTCTATTAGATTGGCAACATAAAGGAAAGGTTGTACTGCCTCTTGCATCCTTGATTTAACGGAGTCCTTATGTGGTGCAAGAGAGTGACTTTTGAGTAACTAATTTCATGTATCTGTTGCAAAGACAGAATGGCTGAATTACTTTGCTGCTTAACAAGGGCAACAGATACGTGAGGAAGTTGTTTCTGCAGCTCATCAACTTCTTTGTAGAGATGAATATTGTTCAGAATTTTGCTGATGCTGTGGGAACTTTGTGCTAAATGGATATTTCAACATATTTGTAGGGTAACTTTGTTACATATGCAGTATTTAAGCCAGTATTTAAGGTAAATTATGCCAATTAGATTGTCTCATATTACCAAATCTCAATAAGAGAAGTAATATCAACAATACTATTTTTTAATAGAAGACTATTTGTTAGCATTAGATTTATGAATAAGAAGAAGAATGGGAAATATGTGTAATTACACAGAATTTTAGCAGAAAAGGCCCCTCCTATGGTCCAGCACTTTGCTGCACTGGAGGGGCTTGACAGTCTCAATGATGAGTTGGGCAATGGTGGTGAGGTGATTATTAACCCTAGCAGGTTCAACCCTACCACTAAGGCCAGCTCTGAGACCAGACTAAGACTGGACCTCCTATAAGCCTTCTCCTTTATTTAAATTTTTCTCTTCTTGCTCTATCTGAATTTTGTTGATGATCATTATTAGAACATTTACCAGTTTTTGTATGTGCTTCAATGGCCTTCGATATCAGGATGCCAGAAAACCTCAAATCAATTAATTAGCAGAAAAGGAAACCATGGAAATGTATCGCTCTCTTATTATTGTACACTGATCTTTGGCAACTCGGTGTCACAGCTTGAAATGCTCACAGTTAAATGTTACATGTTTTAGAGTATAGCAAGAGTCAACCCACTGAGACCATGGGTAATAGGCAAGAACTAGAATATCATTACTTTTATCCCCTCATTAATTTTTTTTTTTTTTTTTGTAAAATTACAATTTTATGAGGCTGCTGTAAAAAATTTAGGACAAATCTTATTATTTTGGGGTTTTATGGCACCAGTACGCTTTGAAAATAGGTAAAACCCTCTACTGGTGATTTTTTCTTTTTTAATTTTTTTGTGAAAAAAAACAAAAATGAGGGTGGGTTGGGCTTTCAAAAAAATGGAAGTTTTTTCCCATCCCTGTGAAGCTATGGTGAACAGTAAGGAAGGAAAGGACAGCATAACTATGCATGAAGGTAAAGGCTTGGTTATAAAACAGGTGGAACAATTTAGATAATTGGAATTTACTATAAATCAGTAGGGAAGATGTTAGGCTTTAAGTTGATAATAGGATAAAAGCATGTTTGGGGAAGTGGAAAGAGGTAGCAGGAGTGGTATGTGATAAAAAGATACCAATCAAGCTAAAAGTCTAGATCTGTAACATAGTAGTAAGACCAGTGTTCATGTATGGATCGGAAACGTGGGCTCTAAGATGGAAAGAGGAAGAAAAGCTTGAGAGAACAGAGAGGAGAATGCTGAGGTGGATTATGGGAACATAACTGATTGAAAGATTGGAAAATGATGAAATAAGAAGAGAAGCAGGCGTAGCAAAGCTTGCGGAGGTGATAAGTGTGTCGCAACTGAGATAATGTGGCTACTATTGAAGATGAATGGTGGGAAGGGAGTGTGGAGGGCTAAGGAGGAATCTGTTAGGGGGAAAAGATCGAGAGGGAGGCAGAGAATTAGATGGCGGGATAAGGTGAAGGATGATATGGAGAGAAGGAAGAGGTTTGGTGGAAGAGGATGCCTTTGATAGAAGGCATTGGAGAGGGCGCATCAGGCAACCAACCATTTAATGTAGGGATAACAGGGGGAAAGAAGATATATATATATATATATATATATATATATATATATATATATATATATATATATATATATATATATATATATATATATGTGTGTGTGTGTGTGTGTGTGTGTGTGTGTTTGTGTGTGAGAGAGTGTGTGTGTATTTATATCATGTATGTATGATAAATGCAAATGTAATCCTCTGTGGATTTACCAGATTTTTATCCCCTTGATAGAGGTTGCTAAGTCATGGTGTCGGTAAAGAACCATTCTTATTTCACTATACCCATGTTCCAGTATCCTTTATTCCCTCTTGTTGTCCAACCTCGGGTGAGTTCTCCCCCAGTTACCCTTTGGGGGCTGAATGGCACCGGTCTTTAAGCCCAATCCAGTTTTAAATGTAAAAGGGCTTACTAAAAATTGAGGATGTGTTCGGAGTAAGCATGGGCACTAAATGCAGAATTATACACAGGAAAAGATATTAGCGGCTTACAGATTTGAATCATTTGAATGCAGCGGTCAAGGTTTTCAGAAAATTCCTAATAATTACATGAATAATTGCCTGGGTACATGTTGGATATTCATATGAACTTGTTCAACCATTTTTCGTTGTCAAATGTGTCAAAACATTAACAAGCATTCACTATTCTAGCATTGGTTGATAGTCTTGCACTTCATTGCGTTATTGATTTTCATTTGTGTCAGCTTTTATCTTTTTTCATGTTTGAAATCGTATGAGTAATAAGTAAAAGATTTACTTCCCGGAGAGCACTTGAGTCACGAGTTCCTCACTAAAGTTGCTATATTCACTGGTCACTAAACACTTGTTGATCTGAGATACAGGTGTTCTTCGTGTCCTTTCGTCTATTCTGGGGAAGTTAGCTGTTGCTTAATGAAAATAGAGGGCTTATTTACGAAAAATGAATAATTAAGCAACCGCTTGTGTTAAATGTTGTCTTTTCTTTACTTCGTTTTTGCATCATATCGCACTTGCAGCATGTTTGAATATATTAGCGATGATATACTCCATAACTAATTTCAATTTTAAGTATTTACTTTAATTACCTTATGACAATAATTTACAACTGCACTTCTAGATTGAATAATTTTGCAGAATCCTAGACACTTATTTTTTCGACAATAATTTGATGAAACAAACAGATAGCGTGCCTGTTAAGTTTCGCTTTAGAAACAACTGAGATGTTGAAAGATATTTTATATTTTCAATATTTCTTTTTCTAGTTAAACACGTTCAGATTTTTTTTCAATGAATCACATGGATAAACAAACTTTCAAAATCAGTCTTATATGTGAGTGGATAGTGCTGTTTGGAAATAAAGCTTTTATGTAGTTTGAATTTGGATTAGCAGTAAATCTTGACTTTTGAATAGGTATTCATTATTATATTTTTATTCATAATAGATTCTTATTATCAGGACTTTAGTGTTTTATATATTGATCTTGATACTTCATTTGAAGATTTTTTTGAGATTCGAATGAGAGTCGTGAACATATTTTGTTTGGGGTTCAAGTTTGGTTTAGCAAATTAATAAGTCTTACCTGGATCGAGTACTCTATTTTTCTAACATGGCCAGCTCACGCAGATTAGGGTACTTTACAGGCGTAATGTGTGTATAATGGAATATTCGTATGATTTTACAGCAATTGATGAGGGTATTTTTTATTCAAAGAGAGAGAGAGAGAGAGAGAGAGAGAGAGAGAGAGAGAGAGAGAGAGAGAGAGAGAGAGAGAGAGAGAGAGAGAGTCATTATTGGCTATTATCTTTTCAAGGTCTTCTAAAAGCCAAGCTTAGTGCTCATCCTGGTCTTTGAGTCCGTTCTTTGTGTTCAGTTTACATCCAAATATGTATGGATATTGAAAGGAACTAGAGAAAAGAAATAAATCCCAAAAGTCATGTTTAAATTGTGTGTGGATATGGTTTATAACAGGAGACTCATATGATAGTTGTTTAAAGAGAGAAAAGTAGACCATTTGGCATAGAATGAAGTGAGACAAAACTGGAAGGACGGGATGTGCGGGAATATGAAAGGACAAAGAGTGATTATGTCAAGGGTAGCAGACATGTGCAGAGCTGGGCAGGGAAGCTCTTTTAGGGACGGGAAAGCTTTTGCGATGGGAAAAAGAGTGCATGTATGTCAGCTCAAAGAATATATTAATAGTGCTTAAGTGTGGAAGGAGAAACAGTTGTAATGATAGATGTGGATGGTTCAGGAATGGAAGACTAAAGGAACAAAAGTGAATTATTTTACGAGATTTTGAACATGTGCATTGTCATGTCTGGAAAATATGAAAGTGCAATTGTATCAGATGATATTAAGGCAAGGGTAGGTGACTGACAAGAGATTGCGCTATTTGCCGATATGGAATTGTCGTCATTAATGAGAATGGAAAGTCCTGGAAATTTGATAGAAAGTGGTCGTTATTGTTGGATATACATGGTTTTTAAAGAAGTCTACATATGATGAGGAAACATGTGCTGGATTATGTGTATGTGCTAAGTAAATGGAAGAACTAGATGGATTCAATGTTAAAGAAAGGAGCTGCAGGACATATATGTGACTATTGCATACATGAAGGGAAATGTAGCTGCTGTAGATGTAAGATGAAAAGAAATACTGTAAATGAAAGTGTGTCCAAAGCTATAAATAAGTCAAGTCATTTTTACATGAATGATGTAAGAACTTGTGATGATAAAGTGGGTTGGTTATCGGTTAGGAACAAAGAAATCTTGGAGGAATGAGGATAATGAATTTTCAAAACTTTATAATGGAGTTGCTGGAACATCAGTTTGTATAGGATGGTAGGAAAGGGAATAGAAATATTATTGCTGGAGCTAGGTGATGACAGGCTTAATGAAAGAAAACAGAATATTTGAGGGAAAGTTTCATTAAAGGCTCAGATATCATAAAGGTGTTTAAGAAATATGGGTGAAAAAGACAAGCAATAAGAATAGAGGGGCTCAAAATACAAGCTGTAGCCCTGGGTTTTCGAAATAAATATATTTAAGATTTTAATGTGAGGAATCAAAACCAGGTAAAAATGAAGATTGCGAAGGTTCAAAGGGTTAGTATATGTGTGTGAATGTAATTGCTGGCTGATGAGAGTGTAGGGTTGACAAACTGTTGAAAGGTATCAGTATTTGATTGAATTAATAATGAAATAATATGGTACTTGGGTGATAGTGTAATTAGGAGTTGACCAGAGTTTGTAAGGTATGCCTGGATTAAGGAAAGGTTCTGAAGTAATATTTTCTATTTTGGGTAAAGGTGATAGAGGGACTAGAGGAATTATAGGGGATATAGTATTATTTAGTAGATCAGGAAATACGCATGTTAAAGTATTGAACGATTAATAGATACATGACAGAAGGATTGATAAAGGAATCAGCCTGGTCAGGTTAGACATGGAAAATGATACATGAATCATTAACTGTTTGTTATGAAAGGTATGTCATAAATTTGGAAGTAAAGGAGAAAATATTTATATGGTATACATAGCCTAGAAAGAGTTAATGATAGGATTGCTAGAAAAGCTAACTGGATATTGAGGATTTACAGGATAGTAAGTAAATTGTTGATAGTTATCAAAACTTTAAAAAAAGCATCTGTTAGAAAAAAGTAGTGAAAAGGATGACTTTGTTTACTGTACAACTGGGTCTGAGTTCTGAGACAATGTTGTGGTAGGTCTCTGTGGCTATTCAGTACCTTTGTGGATGAAGTGATGTAAGAAAGCAGAGAAACGGCAGTAGAAGTAGATGCAAAGTTGTAGGATGAAAAGTGAATCATGAAAGGATTGTGAGGTGGTTAATATTTCCAGGTGATAGGAAGTTGGGACAGTGAGGAGAAACTAGAAATGAATGAGTCGTAAAATTGTTTGTAAGAGGAGAACGATGTAAGTGAAGAAAAGAAGGAGTAAGGTTTTGATGGTAAATGGCAACCAGATAGATGGAAAATTAATATTGATAAGGTTGATAGAAGAATGGAAGCAGTCAAATTATATTATCATAGAATAGAGTACGCAACCTGTCAAAAATGACGGCTAAATATTTGCATAGACATGCGCGCAGACG
This sequence comes from Palaemon carinicauda, assembly GCF_036898095.1. NCBI lineage: Eukaryota > Metazoa > Arthropoda > Malacostraca > Decapoda > Palaemonidae > Palaemon > Palaemon carinicauda. The sequence goes on along the minus strand of NC_090739.1, from coordinate 44,239,925 downwards.
CAACCCCTTTGGGTATGAAGGAGAGGGACCCGGAAAGTACAGCGTGATCAGAAAGTTTAATATATATATATATATATATATATATATATATATATATATATATTATATATATATATATATATATATATATATATATATATATATATATATATATATATATATAGCTAGACATTTGCTCTTTCTTTTATAAGAAATATGAAGTTTGAAAGCTAGTGGGTTATATGTAGAAGATTGGTTAGAGACTTACATTGCTTATGGAAGATATGGTGGAAAGGCATGATGGTATTCTTTAAGCAACTCTACTTTATAAATCTAAATTGTGGATCTTGAATGCAAGTTACAGAAAAATGGTTGAGAAGTTTGAGAAACGTTCGTGTTGTATATGTGTAGTAAGAAGAATTGGATGGGCAAGAATTGTAGAGGTATGCAGGTGTGATAACTATCTCGACTTCGATGTTGCAGATGATTTTCAATGATTTATATTGGATTTTTATATGCAAACATCACAGCCGAGATGAAAAAAGGAAGTTTGAGCTCTATACAATACAATGATTTACTTTTCTAACACCTCTCCTCGGTACTCACACTTTCATTGGTAGTTTTTCGGGCCTCCCTCTAAACTGTTACCGCTCACAACCGACTCACAAGGTTCGTATGATGTGCTCTTCTGACATGTCTTTACAATGTAAAAACGGAACTGGTTTTAAAGAAGACCTTCAGTAGGTTCATATGGAGTTTTTAATAAATATTTTTAATACTTATCACAGGATTCAACAAACTTTGTTTTAATAGTGAGTGACATCAGTTTTAACAAAACAAAAATCGATATAGACACAATAGTAACATGGTACAGTTTTACGGAATAGATCATTATATACAAATATACATTCGTGGATTATTATAGTATAGATCAAACACTGAAATCGTTAATTCGGCCTCATGGTCCACATAAATGAGACCAGTGACTATTTTGCCAGTAAATATTCGTAATCGAAATTTACAAAATATTTGACATTGATATTAATAACTTATATGAGATACTTACTAAGATTGTAGTATACAATATTTATACAAATATTGTAGTATATAATACCTATACAAAGATTGTAGTATATAATATCTAACCGGGACTATTACGAAAATGTTTGGCAAATTCATTTGCGGAATCACCCAATGAAGTACATTTGGGACAAAATATCTTCATCTATGATGTATAGTGAATTGAATAGCTCGCTACATGCACTGCAATGCCACCCCTATTGCTGCCTATAGTTAATATTGTTTGAAATACGAATTCGAGTTAATTAGCAATGAATTGAAGTAAGCCATATTCATGTGTAACGTTAAAGAACAGTTAGAATAACGGATTGCTCATTTTCAAGTGTTATTTCGCCGGCACGATTAAACAAGTCATTTAATATGGTGCTGGATCGCACCGATAGATTGATTAATGAAGATATTGTTTGACTTAGAAAAGGCGATAGTGCTCTTATGATGTCACCAAATTATGGTAATCTTGACTTTGAAATTGAACTTATAAATATATATTCCTCATGACAGATGTCTACATCTTGACTTTGAAATTGAACTTATAAATATATATTCCTCATGACAGATGTCTACATCTTGACTTTGAAATTGAACTTATAAATATATATTCCTCATGACAGATGTCTACATCTTGACTTTGAAATTGAACCTATGAATATATATTCCTCATGACAGATGTCTACATCTTGACTTTGAAATTGAACCTATGAATATATATTCCTCATGACAGATGTCTACATCTTGACTTTGAAATTGAACCTATGAATATATATTCCTCATGACAGATGTCTACATCTTGACTTTGAAATTGAACCTATAAATATATATTCCTCATGACAGATGTCTACATCTTGACTTTGAAATTGAACCCATGAATATATATTCCTCATGACAGATGTCTACATCTTGACTTTGAAATTGAACCCATGAATATATATTCCTCATGACAGATGTCTACATCTTGACTTTGAAATTGAACCCATGAATATATATTCCTCATGACAGATGTCTACATCTTGACTTTGAAATTGAACCCATGAATATATATTCCTCATGACAGATGTCTACATCTTGACTTTGAAATTGAACCTATGAATATATATTCCTCATGACAGATGTCTACATCTTGACTTTGAAATTGAACCTATGAATATATATTCCTCATGACAGATGTCTACATCTTGACTTTGAAATTGAACCCATGAATATATATTCCTCATGACAGATGTCTACATCTTGACTTTGAAATTGAACCCATGAATATATATTCCTCATGACAGATGTCTACATCTTGACTTTGAAATTGAACCTATGAATATATATTCCTCATGACAGATGTCTACATCTTGACTTTGAAATTGAACCTATGAATATATATACCTCATGACAGATGTCTACATCTTGACTTTGAAATTGAACCCATGAATATATATTCCTCATGACAGATGTCTACATCTTGACTTTGAAATTGAACCTATGAATATATATTCCTCATGACAGATGTCTACATTTAGAAAAGCCTCAAACACGTAAGAATCATCTCACTACTTATACAATTGCGTTGACCAGCATTAAAGATTTGTGCTGAGATTGGAATTAGTCATAGAAACATTCTCTGTCACCACTAAACAAGCAAGATGAAGAATAAATGGCTACTACTTGATAGATATCAATTATTATTCCCTACGGTAGTTTTATTTTGAAATGACGTTGTCCATATTAAAAGAATACATATTACTCTGGAACTGTGACTGAATCATGTAGTTCATGTCTATGCTATGGAATTTTGTTTCATAAATGTATATCGAACATGGCTTTCTTTTGAGTACCAGGACTACGAGAAACCATTATTTGTCCTTTTGATTATTTATAATGTGCATTTGAGATATAGGCAATATTCTCCAAGCTGTATAAGTGATGAATTAATTTGTATTTTGAGCTATTTTACATTCTTATTAACCTAAATAACTTCCATTTGTAGATAAAAACTGTGAAAAATAACAGGACTTATAAAATAACCCCTTCCCCCTTTTGCATATTTTCACCCCAAATTCTTAAGCCTACATATCTACAAAAAAGTTGAATTTAAAATGTACATATACTTCTGTAGAGACCAATATCTCCACAGAGCCTCATGCGAAGAGTGGGGACTGCTCTCACAGCGGTTTGGATGGTATTTAGGAAATTCGAACAGTCGCACATCAGAACGTAGTGGAGCATTCCATTCTGAGGTACTGACTTGTGAAGGGTGAGACGCCGCAGGCCTACGTCGTTTGTCATGCTTTTGTACAGCGCCCTGGCTCCTGCAAAGGAAGGCGGGACGTCAAGGTCGATGAAAACACGAGAAATAGCTTGAAACTAGAAATTTGTGTTTTTGTTTAAAGGTACCCAAGCACTTTACATGTAATTTGTCATATGTAGAGCAATACTTTCATTAACCTGTGAAATTTATATTCGCCAGTAGCATCTAAGATCTTGTTGCAAAGTAACATAATATTTTATATTTTTGGAACTATTCCTGATATAGTTGATATGTTTCTATTCTACGGTCTCAGACGCAGACATTCAGCTATTTTGGTAAAACTTCGTCTTTAAACAGAATAAAATACGTCTTGCTCCAGTTTCTATAAACTTTTCCAATTCTGTTTCTGTTCTTAATGATAGAAGGTGCCAAGTGTCGGGTGTCCATTGTGTCGGTTATTCAGTTGGTACGGAAGTCCCACACGGAAACTCAATACTTGTCACCCCCTTTTTTTTTCTTTTGATAAGAAAAATGGTCAATTTAGTGGAACAAGGAAGGACTTAAAAACACAATGTATTCGTTATTGACGTTAATCATAATTATCAGGGGATTATATATATATATATATATATATATATATATATATATATATATATATATATATATGTGTATATATATATATGTATATATATGTATATATATATATATTATATATATTATTATATATATTTATATTAATATTATATATATATATTTATATTAATATTATATATATATATATATATATATATATATATATATATATATATATATAAACGTTTGCGATTAAAGAAAACTATTAAATGAATATATATATATATATATATATTGTATATATATACGTATATATGTATATATATATATATATATATATATATTCGTATATATATATATATATATATATATATATATATATACATATATATATTCGTATATATATGTATATATACACAAATATGTAATGTTTGTGTGAGTATTGTAATTATTCAATATCTATCCTTTACTTTTTGAAAAATAGTGATTGGTATAATATTAACACATCAAGGAAGTTTAATGAACCTCTAATTTTAATCAGCTTTTTAACTATCCATTTTTTTATTATTAATTTAGTGTGCACAGGTTAATTTGAGTATTCCTTTACATGATAAAAGTATGAATGACAATGATTATAGGATATAATTTCTGGATATATATTACAATAATTTCTTACTGAAAACATGATATGATATGTTTTCTTTCTTTCACTGTGATACTTACACCATTTGAAAGCAAGGTATTTGCTAATGTTGTTTACTGTTAGCAAAAAATTGCATATATATATGTATAGTGTATATATATATATGTATATATGTGTGTATGTATATATCATATATATATGTATATATATATAGTGTATATATATATATATATATGTGTGTGTGTGTGTGTATGTATATATCATATATATACATATGTATATATATATATATATATATATATATATATATATATATATATATATATATATATAATGGCCTCATTGATTTCAGGTTGTCTTAATTAGACTACAAAAGGATTCTCTCTCTCTCTCTCTCTCTCTCTCTCTCTCTCTCTCTCTCTCTCTCTCTCTCTCAGGCCGTTTTCTCTTCCGTTGTTACCTGTCCATCCGAGCCAGTTGCGCTCGAACTTGACTCCATCTGTGCCTTCGAACACCCGGAACACGGTGATGATGTAGCCTGTGGTCGGTGTGGTCGCCTTTCTTGAGAGCTTTTCTGAAAGACCCGAAAAAATCATTACTTTTTTTAAGAAATTAGAAGTTATTTGGTAAAGCATTATGACCAAATTCAGTCTTGAGGAGGTTTTGCACAATACTCAAGCATTGAAAAATAAATTTTTCGAAATAATAGTGTCGATTGCTGCCCTCAAATTATTTTTGTGTAACGTTTATTGGTTTTCCTTAATGATGCCAGAAATATAAAATGTTGGTGAAAAAGCTTATTTGGTTTTAAACAGATGGAATGCTTTAGTTTAAAGGCACCCATTGCCAGCATTTTTAAAGGAAAATATTACCTTATTAGTAGATGATAATTTGATGTTATTGTCATAACATCATTCATTTTTTTTATATCTACATTGAATACCGTTGATTAAATACTTTCCCCCATTGTGGTATTACTTTCATATCCATAAATATATATTTATTTGTTCTTTGAATCCAGTGGATTCGCTCTTTTACATTAGGTGTGGATTTTCATTGAATCTTGAATTGGGATAAATTAGCATGATAATCGATGTTACTAGATATTAGTATCCGAATTTCTGCATTTTCTAAAAAAATTGTATAAAAACTGTATATATTAAATAGATACTTAAGAAAGTTTCTGCAGGATCTCCAGCTTGTTCATAAACGCCATGTTTCGTGTACTTACAAATAATTAGGATGAAATTTGCACAAATTAAAAGATATTCAATTATTACTACTTTGATATTCTGAAGACAAACTAAAAAATTAAGGGAGTATACAACTTGTTTTACTATACTAAATAAATTAAAAACAAATCTTATAATTACACCGGACTACAATTTGAGTAAAAAAAATAATAAAGACAATCTCTTTGTTACCTCAAACATGTCCAACTTAATTTTTGTTTACCTATATTTTAGAGTTCTACCTATCTAATTTTGAAAAATCTCCTTCAACTGCAACACTTGAGTTGGGTAATCCTAACAATGTTTGCATAATGTTGGATAAAGTCTGAAACATTTATGAGGTGTTTATTTTTGTAATTACTGAACTTTACTTGTAAATAATTCTGATATTTGTCAAGTCTTAAAAGGGATTTGTCAAGTAACTTTTACTTTGGGTTAATGCGCTGGATATCAGACTTGACTGAGTTGCCAAGAAAAGACGCCACATGAATTGCTTGGTCATTTTTGGATTTCGGTTAACTATTTGCATCTAAGTTAAAAGAAAATCGTCTAGACATGTAAGAGGCAGCATCTATAAAACAATTCTAAACACTTAAGCCTAAAATGTTTTAATTCTTGTGAATCTTATAGTTTAATTTCTTAGCTCAGTCCATATTTGAATACATAGTTATCTTCCTTTTCAAAAGGTTAGGTTTTCTGACTTGTGTATATTTTTTGTTTTGTTTTTTGGTTTTTTGTTTTGTTTATGAACCCAATTTTTTCAGTAATATAATTTCATTTCTTTAGAGCTGAAGTAACAGAAGTTTGTAAATGCTTTCGGAGATTACTCAAATTGTAGTTGTTTGTTAAAGTTGTTGAAATTTGGTGAACTAAAATCTTAAGATATAATGAATATAAATTTGCTATAAGAATGCTTAGTCTTTGCAATGTAGATTCCAGACTCGATTTGTATCCGTTAGCAACAGCAAATTGTGTAAATTATACCAGCAATGTTGACTGCAAATTAGGAAATATTATAGACAATTTTTTTGCTTCGAAAATGTTCAACTTGAATTATTTTTTTTTTTTTTTTACGGCTACGAAGCATAGCAAGTAAAACTGCATGCTATCTCCGGAAGTGTCAACCACTTTCCTTAAATGTTTGCGTTTAGCTCTGGAATTATGTGCACATTAGAGCTAAACTCTTTGAACTACCATCATCTTTAGTTATTTTGTAGAGGTTACAATATCGCCGTTCAATTTTAGTGATTAGAAACGCAACTGCTTAGAACCTGTAGATTTCGTCTGTTTTAAAGGTGAAATATTTAGACATGCAAGAAAACAGATAGTTTCAAATTAACTGGTAGATTTGACAAAGCTGATAAGCAGCCTATCAAAGCGAGAGAGGGATGTGGTGTGTGGAATTTTTGATTAAGAACCGAACATTATTGACTAAATGCGTGCACTTTTCAGCATGGCTGTTTCTTATATTTGTATTATTAGTAAATATAATAGGAAAGTAAATTGTTGTAATTATTTTGTTTTTTCTTTCAGCTACGCACCTGATGATAATTTGGGTAAGGTAAGTAATGCTTCGTTTTATGTCGCATTGATTTTTGAACTGCCTTACTTTTTTTTAGGTTTGTCTTTGAATTTTGATAAATTACGGCCATTCAGTATTCAACGTTTACTTCTAATACTGCTTTTCTATTATAACCTCTATACATTTAATTTCATACTATCAAGTTCTATCCAGGGCATTCTTGCAAGAGCATATACTGTATAATGATAGTTACATACGTCATAGACAGTACCTAAGAATATATATATATATATATATATATATATATATATATATATATATATATATATATATATATCAAAGGTCTCTTTCCGGATGATAGGTATCAGATATCAAGGTATAATTTTAGCTTTTTTTTAATTCCCCTAAAAAGTTCGCAGAACCTCAAATGATTTTAAACCAGCAGAACAGACTTGAACTTTGTAGAGACTTATTTTTTTTAAACGACGATTTTCATATTTCTTTCATTTAAAGCGACATTTGACTGTTGTTATGCCCGATACATTTAATACTGTGCGTAGGGTATGCTTTGTTAATCTTTAGACAAAATTCAAATGACTTATGAGATAGAAAGGTTACGGTAAGCTATTGGAAACGGTCGTGTCTGGCGTTCTGCTGGACTGGGGTTTGAGATATGCTCAAGCTCGATAGTATCATCTTGTGCCTGCAGCCTCACCATCCTTGTGAGCAAAGAATGGAGCGTTTGGGGAGCCCATAGGTCTACCTGCTGAGTCATCAGCAGCCATTGCCTGGTCCTCCCAGGTACTAGCTTGGGTGGAGAGGAAGCTAGGGCGCTGATCATAGGTTTATATGGTTAGTCTATGGATTTGTCCTACTATCCAGGGCATCATCACTGTACCTGTCTCTGCCATTCATGATTGACCTTTAAACCTTTAAGGGAATCCCGGAAAACAAGGGCCATTTTGTAGAATTTCGCTAATAACAAATTAAATACTTTATTAGACTGGAATTGAAAGTAAGAGTGAATGTAATACGAAACAAAGTTGGGCATAATTTTAACGGAATAGTAAATGAAACATTTGCATCCGCAATGACGTGAGACTTCGTAAGTCGCTGGGGATCAATCTTTATGTGATAAGGTACAATGAAAAATATCAATAGCTATCGGGAAGTTCTTCGATGTCAAAGGATACTACTTTGTGTCCATCAGTTAAATGAAATTGAAGGTGCATATTTTGCCAAAGTCTTGTATGTTTTAGAATCATCTGAGGTAGAATTGCGTCGATTGACTGCTAGGTAGATACAGTCCGTCCCACTTCGGCTAGTGTCATCAGTGCTCATCACTCGGTGCCCTGTAGGCATTACTCAGGGGTATTTGCAGCGCTCCTTCGACCCCTATTTGCAGTTGCTTTATATCCTTCTACTTCCGTTCTTGTCCCATTTCTTTCATCTTTTTGTGTCACATCTTCTATTCTAACTTTTAACTTCATAGTGTAACTGTAGGTTTTTACCACAGATACACTTCAGTATTGAATGGCCTTACAGGCCCCAACACAGTGCTATTTATTCTAAACATTAATCCAATATAGTCTGTTTAGACGAAAGGGAAAGGTTGTGGGAATTATAAAACCAAAGAGAGTATGATGAACAGGTGATGATTAACTGCTTTTTCATATTGATTTTTTTTCGTGGAAAAAATATGTCAAGTTAAGGAGGATTAAGAAAAATTCATAATAAAGGAATACATGCCTAACGTATTTTTTCCAGAGAATTTTGTGCTGTGAAAAATGTTGAACTTTCACGATACCTCAAAATATCCAGAGCTAATTATTTAGCATTTAAACTAAACAAAGTTCAGGTATAAAAGTTGTTTATAAAGGAGATGGGGTGCATGGACACGTCAGTTTAATAAATATGTTATTGTGAAAATGGGAGATAACAAAATATCTACCAAGTTTTTGATAGCTTGTCGATGGAGGTTATTGGATATAGTAATGAGAAGTTACATAGATTGGAGATTTTTTTTTTTCGTCTTACATTCCTGTATTTTTTTTTTTCCCCAAATTTTAACCAGTCATCAGTTGAATTATAGGTTCCATTTAGTATCAAGTGTATACCGTAAAACCATTTTTTTTATCATGATTCTAACATCGATAAATCGCGTTTTTTACTCTTTTATGAAAGTACTTTCTTCCAAAGCATTTATTATAATCAATCTATTCATAGCCTTATTACTGAAGGTCAGTCCTATCTCCGTACCAGTTCCATAGTTAGGACTACTATCGATAATCACCACATTTATCACCACCACCTCGTGTTCTTCGTTATGCAGACATTCATTTTCGTTGTGAATAATTGTTGTCAAAATTACTACTTGGAATTAACCATTCGATCAATATTGGTAATGTATTAGAGGGGATAAAGTTGTATAATCTTCTTCTCTAAGTGCTTCGATAATGTGGATTTGACAATAAACAAGCCTCATGCTGTATGATACTCTTAAACAGGATTAATAGAGTACTCAATTAATCCTGCTCTTAAATACCTAAGAATGTATACGTCAAATAGATCTTGTAGGTGCTGTAGCGTGTATGGTTCCCCTGCCACCCTTAAAGTAAAGTGTGTAAAGTAGGATGCATGATTTCTCTTTGAAGAAATGTGATGAATAGTTTTCTGGTGAGCATTTGCTAACGAGATTTTGTTGTTTGTATGATGCCCTTAAGAGAGTTCGATACACTTGCAAATTACTGTTGTTTTGTTTATACACTTAAAAGTGTTTTTTTTTTTTTTTTTTTCATAGCCTCATTTGACTTTATATAAGGCAGGATGTTGTTCTTCCTTCTAGATTGTTTTTATTGTTGTTGTGAACTGGAATTGTTATATATGTATAGAAAACACTTTTTATTGTTGTTAGTAAGTGTTACATGGAAATCACGCACAGTGTTATATTGGTTATTATCTTCTCGTGTATGATATCTCATCAATGAGTGACTTGATGGTAGAAAGATCAGACTATGCAAATGTTTGTCATATCGCAAGTTTAATTTTGCAGGTTTTCAAATAATAAGATGCAAACTCTCGTGCCTCGTCCGGCTGACCTCATTTCGGGGGAAATGTTTAATTTTGTGTTACAATTTCAATGCATTTCCTGTCTAATCTGAATGTGTAATGCTTATTAGTCTACATTATATTGTTGTTGCTATGTGTTATAGAATTGGATATTCCTGAATGTGTAATGCTTATTAGTCTACATTATATTGTTGTTGCTATGTGTTATAGAATTGGATATTCCTGAATGTGTAATGCTTATTAGTCTACATTATATTGTTGTTGCTATGTGTTATAGAATTGGATATTCTAAACAGCTCTGTATATGATTTCTTTTGTGTTATTTAAAATATTGATATTAATTATTGTTGCCATCTGTTTTGAATACAGTTCTTTTTTATTTATTTTTCCTTTTTAAAAAATATGACTTGTGAAATGAGTTTATGTATTTGGACCGTTGTGTAAAGTTATAATATTGCATTTGATGTTTCTGTAGAGAATGGTCAATAAAATATCTATCTATTTATCTATCTATCTATCGATCGATCTCGTTTCCTACAGTTATGTATTTCATGATAAATGTTCGAGATTCATTTCTCCCCTGTTATATTGTTAAGAATAGTCACTTCAGCGTATTTTTGTGTAGATGGAAACATTTCTTATTTGTCTTAAATTTATGGCAAAATTTCATTTCTTTTAAACATGTACTATTTTCATTGCATTGTGTGTAGTAATTTTATGCTACTTTATATATTGTGGTGATGTAGGTGTATTTGCAGTTTTTATAATTCAACGTTGAAAAATGCAAGCAATAGTGTTGTTAGTTAATTATTAAAGCTATTCACTTATATTATAACTTCAAGTATATATATATATATATATATATATATAGTTAAAAAACTGAAATGGAATTCATAATTGGCCTTGTAAATTGGAACCAGGGTGTCTCATACACTTTTCCTAAACCCACTTCCTTTTCTACACACTATCTACTCGATTTGCTGGAAGCCAACATTTCCTAAATTATAATTTAGTTCTAATTAAGCCTTCGTTTTGGAGCTATGGTTCAAAGCTACAGCCAACTTACCTAGTGGAGGTCTTGCAAGCGTGGCGACTTCTTCGAAGGTGTCGAAGTAATGCGAGCAGTTAAATCCAGTCTTGTTTGGATCGAGGGACTCTAAACTACTTTGTCGAACTTTGTTAATGACTGTGTTCACGTCTGCCTTTTGCTTGTCGATAATCCAGATTATCATAAAGGGAAATTCCACTGTAAAGAAAAGATTAACAAAATATAGGATTTTATTTGTGTGAAGTTTTTGCATTATGAATACATAAATTACAACCTTGTGTGGTAGTCGTTTTATCAAGTTCTGTGCAATGCAGTTTATTACTCCTAATATAAACTTTGAGAAAATTTGTAAAATGTATAAAGCAATATAATCTTAATTACGGGATAGCCTAAATAGAAATTAAAACGAGTTATAATTGTGATGTAGATAGTAATGCAGTTGGTTAATTGCGGAATAAACAGGCCAATGCTTAGAAATATTTGGCACAAGACCATCTATGTATAGTGAGCGAGAATCGAGGCAAGCATGTTACGAAAGGTATATTAAATGGAAAACATTTTCTGAGAGAGGAAAGACAAATACTTGAAAATCATTGTGTATGAAGATGTATTTATTTATGTGGGCAATGATTGAATTCTTATAGCGCTTGCTTTATTGCACTATTAAATTTACAGGGTATTATTATTATTATTATTCATTGCTAAGCTACAACCCTAATTAGAAAAGCAGGATGCTATAAGCCCAGGGGCCCCAACAGGGAAAATAGCCAAGTGAGGAAAGGAAACAAGGAAAAATAAAATATTTTAAGAACAGTAACAACATTAAAATAAATATTTTATAAATAAACTTTATATAATTTAACAAAACAAGAGGAAGAGAAATTAGATAGAATAGTGTGCCCGAGTGTACCCTCAAGCAAGAGATCTCTAACCCAAGACATTGGAAGACCATGGTACAGAGGCTATGGCACTACCCAAGACCAAGAGAACAATGGTTTGATTTTGGAGTGTCCTTCTCCTAGAAGAGCTGCTTACCATAGCTAAAGAGTCTCCTCTATCCTTACCAAGAGGAAAGTAGCCACTGACCAATTACAGTGCAGTAGTTAACCCCTTGGGTGAAGAATTGTTTGGTAATCTCAGTGTTGTCAGGTGTATGAGGACAGAGGAGAATCTGTAAAGAATAGGCCAGACTATTCGGTGGATGAGTAGGCAAAGGGAAAGTGAACCGTAACCAGAGAGAAGGATCCAATGTAGTACTGTCTGGCCAGTCAAAGGACCCCATGACTCTCTAGTGGTAGTATCTCAACAGGCGGCTGGTGCCCTGACCAACCTACTACTATTTTATTGCAAAAATACAACAGTGAAAACTTGAGTATTGATTATCTGTGACGGAATTTTTTTTATGTAGAGGATAAAGTGAAAAGAAACTAAAATTATGACAAGTAGGGGAATTATATCGTTTGCTTGCAGCTGGTCGTTCGATCAACGAGATTAAGCAGTCTTGAGTCTAATGCCTGAATTTCATAAAAAGACAAACCTTGTAGTCAAATTAAGTCCTTAAAAGTAAATTGTGTAGGGCGTAGAACTAACAATCTTATCCCGTAAATAGTTATAAAGATCAGGATAAGTAACCCTTTCTGGTGTTCGCTCTGCAAAAAGCAAAAGGTTAAGGATACATACATACCCACATACAGATATGTATATATCCATATTTATATATACAGTATATGTACATGTACAAACGCACACATCTATCTATCTATCTATCTATATATATATATATACATATATATATATATATATATATATATATATATATATACATGTTACCGTGAATATGCAAAATCCGTTGTTATGCATAATTCCTAGTAAATTCGCATACTAACGGATATTCAGTTAATATGCCTAATCACCGAAAAATTCCAGTAAATATGCACAATTCCTAAAATCCTAGGGATTTTGCATAAATAACTGTTATAAACGTGGTTATTATACAAAATAAGGGAAAAATTGCAGTAAAATTGCATAATTCCTAAAATTTAGTAAATAATTAATTGCCTTTTTTGTTATGGCAGTTATCCAAAGAGTCCTTAACAGTAGACACCATAGGTCTAAATAGGTAGATGGTAACGGTGTTATAGTATCTTTCTTTTGGTCGAGAGAAGTACTCCTAGGGTGAAACATTGGAACAAAGGAAGCATTGTTTTTATTGTCTCGTGAAGAATGGAGGAAAAAAGGCAAGCAATACATCTGGCTTGATGCAAAGAGAGAGGAATACAACATGAATCTCAGTCGACTAATTGAACTTGCAATAGACAATGATAAAAAAGACTGCTGAAGATTATTGTCTCCTTAAAAAGAATGATGTAATGAAAATAACTGAAGAAGACACAACAAGGATAACAATTGTGTCGACGATGTCTTTGAAACCCTTCAATCTATTCATGTAGCAAATAGACAAGGTAGGAGAGACATTCTATATAATAAACCAAATGAAAAATTTGCAAACATAATTTTTTTTTGGTTAAGCCGTTCTTTTCAAAAATTGTGTAATCTCAATGCCAGGTAAGAAAATGCAGAATTCTAAACATTTTTGCTGTCACTAAAATAGTTTGCCGTTTAAATAAGTCCCCATGTTTAGTGTATGCTTTTAAGGGAATAGTTTCCTGAAGGAAAGTTTTTCCTAGAGTCAAGTTATATCATATAAGACTAGTCTTACCTCTATCCCAATTTTGGAAATGAACGAAACATTCATTCTGGATGATATTTGAAAATTCGCCTTTTGGATACCTACTCCCCGTGAAACTTTATCCAAGACTTATATTATCTTATTCAGGGAGACTTGATTAATGAATATTGCCAGGACCACTTAAATGAATTTATGTCTTTGACTTCTAAGAATGAAGACTGTTAAAGTGGTTGCTTACCACTTGGTAATTAAACCCAATTCTCACCGTCCACTCCTTAGCCAACATTACTGGGTAAAACAATGGTAGTAAGCGGTACTACCTAGCCATAGGCACTCTAGGATTTACTAATGTCATTTGTTACTAATGCAATGTCTCCTCAAGCGCATTGAGAAATGTTTTTGACTCCTCGTACAGGGGAAATGCTCTTTAAATGGCTGATGATTTTTAATGTTAAAGGTAATTGAATATATATATATATATATATATATATATATATATATATATATATTTATATGTATATATATACATATATATATATATATATATATACAAATATATATATATTTATATATATATATATATATATATATATATATGTGTGTGTGGGTGTATATATATATATATATATATATATATATATATATCGTAAGATAATTTGTAATTGAATGCTATCACCATGGGAAATAGCACTACATCAATACAGTGTCAGTGGCTTTGGATGAGTATAGTGTGTCCTAAGTTAGAATATACTGTATATATCCTGATGAAATGCAGACAACCTAGTGGTAGGAGAAACCCAAAATTACAAATGATCCTCCAAATAGTATATTTTTGTACTCCACCTGTACATATAATATATTGGAGATTAGTAGTAAATATGGGAAATGCACGGTCTCTTGAAAGTTTGCCCGATTCAAAATCATAGAGTCCTGTACAGAACTTTTTTTTTTCTGTGTTTTTCATTTTTGTTTTTTAAAGAAATCAAAAGTAAGTTTAATCAAATATTGCATTCGATTTTTATCTGTTTTTGTTCAAATATCCCTAACCTCACGAGATGAAAGTGAACAACAACTATAACATTTTTATTTTTGGTTTATTCATGATTATATCCTGATCGACTTCTTGTGCCATTAAGTGATACTGATTTATTGCTTCATGTAAAATTATTTTAGTTCAATTTATTATTATTATTATTATTATTATTATTATTATTATTATTATTAGTTTAAGGGAAAGTACATGACAATTCATAGATAATGGTTTTCCCTGCATAATTATCAAGAGTAAAAGTTCTTGTCTATTAGAATGCGATAAATTTCAAAATGTTGCGAATTATTGTTCATAGTGAAATCTGATACATGAAATTTGCAGCTCAATTTTCTCATGAAGAATGTTTTCTCAATGATTCAAAACAGATTATGATTAAGTAACCGCTGATATTTGAACGTAACGGTATTTTTCACTGTGGGAAATATATCACCTTAAAACTACTTGTCTGTCTGTCATCAGAATTGATTTTAAGGAAGCATTAGTCGGTAATAGAAGTTCCCTATGTAGGGCCCTTATTGATAGTGGAATGGATTGGGTTCTTGGTCCAAGGTCCCCTAAAAAACATTTCAACTGAAAGAAATGTTATCTTTGACCATTAACTAGCATTAACTAGACTTTAACTGTCTTAGGGTAGAGTTCTCTTGCTTGAGGGTACACTCGGGCACACTTCTATCTCATTTCTCTTCCTCTTGTTTTGTTAAAGTTTTTATAGTTTACATAGGAAATATTTATTTTTATGTCTTTACTGTTCTTAAAATATATATTTTTCCTTACTTCCTTTCCTCATTGGGCTATTTTCCCTGTTGGAACCCCTGAGCGTATAGCATCCTGCTTTTCCAACTAGGGTTGAAGCTTAGCAAGTAATAATAATAATAATAATAATAATAATAATAATAATAATAATAATTGGGTACTAGGTTGGCCAAGGCACCAGCTGCCGTTGAGAAACTAACGCTAGAGAGTTATTGGATCCTTTGACTACCCAGTCAGTAATGCATTGGATCACTCTCTCTGGTTACAGGTAATTTTTCCTTTGCTCCCCACACGTGCACTGAATAGTCTGGCCTATTCTTTGCACATTCTCTTCTATCCACATACATTTAACAGCACTGAAATTCCCAAACAATTCTTCTTAGCTCAACGGGTTAACTACTGAACTGTAATTGTTCAGTGGTTACTTTTCTCTTGGGAAAGGTAGAAGAGACTCTTTAGCTGTGGTAAGCAGCTCTTCTAGGAGGACACTCCAAAATCAAACTATTGTTCTCTAGTCATAAGGAATGTCATAGCCTCTGTACCATGGTCTTCCACTGTCTTGGGTTAAAGTTCTCTTGCTTGAGGGTAC
>NC_090739.1:44208464-44215964 GCF_036898095.1 Palaemon carinicauda | reverse complement strand
CTTTGACCTTAACGTTACCTTTGGGTGACCCCTCTTAACCTGACATAGGACGTCATGTCATTTCGAGAATCTACTGTAGAATAAAACTTATTTCATGTATTTTGAATATCCAATAAGCTAGCCTTAATCAGAATCATGAATAATAAACATCAGAGGTATTCCATTGGTATCTACTGCTGATTAGAAAAATTACATAATAAGTTGAACAACATTAAGATTGAAAGCTTTTCTTCTTTATATTTTCCCTTTTCGCCTTTCCTAGAACCGATCTATTTTATCATCTCCCCAGGGGGAGGAAGTCTGAGCATGTTACTAGAGAGTAACGATATGCAATATGTCGGTGAATATTTCAGTAATAGCCTGTTGCCGACGCTTGAATATGATCTCTGCATTAAGAACATCGAGAAGACTTTGTAACGAAATGAGATAATCCAACATCCTGTCCTCATCGAATCTGGAATTATGCAAAAACTTTCCCGAAATGACTGACATCTGTCGTTGATGGTTCAATGGCCTTCATTATAGTTTACACAGTGGACGACGTCTGATAATAATTGCTAAGGCCTCTTGCCAAGTGGTTATTTATCATAATATATTGAAAAATACGGGAATGAAAGAAGCTCATGTATATCGGATTTAAATAGAAGTATGTTTATAGAAATTATTTCTTACTAAAATAGATCTTCATTTAGTAGTGAAGGTTTGATAAAACACTTTAAATTTTCTATAAAAGTTTGAATATACTGATTTTTTTTATTCAATATTCTGTTTTACTAGATCATTCTTTACTGAGATATCAGTGGTTAGAACACAACAGAGAATACGGTGTAGCGAATTAACACATTTTTATTGCAGGTGTTGTCTGTCTGTCCTTGTGTCGACACCTGTTATAGGCATGAATAGTTGTTTATAAAAGATAAGCTTATCTCAAACCGTCTGTGTAGTTATCCCTCTATCTATATAAACTATGCATATATGTATATATACACAGTATAAAATCAAATATATATATATATATATATATATATACAGTATATGTATATATAAATATATATGTGCGTGTGTATATACACACATACAGCACGTACAGAATTCATGGCACAAGTGCCAGTATCTATATGTATATTCGTTAGACCATCAAGGCGGACATCTTTCTCTCCAACAGACACATCCACACATTGTATATATATATATATATATATATGTATATATATATATATATATATGTATATATATATATATATATACACACATACATACACACATTTACATTTCCATATATTATTTATGTATTTATATATGTATGTATGTATGTACATGTAAATACTTGAATAAAATATGGAAATTGTATATATGAATATATATATATATATATATATAAATATATATACATATAAAAGTATATATACATATATATACATATATAAACATATATATATATATAATTATATATTTTATATTTGTTAGACCATCATGGCGGACATCTGTCTCTCCAAGAGACACATTCACACACTATATATATATATATATATATGCATGTCATCATAAATAAACGAGAATCTGTATCTTTGAGAAAAATAATACTTAGAAGACTTAATGATGCAAACAAGAATCACTCCTCCAATTCTGGACCATCGTCATGGAATGTTAGGTTGAAATTTTATGTTCAGTGGGCTAGCCAGTGATTTCGTATAAAGCATACGAAATAAGGTTGGCATATGCTTGGGCTGAGGACACTTGCCCTCCGCTCGAGCAGCAGATACAGAGAACCTGTTGCTAAAACGAACCCGGGACATATTCCAGATTATTTGCTTCTCGTGTTCTTACGCAGTTCACATTTTGTTTATTTGTATGGTCATATCTTTGTAAGATTGATGTATGTTACATTCTGATGGAGAGAGAGAGAGAGAGAGAGAGAGAGAGAGAGAGAGAGAGAGAGCTCTTTCAAGGTTTATCTTTTAACATTATTCTATTTGACATTGTGAGAGAGAGAGAGAGAGAGAGAGAGAGAGCTTTATTAAGGTTTATCTTTTAAACATTTATTCTATTTGATATTTGCGTGAGAGAGAGAGAGATGAGAGAGAGAGAGAGAGAGAGAGCGCTCTATTGTTAGTTATCTTTTAACATCTCTTCAAGTTGAGAATGAGAGCGACAGAGAAAGAGGTTTTTTTTTTGTGGTTTATCTATTAAACATATTCTAGTTGATATTGTTCAAATTATTCTTTTCATATGACATTGAATCTACTTAAAAATGATAGATTCAAAATCTTATAGTTCGTGTAGATCGGCTAATCCGCGAAATATAATTATTTTCACGGAACTTAGCAGGAGGGAAAATGTTTGTTTTCTTTTATATACTACATGTAAGTACTTTAGTTGTGAATTGGTTCAAAGTTAGTGGAACAGTACAATGATATTTTAACATGTTTGTATAATTTTGTTTCAGTTATTTTCATGCACCCTAAATAATGCTATATTCGGTGTTAGTAGAGATGTAAACAGTAAACAAATGCTTTTAGGTAGAATATACTTTAGAAGAAATAAAAAAGGCAAACATGTCACCTGCTCCCATTTCTCCTCCTCTCTCGAGGTTGAGTAACACCATTCCTTGTAACGTCCCAGCCCCTGCTCCAGCTACTGATATCGCCGACTTGAATGCCTGCGAAATAGATAAAGGAAACTCGTTTGAACAAATAACAGAAAATGAAAATGACTTCCATTTTAAGCGTGGCATTTAATCAATCACGTGGACTTTAATGGTGATACGGATTAATGGGGAGTAATTCTTTACGGGGGAGAGAGTTATTAAACCTAATGCAAGTGTCCGGATGTTATGACGTCACTGTCGTCATCGCAACAGAGCCAGCCAGGGCTGAGAGACTCCGTCTCTTGATGAATAGAGGTCTGAGAAGGGATTGCCATCAAGTTTTTGTTGTTGTTGTTGTTGGTCTTTCCTCTTTCCTGCTGTATTTCTTTATTGTTATGAAAAGTATTCAAGCACTGAATGATATCACTATAACATATAGAGCTCTGCCAGTTATAATATTTATTGTGTAGGGAGAGGGATGTATAAAATGTAGTTTGGATTCATGACGTACAAAATATGGTTTGATTTTCTTATGTACAAAATAAGGTTTAAATTTAGGATGAACAGAGTTTCGCTTAGATTTGGGATTGTAAAATAACGTTTAAATTAAGAAGTTTTAAAATGTGGTTTGAATTCAGTGTGTTTTAAGGTATGGTTTATATTTAGGGTGCAAAAAAATATGGTTGAAATTCAGGATGCACGAAATATGGTTTAAATTTTGGATGTATGAAATATGATTTAAATTTAGGACGCAAAATATATGATTCAAATTTAGAATGCATAAAATATGGTTTAGATGTAGGATCTACGAAAGAGGGTTTAAATTTAGAATGTACAAAATATGGGCTTATGTTTAGGAAGCACAAAATAGAAAGGAAGCGCAGTAATTGCTAGCTATAAAATAATTTATTTTATATAACTCAAGAATCCATACGGAAAATGTCTGTCATAAGTTAACCTTTGTAAATTTTTTGACTTAGTGAAGCGAGATCTTACGAGAAGCTATCTTTTCTAGGTTTATTACCTTGTATATTTTAAATGAGTCCTTTTTGATAAATAATTCATTAATATGTTTTTTTTCTCCAGTAATGTTTGTAGAGAGAGTACTGTGTATTTTCTATCTCGGAATTGTATACCTATAATCAAACCATATAAAGGACACGGTGCCCCTTACAGAATTATTTGTGTTACTGAGGTTACGTCGTCGTGTGGTGGATCAACTCTTGCTATGGCTGAATATGCATTACTGGGTTTTCTTTACTTTTATTTTCTGTTCTATAATTTGTGTATCCTCTTACACACACACACACACACACACACACACACACACATACACACATACACACACACAGCCACATACACCTCTGAGCTTCTTTGTTTGTTTATGAATAATTATAAGCGTTGTAAATTGGCAGAAACAGAAAGAACAGTATTTCAATTATTATTTTGTTATTATTTATACTTCAAAATGTAATTTTTGCACTATATTGTATTACATATTTTGTGTGATCACATTATTATTATTATTGTTGTTGTTGTTGTTGTTGTTGTTGTTAGCTAAGCTAAAACCCTAGTTTGAAAATCAGGTAGCTATAAGCGTAAGGGCTTCTAAAGAGAAAATAGCCGAGTGAGGAAAGGAAATAGATAACTTTGCGAGATGTAATGAACAATTAAAATAAAATATTTTAAAAACAGTAACAACATTAAAACAATCTTTCATATCTATAAACTATATAAAGAGAATTATGTCAGCCTGTTCAAACGTAAGAATGTATGCGAGAGAGAGAGAGAGAGAGAGAGAGAGAGAGAGAGAGAGAGAGAGCATGTTTATTTGAAGTTATCTTTAGTTATGCTTTCCGAAGAATATGAATATGTATGGTTTTTAAATGAATTTTAATTGCATCATGTAAAAAAATTTCGTTGGGACATTGCAAATTATCTTAACTCAGGTTATATATTCCTTCATTCATTTTCTTTTCAACAATGTTAAAGTAGCGTTATCTTTCAAGTGTTTTATTTCGTACAGAGATATGTAATGGATTATTGCGGTCTTAAATTCCGATTTCTGTCGCTTCCAAATATATATGATTATATTTGTGAGTTAAATGGTAAGACAGGATTAGAAATGAAACTAAGAGAGATTTAGTCGAGTGCCATATGTGGATGAGATCATGGTGAGAGGTAGATGAGTCGGTTTGGGCATGCTCTCTGCACTCCCCAAGAGAGATTAGTTCACCAAGCGTTCAATTGGGCTCCACAAGGCTCTAGAATAGTTGGAAGACCTGGCCTACATGTCTGAGGACTATGAGACGTGAAGTAAGAAATGAAAGGATTGATTTAAAAGCTCAGATGAAACGACTGGCGAAATCCTAACACGAGACCCGTTGCGTCAATAGGTTTAGGAGGTTATGATGATGATAGTACTGAGTAATAATAATAATAATAATAATAATAATAATAATAATATAATAATAATAATAATAATTAATAATAATAATAATAATAATAATAATAATAGATAAAGAAGTATGAGGAAACTTCCAGCAATGACATCATGAAATCTATAAACCGGTTTTATTCCTTTTGCCTATCAATTTAGAAACAGAAATGTTTGAGGATCCTTTATTGACTCCTACTCTTATAATACTGTTTTAACTTAGGTGCTGCGTCATGATTGATGGCATTCTGTTCAATAGAGGCAAAGTCACGTTGCTTAAGTGTTATTGACTTCGGATACTTTCTAGCACTTGTCACTTTCGTTTTATTGTCATTTATTTGTTGATGTTCGCAAAATACAATGTTATAAGCTTTGTTGGTTGAGTATTAAAGACCCCTTTCTAAATTGTTATTTGATTTTACATTCTCTCTCTCTCTCTCTCTCTCTCTCTCTCTCTCTTCTCTAACATTGATTTTTTTTGTTTTTAGACGTTTTTGTACATTTAAACACTACGTTAAGAATGCAAGTCGTTAGTATATTGAATGAAGCTCCTAATTAGCTCTGAAGGGGAGAATTGAAAACTTCTTTTCACCGTTGCTGATAAAAAAGAAATAACGATGAAAGCAATTATTTCTGTTCCTGGATGGTGGATGGTGTTATAATTCTTTTCTCAAGCAGTGACCTCTTGTCGCGTCTTGAAAGGACAGTGGGTGTTTTGAGCTTTGTATTAAACTACTTAATTATCCCTTTAGCGTAATAAGGGGTAGGTTTCATTCAGTCAAAACAAGTGGGATTTGTATAGGCTGAGTGTCCTAGCTTATCGTAGATCCAGTAGTCAAAGATTTAATAAAAATTTGTCACTGAAAATTATAACGGTTGTCCTCGCTGAGTGACATTTTTCACCGATTCCATTGTATTATGAATTATTTTAGGCAGTGTAACCAGACCTCTCGAATCACAATACTAGTTTTATTCTAAATGATGGAGGCATTCGAAGAACGAGTGAAAGGTGTTAAACAGAACTGGGAAAAAAAGATGAAAGTAAACACCCAGCAACACGATTGGTGTGACAGTATCTGCCACCTCATCCATATGGCCACATGGCCACACACGCACACTGCATCACACATTTATCTGTCACGAAATTTTGCACTTCCTGATATGAAATCCACTTTCTACTTCTTCGAAAGATTTCAGAGTTTAAACCTTTCTCAACAACATGTCCTCTTAGCTATATTTAAACTACAGTATTTTAAGTATTTTACAACGGCTTTGTCCGTTGGTTCTATGATTCTCAACTTTTTTATCCCTCTCTGACACACAGAGGTGAATTGGTAGTTTTTAGTATTTGTATGTACATGTTTAAGTTTTTCCAATGCATAGGGGCATTTTAATCTTTTTAGACAGAAATTTTAACTTCAACATACACTTGCCTTCGTCTATTGTGTCATCATTTTCCAGGAGACGCAACGATAAGGAAGGGGGAAAAGGCATTTCATAATTATTTTTTTTCCTTTTTTATTTAAAATAAACTCCAACTTCTAACACACGTTGATAACAAAAGAAACTGTCATCACGATTCAAGAATGAACCTTTCAATATTGAATTGTACTAAAGTGACCTTTCTTGCCACGTGAATGACTGTATAACAAAACTTCCCCTGAAACTAGGAAATTTATCCTTTCATAGAGTGTAAATGATGTGTTTGAAAACTCCCCCTTTCATGTAATGTGAATACAATATTAGGAAATTGAGACATTTCATGAACAACGAAACTGGAGCCAAATCTCCATTTTTCGTGTCATGCTGGACATAACGAGATTAGCATCAATTAATTTCATTCAGACTAAATGTTTGTTGTACACCTTACACTCACCTTAACTATGCATTCTCTTTGGTGTGTGTGCATGTCTAGTGACGGCAATGAGAGTGCTGGATTGACGTGTACAGCTGGTCCCATCATGGTGAAATACCACCTGGATGTTGGGTTCTGGTGCCTCTAACATCCGGACACGTCCTTGGTGGGCTGGTGTTGGAATCTGCAAGATTAGTTGAGACTTTCTTTTATATTTGTCGTCATTACCATTATTTACATTAACTCTGCAGCTTCTTTTTATTTTATTACACTTCTTTATGCTCAGAAGAACTAACTACGAACGATAAAAAGACTAAAAAAAAAAAAATCCAGTAAATAATTTCAAATTGGAAATGAGAAAATTCTGGGAGTCATGAATTTGTTCATGGTACGGTTTTTATTAAAGCATTTATTGATTACAAAATTAAATTCTTCTGCTCTTCATTCATCGTATTTCAAGGTAATTTTTTTTTACTTAACGTTGAGGAACAATATCTAGAATTCCTCTTATACTTTCATTGCAAATGTAACTGATGTATTGGAAATAAAAATCTAAATTTTTAAATCTTATGTCACGTACGTAATTACAGCTTTAATTTGCCTTTATTTGTGTTTTTTTTT
>NC_090739.1:44163464-44205964 GCF_036898095.1 Palaemon carinicauda | reverse complement strand
TTTAGGTTAAGGTCGACTGGGTTGTTGGTCTTCCAGTGCCTTGTAGAGTGCAACTCTCTGTATGGTGTGGTAATTAAAAAGCGAAATAGTGTCATCTAATTTTTAGTCTAGAAATTTTGAACAATTAGGGTTTCGTTTTTTATCAAGAAATTTCCCTTCGTCTTATTATGTTCCTGTTTCGAAGTTTCTTCTTTTCAAATGTCCAGAGTATTCACATCATTTTCAGGTGATTGCATGTCAGTTAAAGTTCTTAAATCCTGTTAAGTTCTTAAAACAAACGTAAAACTTATACCTGGAGCTGCCACCTTTGGCAATGGGGTTAATCATCCGGTCAATACTCGTCGATCAT
Organism: Palaemon carinicauda; assembly: GCF_036898095.1. NCBI lineage: Eukaryota > Metazoa > Arthropoda > Malacostraca > Decapoda > Palaemonidae > Palaemon > Palaemon carinicauda. The sequence goes on along the minus strand of NC_090739.1, from coordinate 44,205,615 downwards.
CAGCGTGTATGTGAATGTGCGTGATCATCCTCATGTACATGAATGTGCGTGCGAGGTAAAGTGGTCTTAATTAACTGTGTAGTCACTTCGTGTAAATATAGTCGTAGCGAATTATTTCCTCCCGTGTCGTGGTTCAGAGTAATTATCGAGAATCATTACGTGTTGTGCGTGATGTCGAGATGAAATCTCTGATATCTCGTTCTACATCTCCCTCGTTGGAGTATAAGGTCTTCCAATCTTCTTAGGGAGGACACCTCATTTCAAGACTATATATATATATATATATATATATATATATATATATATATATATATATATATATATATAATTATAGATATATATAGATATAGATTTGTTTCCAGATACTTTGTATTTTATTAAACCTTCAGTCTCGGTATTTTGTTCAAGCCCTTTAATTTGTCTTATTATATACATCAACTTGCAAATTACGTCTCCCAAATATGACGAAATCATCTGAACACTTGTTTGAGATGCTACGCCTTTTTCTATAACTCATCGGTAGTTCTTTTGTACTTATTGTATGTCAATATTACAGAATATTAACAGGTCTATGCTAACCACAGCTACTGTTTCTTTTAAATTCTTATATACGAATCATTACGTTTGGAAGGGACTTTCTTCAGTTATGAGCTTAAAGTGACGTAGGTGCAATAAAATGTCTTTGTGTATTCCATTTTCATCATATTTTTTTTGAAATTTCTATGACTATGATGACAGATAAATGGGACTTAGATGGCTGATTAGTTACGCCTCTTTGCTAGTTATTTTCGGCCTCCGTGTTAACATCTTATGTAAGCTCTCTTTATCTGTCATCCCGTGCCATACCATGAAACCTATATAATTAGATGATAAGATCTCTGCTATGTTATTTTGACACTTAGTAGTACATTCTCCCCTTGATGGTTGAGTTTGGTATGACGTCTTTCATATTAATACTCTCTAATTTTTTTTTATTTAACGGGTTTGGCGAAAATTTGAGTTGAAATTGCCTATGCAAATATGTATTAGGATGCCAGTCTAATTGCCCTCCCCCTTTTTGAAAAATAGAATTGACAATCAGATGGTGCAATATGATACATGTATGTATGTATGTATGTATGTATGTATGTATTTATGTAGTTTTCATTACTAAGTGATATTATTGTCAGAGTTTCACTAACACGGACCTATTCCTTCAGAGTATCATAATGACTTTTGAAATGAGCAGTGAATTGAGCACCAACTACTTTGTCGGATTATGAATTACTACTGGAGTGGAAAATGAAATGAGTCAGTAACTTCACCCCAAAATACATGTGGATAATTCGAAAAGTAATCACATCTGGATTCAGCCTTCTAAGGTTTATAGTTTATATTGGTCAAGATGTGTCATCGATTGTACGATCAGAGAAGTTAAGTAAATCTCGGTTTGGTCAGTACTTGGATGAGTGATCACCAAGAAATACTAAGTGCCGTCGGCATATAAGCATTTGAACTTCATCTCGTCAGAACATTTGGATAGTAGCCTTATTTCAAAATTACATTCTGTAAACCAAAATGGTAGCACACACATACACACACACATATATATATGAAAATTTAATATGTATTGATATGTGTATACAGTTTAGTGGTAGTGAACTCAATGTTTTAACATTTCCTCGTCTGACACGGAGACACCTTTCCCTACTGTCACTTATTGAATGTAGATTGACGGTACCTTGATCTAAGCTCCATGAATTATGAAACGTCTTTACGGGTGGAACAAGTCCTCTCTACAATAGGGTGCCTTAAGAGTTAATCTCTCTCTCTCTCTCTCTCTCTCTCTCTCTCTCTCTCTCTCTCTCTCTCTCTCTCTCTCTCTCTCTCTCTCTCTCTCTCTAAAAACAGATTCCTGCTTCGATATGTCTACGTGAATAAAGATATACACATTATATATATACATACATATATATATATATATATATATATATATATATATATATATATATGTATATATATAATGTGTATATCTTTATTCACGTAGACATAATATCGAAGCAGGAATCTGTTTTAATGAGTTTTTGGAGATAAACGTTAACAGAAGAGTATTTTTTCTTGTCGGTGGTAACTAAAGCATGTTGTTATAAAATACATTGCATTATGTGTCAAAGAATATCCTTGCTAATCCACAGTTACCAGTTTAATTATTTTTCAAACCATTTATTTAATTTACCTTGTGATACACTTCGTTTGATTCATTTCTAGATTTTTTATACCTCGCAGTAATATAGTAACTGTTTTAATCTAATTCTCTTTGGATTTGATGGAGCTTCATTGTAGCTGTTATAGAAGTGTTTAATTTTCTACATACCCCTGGAAACTACTTTGAATTTAATATGTTACTTTCTTATTAAGTTTTTTAAACACAAATCGTACGGAAAAGGTTCCTCTACAAAGCAACTGCTTGTAGAAAGAAATAAAAGTCTTTGATGGCGCTTTTTGTGTTTTATAAGACAAATAACCCAATGCTTGTCTCTCGTAACTTTGTCTCTCTCTAAATGAGTTTGCGTATATCTTTGGAATCGTTTAGGTCACCTTATCCTCTCCTCTAATCTATTTTGAAATGGGCTTTGCTTCCTACTCACATTGTTCAAAAAGATTTATAGTACTGAAGGAGTAATTATTTCTTGGAATTCTAGGAGTAAAGTGGAATGATAGTTGCTGCATCAAATTTTAAATTTCTCTCTCTCTCCCTCTCTCTCTCTCTCTCTCTCTCTCTCTCTCTCTCTCTCTCTCTCTCTCTCTCTCTCTCTCTCTTGCATGCTTTTATTTCTAAATTTATCAAACTAAATGGACGTTAGTTTCAATGCAAGTCAACTCGGCTTGCTATATTTGTCGATTAAATCTTAGAAGTATATTCCCATCACTTTCATTAAATTCATTATTAACAATAGAGCATTAACGTATATAAATATATCTTACCAATAAGAATATTATTTTAACGTTTTAAAATGCTAATCTGTAGATCTAGAATATCTAATCATGCATAAAAACGGACGTTCATATTGAATGCATAAATATTGTTCAGGATGGCAAAACTGTTAGCAATTATTTAATATACCAGTAACAAACCCGATTGTAGATTCAAATGTATATTTATTATGCGAGGCTTCAATTTTTTCATGTGGGATTTGTTGTAGCATTTTGTTTTGAAAAGTAAAGTATGATCGAAGTCTCGGTTCATATGTTACAAGATCTTGTCTGTTTGCTCAACTTTACTATTTACATCTGTGAAGGTAGAAAAGAAAACGAGAGTGAAGTGGGACATGCGATGCCTGAATCGACGCACGGGTCGCCTGGTAGGTTGCCTTGCACAACCGCTGCTTCGCATTCCACTGCAGTAGAGAAGTGAATTATACGATTTTGTAGTTTCCTTTATTCATGACTGCGTTGGGGCTCATCTGGATAATGGATACAATAAAAAAAAATCCTTAGAAATGGTAATCAAATTGAAATACTTGACAATTTCATGTACGATTGTGTCAGATATTTTGCGTCAGGTATTGACCTATGATTCCTGTTTGCTTCGTCACTTTTTGCTTCATTGTTATCACAGTCTAAATAGTGTGTTGAGCAAAGAATTATTTTTAGATTTAGAGAAATTCATAGCCACATTACCGTGAAGATCTTGCCTTGTAATCTTTGTAAACAACGTGATACATTAGACTTTGACATCTGTGCTGGGAAAACACGAATTTTCTTTGTTTTCCGTCCACAGAGTCGGCAAATGAAGAAATGTTTCAGATGCTACTAATGTAAAACAAGAACGCTGATTACTTTTCACCTTAGATGCTTTGTGCTGATATGTGTACCCAAGTCGCCATTGCTTCTCAGACCCACCAGGTATTCTAGTTGTGCTTGGGGGAATGAACTGCAAGAAACATCTAAAGACCTAAAGCTCAGGTGGTGGAACTCCATGACTATGTTAGACTGTTTCTCTGAACATCTTTTAACATTGATTCATTCTGCGTGGAGTTTGGTAAGAAGACTTGCATTGGTTTGAGTGTTTTTGTTTTGGGCTGGACTGACGCTAGGATTGTATGGTGTTGAAAAAGGAAGTTCACTTTGATCCAAAAGCAGGGTCTTTGCAGAAGTGTTCAGCTAATCGATTATCCTGTTACATATTTCGTAGTGATAGTGTGGACTGTCGCATTCTTCGTAGCCATTTCATAAAGTAAGGTTACTGCATTTATAAAGTATGCATATAATTGCTTATCTCTCCTATATAATAAAGAACAGGCGTCTGGCTCTCTCTCTCTCTCTCTCTCTCTCTCTCTCTCTCTCTCTCTCTCTCTCTCTCTCTCTCTCTATATATATATATATATATATATATTATATATATATATATGTGTGTGTGTGTGTGTGCATGTATGTATGTTTTTTCCGGTCACTATGTCAGGAGGCTAGAGAACTTCAAATCATTCATTCATTCTTTCCGGTCACGCGTAGCTCTCTCCGGCCCTCGGGTATGGGAGAGAGAAATAGTCATACCCTGGTGAGAGTGGGGGTTCGTGTTCATACATGTGATTATCTATCTGAATATTTATTCATTTTTGACGGTTTGTGTACAATATATATATATATATATATATATATATATAGTATATATATATATATATATATATATATATATATATATATATATATATATATTTATATATACACTATATATGTGTGTATGTGTGTGTGTAAAGATAGATAGATAAATAAGGAAATATGTAAATTGTGTGTTTGTATGTTTACTTAGTCTTTGTATGTGTGAGATATTGTTAGACACCTTGTAGGGTATATAGTAATTCGTTCATATACAGTAGGTAGCCTGCATTTCATGCAGTACGCAATTCTTTTTTTTTTTTTCTACCAAGCTTAGTAACTTTTGAATCTCTCTCTCTCTCTCTCTCTCTCTCTCTCTCTCTCTCTCTCTCTCTCTCGTGTCTTAAGGCCCCGGATAAGGATAGGCCGTTGCATGGTAGATCTATTGTTATGTAAGATGAATAGGGTCACTGAAAAGCGATATTGTTCTTGTCTTACTGAAGCTCAGAGCCGTAACTTTCTGTTAACTTTCCATCGCTCGTATGTATGAGAGAGAGAGAGAGAGAGAGAGAGAGAGAGAGAGAGAGAGAGAGAGAGAGAGAGAGAGAGGAGAGAGAGAGAATGTTATATGAAGATCATGGGTTACACTAGTGTCAGGATATGTCCATCCTCCCGTGGTCTGTCTCTTCCTTTTAAACTTAGGTATAGGTAAAAAGAGCGAGTGCATTTTGAACCGGACAAATCAGAGAAAAAGCAGAGTCGATTGGACCTTCTCCAACTGTCTGGTTATCAGGGTTCGTATACTTGTTGTCTGCCGTGAAATTTTCTAATTACAATGGTAGGTGATATCAACACAAGTGGCATTAATGTTGAGCGTGGAGCGAATAAGTAGTTTAGCTTGGCCGCAGGTGGCTATCGGCAAATTCCACCCGTAATCTTTTCTGTTAAATACGTGGCCAAGTTGGTTCGGTATATATTAGTTGAATGAGTCACAGTTTGGAGATTGCCGTTTTATAAAATAGAAATTTGTCAAGGATTAATAAGATTTTAAGGAAAGGCATACATGACTAATTTCTCAAAATCAGAAAAGAAAACAAACTGAGATCACAATGTCTCTGGCTATATATATATATATATATATATATATATATATATATATATATATATATTTAGCAAAAGGTAAGGAGGTGTATGTTGCGTTTATGGATCTGGAGAAAGCATATGATAGAGTTGATAGGGAAGCAATGTGGAATGTGATGAGGTTATATGGAGTTGGTGGAAGGTTGTTGCAAGCAGTGAAAAGTTTCTACAAAGGTAGTAAAGCATGTGTTAGAATAGGAAATGAAGTGAGCGATTGGTTTCCGGTGAGAGTGGGGCTGAGACAGGGATGTGTGATGTCGCCGTGGTTGTTTAACTTGTATGTTGATGGAGTGGTGAGAGAGGTGAATGCTCGAGTGCTTGGACGAGGATTGAAACTGGTAGGCGAGAATGATCATGAATGGGAGGTAAATCAGTTGTTGTTTGCGGATGATACTGTACTGGTTGCAGACACAGAAGAGAAGCTTGACCGACTAGTGACAGAATTTGGAAGGGTGTGTGAGAGAAGGAAGTTGAGAGTTAATGTGGGTAAGAGTAAGGTTATGAGATGTACGAGAAGGGAAGGTGGTGCAAGGTTGAATGACATGTTGAATGGAGAGTTACTTGAAGAGGTGGATCAGTTTAAGTACTTGGGGTCTGTTGTTGCAGCAAATGGTGGAGTGGAAGCAGATGTACGTCAGAGAGTGAATGAAGGATGCAAAGTCTTGGGGCAGTTAAGGGAGTAGTAAAAAATAGAGGGTTGGGCATGAATGTAAAGAGAGTTCTATATGAGAAAGTGATTGTACCAACTGTGATGTATGGATCGGAGTTGTGGGAAATGAAAGTGATGGAGAGACAGAAATTGAATGTGTTTGAGATGAAGTGTCTAAGGAGTATGGCTGGTGTATCTCGAGTAGATAGGGTTAGGAACGAAGTGGTGAGGGTGAGAACGGGTGTAAGAAATGAGTTAGCGGCTAGAGGGGATATGAATGTGTTGAGGTGGTTTGGCCATGTTGAGAGAATGGAAAATGGCTGTCTGCTAAAGAAGGTGATGAATGCAAGAGTTGATGGGAGAAGTACAAGAGGAAGGCCAAGGTTTGGGTGGATGGATGGTGTGAAGAAAGCTCTGGGTGATAGGAGGATATGAGAGAGGCAAGAGAGCGTGCTAGAAATAGGAATGAATGGCGAGCGATTGTGACGCAGTTCCGGTAGGCCCTGCTGCTTCCTCCGGTGCCTTAGATGACCGCGGAGGTAGCAGCAGTAGGGGATTCAGCATTATGAAGCTTCATCTGTGGTGGATAATGTGGGAGGTTGGGCTGTGGCACCCTAGCAGTACCAGCTGAACTCGGCTGAGTCTCTGGTTAGGCTGGAGGAACTTAGAGAGTAGAGGTCCCCTTTTTGTTTTGTTTCTTTGTTGATGTCGGCTACCCCCCAAAATTGGGGGAAGTGCCTTGGTATATGGATGGATATATATATATATATATATATATATATATATATATATATATGTATATATATATATGTATATATATATATATATATATATATATTATATAATATATATATATATATGTGTGTGTGTGTGTGTGTGTGTGTGGTTGTGTGTGTGTATTAGTCACGATTATTTTGGATTTGCAAATCTTTACATCACTGAGATTAAGATATACCTTAAATATCTCCTTGCATGATAAGGAACCACTATATTAGACCGATTCAATCAAGGAAAGTGAAACGGATCTTCCTTCAAGCTTTCGTAAGTCTTCCTTATAAGAATAATTTTCTGGTAGGGTTGTGGTTATTTCGGGGTCGCATGAATTTATACTACGTATGTATGTATGTATGTATATATGCATGTATTTCTATATGAGTTTGTATGTGTTATGTGCATATATATATGTATATATATATATATATATATATATATATATATATAGATATATATACATATATGTATAATAGAGAGAGAGAGAGAGAGAGAGAGAGAGGAGAGAGAGAGAGAGAGAGAGAGAGAGAGAGGGAGAGAGATGTGTGTGTGTGTTATATTGTACCGTAATCAGGTAATGACTATGTTTACTAGGACAGAGATCGCTCTTAGATTACTGTTCACTAGTACACCCTATTGTAAATGGATACTACCATCTGGTGTGCTCGCATCTTCTGAAGGTTTCTCAAATTCCTACAAACCTAAAGGCTTCGTTTATTTAGTGTTAGCTCTTCCAAAGGAAGCAGGAGAATTATGATATATATATATATATATATATATATATATATATATATATATATATAATGGGTGTTTGTGTAAAAGTATATGTATGTATATACGGTATATGTGTGTATAAAAAAGTACAGACGCGCACACACGTATACATATCATCATCATCATCTCCTCCTACGCCCATGGACGCTAAGGGCCTCGGTTAGATTTCGCCAGTCGTCTCTATCTTGAGCTTTTAATTCTATACTTCTCCATTCATCATCTCCTATTTCGGGCTTCATAGTCCTCAACCATGTAAGTCTGGGTCTTCCAACTTTTCTAGTGCCCTGCGGAGCCTAGCTGAACGTTTGGTGAACTAATCTCTTTCGGGGAGTGCGTAGAGCATGCCCAAATCAGCATCTACCCCTCATCATAATCTCATCCACATAGGCTATGGCACGCGAGTAATCTCTTATTGTTTCATTTCTAATCCTATACTGCCATTTAACTCCTAATATCCTTTTGAGGGCTTTGTTCTCAAATCTACTAAATCTATTGGATATTGTTTCATTGTCATACCATAACTCTTGTCCACAGAGTAACACCGATCTAACTAAACTGTATATACTTTGATTTTTATTCATAATTTCAGTCGATTTGATTCCCAAATTTTACTCAACTTAGCCATTGTCTGATATTTTTTCACTAAATTTTCACTTATCTTTCACTGAACTCTAATTCTAAAGACCCTGTATTGGAGATCATAGTTCGTAAATACTTAATTGATTCGACCTCATTAATCCTTTTTCCTTCCAATGATATTTAATCTTCCATTGCATACTCCATTCTCATCGCCACTTTCTTTTACATATCTTCTATATATATATATATATATATATATATATATATATATATATATATATATATATATATACATACATATATATACACATATATATGTATATATATGTATATATATAAATTGGCATATAGATGCAGTACATACATACGTATAAGTTATTAAACAGACCTACGCATTTACACTCAAACAACCACAGATTTGAGTTTGTAACTATTTATGAACTGGTGTTTTCTTGTTATGCTACAAATGTTTTTATGTCTTTAATTTGAAATTGACGAATGGCCAATTTCTTTTAACAGTAAATAGGGCAATTAAACTTATACATTTGAATCTTATATATCTAATATCTATGTTACTTAAGTTTTTATCAATGTCTTATTACTTTTAACTGTATACCGCAACAGCTATACGACATTATAACCGAAATTTTTGATATTTGACTTCTGTAATAATCAGTCATGTTGTTATATATGGATGGATTAGAGAACTTATAAAAGCTCACTTTGTATGTTAGAGGATAGTGTATATAAGGTGAAGGTGAAAATGAAAAACTAATTTTCGAGTAATTTTGTTTAATTGGTGAAACTTTTCAAGGTATTATGAAAATGTGTGCCAATTAAACTTTGTATTCGATAATCAGTCTTTTCAATGGTAGATACAGTGCATTCAGACATTCTGTTGTATGATTAACCACTTCATCTGGTTCCACAACAGTATCGACGGACGTGTATGTGACTGCTTCGCTTTGAATGTTAAACTGAATAATATAGTTAAGTTCGTAGACGTCCTTGTTCTTAGCTGCAAGAATAACTCTCTTATTCAGCCAATCAGGATTCTTGTAATTGGTTTGAATATTGGGAAATACTTTTTCAACCAATTCCCTTTTTTGACGTCACTAAATGGCAGAAGCTATGCGGCAATGAAATTCATCCGATTTTGACCAAACGAACGTTTACATTTTTAGTCATATAAATTATTTTGAAATAAGTTAAGTAAATCTACGGGTCCACACCTCCCGCTTTCATGAGTTTGAGGTGGATCCCACAATGGTTTGGAGTAAGAATCGGGCTTGGGAGGAGGAGGTAAGCAGTAATAGGTATATATATATATATATATATATATATATATATATATATATATATATATATATATCTATCTATCTATCTATCTATCTATATATATATATATATATATATATATATATATATATATGTATATATATATATATATATATATATATATATATATATATATATATATATAAACATGCGTTTATTCAAATGCAACATTGTGTCAACATTTCAAAGCAATTTGCATAGAACTTTCGGAGATTTAAGATTTTAAACAAACAATTATTTACACATTGACACGCGCGCGCACACACACACACACATATATATATATATATGTGTGTGTATATATATGTTATATATATATATATATATATATATATATATATATATATATATATATATATATATAATTATCACTTGGTAAGCTACAACCCTAGTTGGAAAAGTTAGTATGCTATAAGTCCAATGGCTCCAACTGAGAAAATAGGCCAGTGAGGAAAGGAAATGAATAAACTACAAGAGAAGTAATGAACAAATATATTTAATATTCTAGAGCAGTAACAATGAAGTAAACTTTTCATATATAAACTATAAAAACTTGAAAAAAATGAAGTGAAATAGGATAGAATAGTGTGCCCAAGTGTAGCCTCAAGCAAGAGAACTCTACCTCAAGACAGTTGAAGCTAAATTCTTCTATCCTTGCCAAGGGGAAAGTAGCCACTGAACAACTACAGTGCAGTGTTGTTAGGTTATGAGGGCAGAGGAGAATGTGGAAAGAATAGGTCAGCCTATTCGGAGTATGTGTAGGCAAAGGAAAGTGAGCCGTAACCAGAGAGAGGTTTCCAATGTAATACGGCCTGGCCAGTCAAAGGACCCAATAACTCTCTAGCGATTGTATCTCGACGGGTGGTTTGTGTCCTGGCTAACCTACTACCTCTAAAAGAGAGAGAGAGAGAGAGAGGAGAGAGAGAGAGAGAGAGAGAGAGAGAGAGAGAGAGAGAGAGAGAGATTGTGTTTGTGTGTGTATTTATAGTTAATGCGTCAGCGACGGTACAGATGTTACCAAAATTTTTGTATTAAGTTCTGTACACGGATATTTTTTATGAAATTTTATTTATCAATGAAAGTTGGTTTCAGCTATCAGAACTAAGCCAGAATACCGAGGGAAAGTTCAATCTTGAAGGTTTTATATATATATATATATATATATATATATATATATATGTATGTATATATATGTATATATATAAATATATATATATATGTATGTATATATATATATATATATATATATATATATAGAGAGAGAGAGAGAGAGAGAGAGAGAGAGAGAGAGAGAGAGAGAGAGAGAGAGAGAATGGTGACTTATTCGAATGTATCGCTAACACCTGTTATCTATCTATATTACATATTCGAGGACACATGTGACCAAGCGGCCAGCGTCAAGAGTTTATATAGTGACTAGCAAAAAAAAAAAAAAAAAAAAAATTTCTTGTCTTCTCAAACAGAACTGAGGAGTGAGAGTTCGAATATAGCGAAGAACAAGAAAGTTAATATCTTGTTCGTCAAGGATTTAGCATTTGGCAACTAATATGTGCTTCAGTTCGCTGACTTGGTCCCATCTTCATATGATTTCCGTGTTGTAGCATTATGCTGTTCCAATTAGAATTGTAGTCTAGCTAGATATTATATATAAAAACAGTGCTTTGTTTGCGTTATTTCGATTGTTTTTCTAGGTTTTGATGTTCCTATGTTTTGTGAAGATTTTATCAAAATTAATGGGTTAAAGTAACTATAAGTTATTCGGTCGTATTTATTTTCGGTATTTTAGCGTTGCATATTCCCATCATCATCATCAGCATCTACATCATCATTATAATCATCATCATGATAATCAATATACTTATTGTCGTCATATTCGTCGTCGTCAATATTGCTGATAATATTATAGTTATATTTTATATGCAGAACATTTTAATATTTTTGCGTGACAAAGTCTATGTATGTTTATATATATATATATATATATATATATATATATATATATATATATATATATATATATAGCCTATATATATATATATATATATATATATATATATATATATAGCCTATATATATATATATATATATATATATATATATATATATATATATATTTGTACATGAAATTTATTATATATACATACAAAAACTTACACGTAAACGCGCGCGATCGTACACACACACACACACACACACACACACACACACATATATATATATATATATATATATATATATATATGAATATATATATAAATATATATATATATATATATATATATATATATATATGTATATATATATATATTATATATATATATATATATATATATATATATATATATATATATATATATATATATATTAGAGAGAGAGAGAGAGAGAGAGAGAGAGAGAGAGAGAGAGAGAGAGAGAGAGAGAGAGAGAGAGAGAGAGAGAGAGAGAGAGATAAAATGTATGTGCTTCTTGAAGTATATTTTTTTAGTTACTTAACGTAAGTACATCACTTCAAAGAAAAATGGGATTAGGAATAGGATTAGTTGTTAAGAGTAACAACAATTATTAAGTAAGTAGTGAAATTTTGCGGAAAGATTAATTTAAAGGAGTCGAGAAAATGGACAAAATGCTTGAATAAGCAACTACATAAATGGAGTCGATTGTAATCATCGAGAGATTATGAGTGGGATTTTATTCTTTTTAAATAAATTGTGCTATTTATCAGCTACTGAGTTCTATCTTTTATTTATGATATGGAAAGATTTAAAATCTTTTCATCTCCCACTAACGATGTATATTTTACCTTAAAAGGCTACTATTTTCCCGCAAGGTATAAACCATCTACGATTGTAATAAGAAAACACATTTTACCCCATTACCGCTGCAATGATAAATTGGTTTCAATGTTCCATGTCCTTGATACCGTTTTAGAATTTTTGAAAGTTCAACTCAAGTTTGACAAGAATAATGTAACATTTGACAATCTTAAAATTTTTACTGTATGCAATTTAAATGTCCTGAAATAGAAAATGCTTCAGATTCTATTGACCTCTCAATGGCTCTCACGTTTATTTTCTTTAAAACTTTACCGTAAGTTGTTTGCATAAGCAGGATATATATATATATATATATATATATATATATATATATATATATATATATATATATATATATATATATATATATATATATATATATATTGGAAACGTTATGCATTATATAGTTGCTTCCTTTTACCAAGAGTTCCAGCACCTGTGTAAACACATGTGCTCAGTTCCCCACAGGTGTTATTCTCCCTGTCATCAGCAATAATTGACTTGTAAATCATACTAGGAAAAAAATAAAAAAGATCAGTTTTAGATATTTTTTTCACGAAACCTTCTGTGCTCAATTCTTTTTCAAAACTATTTTCGAACAACATGCTGAACTAGTTTTTATTTTTAGTGGTTGGTGGGTGGTTTGTGGGTGCAATTCGGATGAAGTCGTTTTGGTTCTACCTACTGTACATGTACAGTCTCTCATAGCGGGAGGTAGACATTAGCAATAATAATCTTCAGGTACAGGACTCGATCTGTACGTTGAAAATGAGAATTGGATTCATGTATTTATTTCATGCATACTGTATTTTTATCTGTTGATTTTGGTTGCTATATACATTAGTCGGTTGGGCTGGGCTCATCTGCACTATCGTATCTTATAAGATTAAGATATATATAAATTATATATATATATATATATATATATATATATATATATATATATATACATATATATATATATATAAATATTTATATTTATGTTTATAAATAAGGTCAACTGGCTATTTTATAAGTTATATATACTGTATATGCGTATATGTTATATATATATATATATATATATATATAATAATATATATATATATATATATATGCATGCATACATATACAGTATGATATAGAGTATATATCATCATCATCATCTGCTCATATGCCTATTGACGCAAAGGGCCTCAGTTAGATTTCGCCAGTTGTCTCAATCTTGAGCTTTTAAATCAATGCTTCTCCTTTCATCATCTTTTTTACGCTTCATCATCTTCAGCCATATAGGTTGGGTCTTTCTTCTCTTCTAGTGCCTTGTGGAGCCCAGTTTAAAGTTTTGACCAAATTTTTCTTGGGGAGTGCGAAAAACATGCCCAAACGATCTCCATCTACCACTCACCATGATTTCATCCACATATGGCACTCGAGTAATCTGTCTTATAGTTTCATTTCTAATCCTGTCCTACCAGTTAACTTTCAATATTTTTCTGAGAGCTTTGTTCTCAAATATACAAATTCTGTTGGATATCGTTTCATTGTTATGCCACGACTCATGTCCATACAGTAGCACTGATCTTACTAAACTGATATATTGCCTGATTTTTATACGTAATTTGAGGCGATTTGATTCAAATATTTCACATAACTTAGCCATTGTCGGATTTGCTTTTTTTCACTCTTTCATTAAACTCCAATCCTAAAGACCCTGTATTAGAGATCTTAGTTCCTAAATATTTAAAAGATTCCACCTCATTAATCCTATCTCCTTCTCATGATATTTCATCTTCTATTACATATTCTGTTCTCATCATCTCTGTTTTTCTTTTATTTATCTTGAGCCCAATCTCATGTGATATTTCATGCATTCTGGTAAGCAAGCTTTGCAAGTCCTGTGGCGTTTTGCTAATGAGTGTCATCAGCATATTCTAGGTCAGCTCATTTCCTGTTACCGATCCAGTCCTATCCTTCTCCACCATCCCCAACTGTTATATACATTACAGAATCAATGAGGAGTATATATATATATATATATATATATATATATATATATTATATATATATATATATATAAAATTATATCATGGGAAATTACAGTTAAACATAGTCTAAACTGATGAAAATTGCTCATAAAAACAAATTGGATAAAACATACAGTTTTGTTTCGGAATCCATTTGTTTCCTTCCATAGAAGGTATTGGATTACGAGATGTACAGGAGTGATATATATATATATATATATATATATATATATATATATATATATATATATATATATATTTACAAAGGAAACAGATCATGAAAACTAAAGAGCCTTACTAGAAGGCAAGTGATGGGGTCAAGATTAGGGCAGGGTAAAAGTATTATCCTTTTCAACCTCCTTTAATGTTGGTTGAAGTAATATAGGATTAATTACATCTGGATTCTAAGAGGCTTGAGAGAATTCATAATTATAATTTGGTTACTCAATGCACATTCTACCAAGTGACTTTTTTCCCGGTAGTTATACCTTGAAATTTTGCATGAGAAATTCTATTTTGAACAAGGATCTTGATTATTTTGAATTACTTGTAAATCTGGTGCAGGATTTATTACAATCGAGAAATGGGAATTTGTCATCAATATTGAGTGACAGCCAACAATTTTATCTATATTTCTTGGTCATTAGAAAAATCACAGAATATAAAATATCCGTCTATTGAAAACCAACTCCTGTAGTATCTTATAGTGATTTTTTCAATTGCAATTATAATCTCGATCGAGATAAGTTTAGCGTGGAATTAACTTTTAGGAGAGCCAATGCTCCCGGAATATTTAGTCGAAGTATTTGAAGGATGTTATCGTGAAATTTTCTACAAATGGAACCAAATATTCTAACGTGGCCAACAATCTGATGTTATAGATACGCTTATTCTTGAGATTACAGTCTGGCGCTTGGACCATATTAAAAAGTGGGAGTCATGTACTTGGACCTGCTATCCTTTTGGTTTCAACTATCCTAATACAACCGGAAAATCGATTGTAATGTCTGAGGATAATCAAATCCTAAAAACATGAGCTCCGGCGGGGAAAAGGTTGGGTCATGAGTGCACCGTAGTATGTGGTGTATCGTTGGACATTACTGAACGTTTCTGGTAGCGTCCCTTTAAGAGTTTAGAGTTCTGTTTTCCCTTCGTCCCCACCTTTCTTCCATATTGTGATCCAACCTCTATTGACTATTATTCATAGCGCAAAAGTCGCCCTTCCCTCACAAATTATCTGGGTTAATCATCGGACCAAAAAGCTAAACATTTATCAATTAAACCAGATAAAGAGACATCTGCGTATACTAAATTCCAACATTTTGACAGTGACGCATCTTATATCGAATTTACTGATAAATCGGTCTCTCAGAGCTCAGGAGAAAAATCTATCTTCAATCATATAATTACTGGTAACTTAAATTAGCGTGTAGAGTAAAATTTGTCTTGCCTTATTTTATTTAAGATCAATTATCACTTCAAAGGTCAGAGGATGCAGCCCTCCTTGATTTAGCAAAACTACATTGTTAATATCTTTCAAGGGTCTTTGTATTCAGATACTGATGATATCATAATATTATTTCTTCTGCAAACGTTACGGAGTAATGATAAGAATAAAGCTTCTGCTGTGACCTAATCTTTGAATAGCATTTAGATTTTGAGACCATTTTCATTTGACCTAGATTTAAAATTTTGTGACTGTTTTAATTTGACATAGCTTTATAGTATTGCGACCATTTTCATTTGACCTACCGTTAAACTTTTGCTACTGTTTTCATTTGACCTAGCTTTAAACATTTGTGTCTTTTTATTTGACCTAGCTGTAAACTTTTGCAACCACTTTCATATGACCCACCTTTAAACTTTTGCTATTGCTTTTATTTGACCTACCTTTAAACTTTTGTGACCATTTTCATTTGACCTATCTTTAAACCTTTGTGACCGTTTTCATTCGACCTAGCTTTAAACTTTTGTGACTGTTTTCATTTGACCTATCTTTAAAGTTTTGCGACTTTTTATTTAATCTATCGACTGCTTTTATTTGATCTAGCTTTAAATTTTACGACTATTTTCATTTGACCAATCTTTAATCTTTTGCGACCATTTTCATTTAACATAGCTTTAATCCTTTGTGACCAGTTTCATTGGACCTAGTTTCAAACTTTTGCGACTGTTTTTATCTGACCTATCTTTAAACTTTTGCGATCATTTTCATGTGACCTAGTTTTAAACTTTTGGGATTGTTTTCATTTGACCTTGTTTTAAATTTTGCGACCATCTTTACTTGACCTATGTTTAAACTTTTGTGACTCTTCATTTGACCTAACTGTAATCTTTTACGACTATTTTTATTTGACCTAGCTTTAATCTTTTACGACTGTTTTTATTTGACCTAGCTTTAAACTTTTGCAACTGTTTTCATTTGACCTATCTTTAAACTTTTGTGACCACTTTCATTTGACCTAGATTTAAACTTTTGTGATAATTTTCACGTGTTATACTTTTGCAACCTCTTTCATTTGACCTAGCTTTAAACTTTTGTTACCAATTTCATTTGACCTAGCCTTAAACTTTTGTGGTCATTTTCATTTGACCTAGCCCTAAACTTTTGTGATCATTTTCATTTGACCTAGCTGTAAAATTTTTTGACTGTTTTCATTTGACCTAGCTTCAAACTTTTGTGACTGCTCTCATTTGACCTAGCTTTAAACTTTTGCATCTGCTTTTATTTGACCTATCTTTAAACTTTTGCAACCATTTCCATATGACTTTGTTTTAAACTTTTGCGACAGCTTTCATTTAACATTGCTTTAAACTTTTGTGACCGTTTTCATTTACCTTAGTTTCAAACTTGTGCGACTTCTTATTTGACCTGTCCTTAAACTTTTGCTTCATTTTCATTTGTCCTAGTTTTAAACTTTTGCGACCATTTTCTACCTAGTTTTAAACTTTTGTTACTTTTCATTTGACCTATCTTTAAACTTTTGCGACTATTTTCATTTGACCAAGCTATAAACGTTTGCGACTGTTTACATATGACTACTTTCGCTATCATTTTAATTTAACCTTACTTTAAACTTTTACGACTTTTTATTTTACCTAGGTTTAAACTTTTGTGACCGTTTTCATTTGATCTACCTTTAAACTTCTGCGATTGTTTTTAATTAACCTATTTTTAAACTTTTATGACTATTTTCATTTGACCTACCTTTAATGTCTTGTGACTTTTTTCATTTGATCTAGCTTTAAAATTTAACGACTGTTTTTATTTAACCTATCTTCGTCAAAGTTTTGCGACTGTTTTTATTTGATCTATTTTTAAATTTTGCGACCATTTTCATGTAACCTTGCTTGAAAATTTTGCGACTTTTATTTGACCAAATTTTGAACATTTGCGACCATTTTCATTTGACCAATCTTTAAACTTTTGCCAGTGTTTTCCTTTGCCCGGTCTTTAAACTTTTGCGACCATTTCATTTGACCTATCTTTAAACTTTTGTGACTGTTTTCATTTGACCTAGCTTTAAGCTTTTACGACTGTTTTTATGTCATCTATCTTTAAACTTTTACGACCGTCTTTTCATTTGACCTATCTCAAAACTTTTGCGACCATTTTAATTTGAGCTAGCTTTAAACTTTTGTGACCATTTTCGTTTGAGCTAACTTTAAACTTTTGTGACCATTTTCATTTAACCTATTTTTAAGCTTTTTTGACCATTTTCGTTTGAGCTAGCTTTAAACTTTTGTGACCGTTTTCATTTGAGCTATCTTTAAATTTTTGTGTCTATTTTCGTTTGTGCTAGCTTTAAACTTTTGTGACCCTTTTCATCTGACTTAGCTTTATACTATTGCAACTGCTTTCATTTGACCTCGCTTGAAACTTTTGTGACCATTTTCATTTGACCTAGCTTCAAACATTTGTGACCATTTTAATATGAAATAGCTTTAAACCTTTTTTATCATTTTCATTTGAGCTAGTTTTAAACTTTTGCAACCATTTTCATTTGAGCTAGCTTGAAACTTTTGCGACCATTTTCATTTGACCAAGTTTTAAACTTTTGCGACCATTTTCATTTGACCAAGCTTTAAACTTTTACGAACATTTTCATTTGAGCTAGCCTTAAACTTTTGTCACCTTTTTCATTTGACCTAGCTTTAAACCTTTGTGACCATTTTCGTTTGACCTAGGTCAAACTTTTGCAACCATTTTCATTTGACCTAGCTTTAAACTTTTGTGACCACTTTCATTTGACCTAACTAAACTTTTGCGACCATTTCATTTGTCCTATCTTTAAACTTTTGTGACCCTTTTCATTTCACCTAGCTTTAAACTTTTGTGACTATTTTCATTTGACCTAGCTTTAAACTTTTGCAACCATATGCATTTGAGCTACCTTTAAACTTTTGCGACCATTTTCATTTGAGCTAGCTTTAAACTTTTGTGACCATTTGCCTTTGACCTAGCTTTAAACTTTTGCAACCATATGCATTTGAGCTACCTTTAAACTTTTGCGACCATTTTCATTTGAGCTAGCTTTAAACTTTTGTGACCGTTTTCATTTGACCTAGCTCAAACTTTTGCAACCATTTTCATTTGGCCTAGCTTTAGACTTTTGTGACCATTTTCATTTGACCTAACTAAACTTTTGCGACCATTTTCATTTGTCCTATCTTTAAATTTTTGTGACCCTTTTCATTTGACCTAGCTTTAAACTTTTCTGACTATTTTCATTTGACCTAGCTTTAAACTTTTGTGACCATTTCCATTTGACCTAGCTTTAAACTTTTGCGACCATTTTCATTTAACCTAGCTTTAAACTTTTACGACCATTTTCATTTGACCTAGCTTTAAACTTTTGTGACCATTTTCATTTGACTTGGCTGTAAACTTTTGTGACCATTTTCATTAAACCTAGCTTTAAACTTTTGTGACCATTTTCATTTGACCTAGTTTTAAACTTTTACGACCATTTTCATTTGACCTAGCTTTAAACTTTTGTGACCGTTTTCATTTGACCTGGCTTTAAACTTTTGTGACCATTTTCATTAAACCTAGCTTTAAACTTTTGTGATCCTTTTCATTTGACCTAGTTTTAAACTTTTACGACCATTTTCATTTGACCTAGCTTTAAACTTTTGTGACCGTTTTCATTTGACCTGGCTTTAAACTTTTGTGAACATTTTCATTAAACCTAGCTTTAAACTATTGCGACCATTTTCATTTGACCTAACTTTAAACTTTTGCGCCCATCTTCATTTGACCGAACTTTAATAAACTTTTGCGGCCATTTTCATTTGACGTAGCTACAAACTCATGTGACCCGTTCCATATTTGAGTCTTTTATTTTTTTTTTTTAATTTATTTTTTTTTGTCCTGAATTCTGGTTGGTTTTTCATTTGGTTTTTCAGTTTCCAAAGATGTCCAGTTTAATGCGATACACAAATTCAGGAAGGGGTAGGCAAATAGCCGAATTCTGTAAGTCTCACCAACTAGATATTTTTGTATTGCTAATATGTGCGACGACGAACGTCCACTTGAACTTTTTCACAATCTCCACAAAATGCTTTGTAAACGCCATATTCGGGTATTAATTTATGTTTTCAGGAGGATTGTTTTGGAAATATGTACAGTATATTGTTTTTGATTAGTGTGGGAACAAACGAAATAAACGTTTACCTTCCGTTGCGTAACTCAATCTCTTGCTGGAGAAGTTGAAATTAGTACTCATTTATCTACTGTACTTTGATGCACGAATGATTTTGACCTTAGGTATTCACATACCTGGTGAGCCCTAATGCATGTTATTATGATACCTGTAGCTCGTTTAAAATTTTAGATATCATTCGTGAATGAAAATTCCCTTTTGAGGAACATACCTCATGCATTTGTCTTCAATTGTACAACAAAAGTGTATATTGAGACAATATTTCAAGATTTTTGGACGACTGTCTATCCCGAGGAAATATGTCATACAAATTCTCCCTTGCTTTTTAAACATAATTTTTCTCTATGGTCTTCAGCAGCTGATTCATTGTAAGTTATTGCGACAAAATCATGAATTCCGTTAGATTCTTAATCCCTGATCTTAATATTAATCTTTGGCTTTGTCATTCAATTGCTCATTGTGTATGTTATTTAAGCTTGTTCATGATTCTGGCCATTCTTTGTATACATATCTTCCGTGACTATGCCATCCATTATATGATACGATGTATGTTGTAATTTTAAGTCTAGTGCCATGTCTTTTCTTTCACAAGTTTCAATACCATATTGCGGAATGATCTTACTAATTAAATATCTGAATCGGTGGCACTTATTAAGATCCAACTTGTTTGTAAAGCTTTCCGTTGATTAGGTTAGCAAAAGTATCTTCTCATATTTTATGTTACTAATTTATATACTTATTAAAAATTCTAAAAATGGGGTATTCATAGCCGATTCATCGGTTCCAACCCCATATTTCAGACTTCATTCATATCACGATTTTAATATGTGACTTCTTTATGCTGTTAATATTGACCCAAAATATCTCTTTAAATCAAATTTACTTCACCTTGTGAACCAGTTAAGATTAAGGGCAAAGCTAGAGTAGAGTAGATGCATTTTTGTACATAGTTTGCCCTGTTGGTGTAAGCTCTCCCCAAGGTAAAGTAAATGTGAGATTAAGGGATATTTTTAGCTAGAATTGACTGGTCACTCTTGGCAGAAGTCTGTACATTAACATAATTGTAATATACTAAATTGTTGCTCTTTACGGAAAGCGTATATAAATGTGAAATAAAAACTACCAGTAAGCACGCATTGTTCTTGTAAATGTGAACTCTTGATATAAATCGAAGCAACATACGACAGATAAGGTTGATAAGGTTTTGGGTAGGTTTATTCAGGTTTATCCAACCAATTGGTCGCCAAAGACATACAGTATGTAGTGTAGAGAGGAAAACGTAACATTATATATAAAAACTCCGCTCTCTCTTGCAGAATTGAATCCTGAGGCATAACAGAGATTTCATAAGATATTTCTTATCTTGATCCAAAAACTTCGAAATGAAATCACCTATTTGCTGTAATCGGATATATATATATATATATATATATATATATATATATATATATATATATATGTAAATACATATACATATATACATATATATACACATATATATATACACACATATATATATGTGTATATATATATGTATATATATATATATATATATATATATATATATATATATATATATATATATATATATGCATGTGTATGTGCGTGTAGCCAGACAGTAGTTCTTTATTGTGTAGGGGTTTTATATATATATATATATATATATATATATATATATATATATATATATATATATATATATATATAATAAATAAATAAATAAAAGACTGCATTAAAGAGAGATAACGAGAGAGGCAAGTAAATTGTTTACCCAGATTTTGTAGATTGCTTTATGATCTTCACCGTGATATGCAATTCATTTTATTTCCTTGATTTGTTAGTCTTACCCTACTTGACATTTATTGAACTTTTTTTTTTTTTTTTTTCTCCCTTCCCTCGATGAAAACCCGCATCGACCATTTGAAGAAAATCCCTTAGAAGTTAGGCCGTTCCTTAGTATCCATGGAATTTCTGACATTTGTAACTCCATTAACGCCATGGTAGTAGGCCTATTGGTGCTGTTTTGGCGCAGCCTTCTTGTTGATCGAAACTCAACACTTTGGCCTTCGACTCCTGATGCCACGTGACTCACTCGCCATTCTTTTAGTGATGCCCAAGGTGATACCCACATTGCTCATTTTTTCTTTTTTTTTCATCCGGATCCCCCACACCCCCGGCCTTCAGTTCATATAGATTTATCTCTTGGAAATTTTCAAGAGATTTGTCTAAATATTATGTTCTCTCTGAGCATAAACATATGGTTTTTACCATGGTTGTTTATTGTTTATATCCATAATACGGTGAACCATCTATACGTAAATATTTAAAACAGACCTTTCCGCGAAGATAAAATAAAACTTCTAGCAATGGTTGATTATGTTTAATTTTTACAGTTGTCGTTCAAGCATATAAAGGTAATGCTGATTTATTTGTGTTTGGAACTACTTGGACAAAATCTATAAAAATAGAGATCTAGTTTAAAGGAACTAGTAGAATATTCATGAAGTTTTTTCATCATTTTTACGATATCCAACCTTGTGCTTATATTTTATTGTAATTATTTCTTTAAGAAAAATAGTCTTAAGAACTTGCGTCATAATTATCGCTGTTACTGGACAAGATGTCGCCATGGTTTAAGATGTGTGTAACAAGATGTCGGTATCGATTTAAGATTTGAGTAAAAAGATGTCAGCATTAGTTTAGGATTTGAATAACAAGATATCGGCATAAATTAAAGATTTGACTAACAAGGCGTCAGCTCAGCTTTAGTTTAAGATTTGAGTAACAAGATGTCGATATTAGTTTAAGATTTGAGTAACGATGTCGGCATTATTAAGTTTTGCGTAACGAGATATCAGCATCGATTTAAGATTTGAGTATCATGATGTCAGTATTAGTTTAAGATTTGAGTAACCAGATGTCAGCATCGGTTTAAGATTTGTATAACAAGATGTCAGCATCAATTTGAGATTTGAGTAACAAGATGTCGGCATGGTCAAGTTTTGAGTAACAAGATGTCGGCATCGATTTAAGCTTTGAGTAACAAGATGTTGGCATCAATTTATTGAGTAACAAGATGTCAGCATCGGTTAAAGATTTGAGTAACAAGAAGTTGGAATCGCCTTAATTTTTTATTACCAAGATGTCAGCATCGGTTGAAGATTTGAGTAACAAGATATCAGCACCGGTTTAAGATTTGAGTGATAAGATGTCGGCATTGATTTAAGATTTGAGTAACATGATGTCAGCATCAATTTATGCCTTGAGTAACAGGATATCGGCATCGGTTTAAGATTCGAATAATAAGAAGTCAGCATTGGTTTAAGATTTGAATAACAAGATTTCAGCATCTGTCCAAGTTTTGAGTAACAAGATGTTGGCATTGGTTCAAGATTTGAATAACAAGATGTTGGCATGGTTAAGTTTTAAGTAACAAGAGGTCAGCAGCGGTTCAAGATTTAAGTAACAAGAGGTCAATATTGGTTGGAGATTTGAGTAAGAAGATGACGGCATCGGTTCAAGATTCAAGATGCGACTAACAAGATGTCGGCATCTGTTCAAGATGCGACTAACAAGATGTCGGCATCTGTTCAAGATGCGACTAACAAGATGTCTGCATCTGTTCAAGATGCGACTAACAAGATGTCAGTATCGGTTTAAAATATGAGTAACAAGATGTTGGCATGAGTTTAGTTTTTGGTATAATATCTGGTGGCCCAACTTCTTCCTCTCCCTCAATAACTCCCTAAGTCAGGCTAAACAAGTTGAGTTCCGTCTGTTAGTTAGGAGGTGTAATAGGTAAAACCTGTTTTAGATATCCGAACTTCAAAGAAAATGTCTCCATGTGGGTCGTGTGCAACTGAATATCTGAGCAATATATCTGCCTTGAATGTTTTATTGCCTACAAGGAAACGAGCGAGATTTGTTCGAATGTTTTGTCTCAATGATTTTGGTTTTACCTTGGGTTTTGCCTGTCTGAAGGGAAGCTTATTTTTATTGATTTTTTTGAGGTTCTTTTAAATTCAAGGGCGAGAGCTAGAAATATATTGATTGCCAGTACGTGTACATTACTATATAGATCAGATCTAAATGTTAGGAAAAATACAACCTATGAACATAAATATTTTCGTATTCACGTAGCACACAAACTTACACAAATACAAAATGTGTAATATAAATAATTGTAATATATATATATAGCCTATATATATATATATATATATATATATATATATATATATATATATATATATATTTATATATATTTGTTTACTTATTTCTATATGAGTGTATGTACATGGACACACTCCACACATACACACACACACACACACACACACACATATATATATATATATATATATATATATATATATATATATATATATATATATATATGAATGAGTGTGCATATACATATAAATGCGTTTATTTAATTTATGTACAGTGTACACAGATTTATGCTTCTCTCTTAGCTACAGTATTTTGTTTCTAAGAGTGGGTGACACCAGAAGGGGGGCAAAGTCTTCCGGTTTTCAACAAGGCTTTTAGGACAAGACTACCTGTCTCCTCCACTCTTGGAACATGGCTGTGACTACCACTGCTGTCTAGCTACCTGAAACCTAATTAACTAAGGTCAACAGGTCAGCAGCAGTTTAACAACGTTTGGTTAGAGCGGCTCCATTTTCTTGACCTTGTCCAGTAATCGAAGCTGGGACCCTTTTTAATGTAGACAAGAATAAGAGCAATTAAACCAAGAGCCTCTATATATATATATATATATATATATATATATATATATATATATACATATATATATATATATATATATATATACATATATATATATATATATATATATATATATAATGTGTGTGTGTGTGAGTGAGTGAGTGTGTGTGTGAGTATATACACACACACTAGTGTACGCAGCCTGGCAAATAATGACGGCTAAATATTCAGATAGGCAGGCAGACTCACTCCCCTCTCACCAGGATATGACTACTCTCTCTCTACCCATGTTTTACATCCGTCAATGCCGCTAATCGTGGTTATGTATATATATATATATATATATATATATATATATATATATATATATATATGTATATACTCACATTTATATATATATATACATACACACATATTTATATATTTATATTTATGTATATATATATATGTATGTGTATATATATATATATATATATATATATATATATATATATATATATATACAACCCACCCATATATATACATATATAAATGTGCATATATATATATATATATATATATATATATATATATATATAGGTATATATATAGGTATATATATATATACTGTATATATACACACATATATGTGTATATATATATATATATATATATATATATATATATATATATACCTATATATATATATATATATATATATATATATATATATATATATACTGTATATATATATGTATGTTGTTCTTTATAACATAAAGGAGATTAGTATATATAAAAATTATCCTAACTGATATAAATCCGAAATTGACCAGAAAAAGAAAACCTAGATTCACCATTCAAAGATATAGCTAAAGTGCTTCAACTTAGCCGATAAAAGAACACTTTTTATTTTACATTATAATCTATCTACTTGTCTATCTATCCATCGATCTTTCTGCTTTTTTATCTGATATTTGATATATTTTTGTACGTATAGATTCTTTATCATATTTTTTACGTTTTGGTGGTAAATGAGAGTACCGTAGATGCCGATACGTATTTAGTGTAGGTATATACAGCCAAAAGTTCTTTTATACTTTCTATTCAGTATTAATTCTAATGTATTTAAACTATTTCCTCTTGTTATGTATATATATATATATATATATATATATATATATATATATATATAATATGTATGTATATACATACATATACTTATATATATATATATATATATATATATATATATATATATATATATATATATATATATATATATATATATAAGTATTTATATATATATTACATAACAGAGAGAGAGAGAGAGAGAGAGAGAGAGAGAGAGAGAGAGAGAGAGAGAGAGAGAGAGAGAGAGAGAGAGAGAGCATAACATTAATATATATGTAAAACGTTATTACTTTCCTGATAACGGTATGAAGGTGCATTTGCCCAGGTGTGTGGTACATTTCTGCGTTTAGGTTCTGGGTAAAAATCTACCGTTTAACAGGTGGTTATTGGATGTTATTAAAAAATTCAAGCTTCGTAAAAAATATATTAAAAATTATTTCGATATATTTTATTGTACCACGAATACAGTAAATAATACAAGACTGTGCTTTATATGTGTACTTGGATTTCATGTGTTTAGCTTTCATCTTACTTTATATGTATTCCTAGTAATTTTTTTTTTTTTTCAATTTCAACTTACGACTTTACCCATATCGTCAAAAATGGCATTAATGTCGTCTGCAATCGGCCGGCCCAGATCAGAAAGCCTCCATTTTTTTTTTAATATCGTTTATAGGATCATTATCTTAATTAGACAGTTAGGTCATCTTTAAGACTATATCGTTAATAGTCTGCAGAATCATTTCTTAAATAGGAGATGAAAATAAAAGGAAGACAGTTTTAATAAAATTGGGTTGTCTTTTGTTATCACAGTAAGTGATCAAGAGCGAATAACCTTTGATGACATTGACCAAAACCTTTTGAATCCCAGTTCAAAGAATAAGCCCCCTATGCCACATCTACATTTTTAGTGATGAAACTTGGCTTTTAACCATTAATATATGAAGTAAGATGTATTCAAAATATCTGTTGAAAACAAAAGCACTACATTTCAAGAATTGAAACCTATTTCAATAGACTTTAACGCTTATATGATTATCATAACATAAATTTAGTAACCTATGGCATCTGTACTGATACCGCAGCGATCTTAGTATAGGTAGGTCAAGACCAAAGGTGTGAGAAATTAAAGGTAGAAAGCAATCAGCTGGTGGGCAATGAGAAGCTTCATATAATTTCTTAGTACTTTTAAAGTACTATCAAGGCACAACGTTCTTTGGACCTGGCCCCCCCCACACGAGTTTTTATGTTATGATGGCAGAACACAAACCAGTTTTTAGATATTTGAATGATGTAAATGAAACATCTGAATGCAATGGTTAGAAGGTGCCTCTCATCCTGGTTTCTCAAAGAAATAATTTGTCCAGTTTTATGGGATAGAAAGCCAAATATGTAGTAACTACATCTTAAACAAACGCACTAAATTAGGGAATATTCTATTTTGACATGTTGAGTAATTTATCAAAAGCGGTCTTGGTGATTGAACTATTATCCTATAATCGACAATGATGGTGGTTCCCTATCCTAATAATCATCAGGATAATAAAAGATTTACCGGTCAGCGTGTGGGTTTATATCACGCGTTTCTAATATCAATAGAACGGTTGCACTTACTGGACGAACTTAGACCATTCTCAAACAATAATATTGGGTTTGCATCACATTTTATAATTCCAAATTGCTAGAATTATGTGCCGATAAAGAATGTTTAATTGGTCATTGGATTGACCTTTGCCATCGAGTCGATCTTTAAAAGTATAATTTTTCTGCCGAGTTCTCTTATACAATCAAGGGATTTTATTTCCTTTCATGATTATCCTTTTATTATGAAAGGCGCGTTTTCGTGTTGTCTGTGCTGTCATATTTACTTATAGAACTTTTGGGGATTTCTGTAATGTAATTCAGTTGTGGAAATATATCCTTAACCCACCATTCTGATTTTGTAAAGAATAAACTACATCTAATGAAGAGAATGACGTATCCCCGAGAAAAAAGTCCGATCAAGTAACAGAGAGAAGCATTGTCGGTATGGACTACCGTAGGTGGCAATGCATTCGATAGTCATTGTTAAAAAGATTATATTAGATATTATGATCATGTAGGTGCGCTACACGTTGTAAGAGAAAAGTAGCCGACATTAGATTTTAATTAGCGCAAAACGTTTAATTTTTATCAATAGTAAAATAAATTGTTGACTTGTGTGTTGTGTAGTGTAAAATATTTCAACAATTAATGATTAATATATCAAATAAAGTCTGGATTGACATTTAAAATGGTGTGATCAACGGCTGTTCGCAAGCTTCCAAATATTCATTTTCAATTTAATACATGGCAACTCTCAATGTAGCTCATTGAAAATCTTAAAAATCCCATCATCCACTTTCGTACTGGTCTTTCTGGCATGCATTGGCATAGTCTCCCCTAATGCTTTTGAATATTAATCGTTCTAAAGTTTTACGTATGAATGATTTCAAAGAGAGAAACTCGGTAATGACAGGGCCTAATGTGACTTCTTTGAAGTCTCCAGACAGTTTGACACGTGCTTTTAAATATAAGCCTAAACTCTTGTAAACCATAAACACAGATGGTCCCAAATGTCATTTATCACATAACATTTATCGTGCATATTCGTCAGAACACGAGCACACACATAGACAAACATACACAGTGAATAATCATTGATTCTTGAAGAGGTTCATCGTGAAAAGATTGCCAGTCCCCTCCCCCCAACCTCTCTCTCTCTCTCTCTCTCTCTCTCTCTCTCTCTCTCTCTCTCTCTCTCTCTCTCTCTCTCTCTCTCTCTCTCTGACAATAATTATTCTTCATTGCTATTCACTCATCATGGGAATGGTCTTGAAGAGGGGCATAAAAGCGATGAAAGATTATTCCTCATTGCCAATCTTTTTACATAAAATTCACACCGAAGGGTCATACTCTCTCTCTCTCTCTCTCTCTCTCTCTCTCTCTCTCTCTCTCTCTCTCTCTCTCTCTCTCTCTCTCCTCTCTCTCTCTCTCTCTCTCTCTCACACACACATACACACACACACACACACACACACTATTCCTTATGGAATCCACCCTTAAGGGTCATCCAAACCGAATGTTTATCCCACATAGTCATTCATTGTCGCATAGATTAATCATATAGACACAATCACACTGAATAATTAATTCTCACAAGATTCTTCCTTCGGAGGGACACTTTGCACTCCTCATTGCGAGTGCCAGTGTTGTCTATACTCACTCTGGCAGCAGCGAGTCTCTGTTCTTGTGCCAATGCCAACGCCGCAGCGGCTGCCGCAGGAGAAGGACCCGACGGCTTCTTTCGACTGAAAAAGCTAAATCTCGATGTGGAGGATGACTTGTTCTGATCTTGACTCAGCCTCGAGTAGGACATGTCGAGGAGAAGGTGAGTGCGAAGGGGAAACTCCGATGAGCACACTTCGCAAGTGCAACCCTGGCCGTGACCTGGGGAAGGGAAAGGGAAACCAGGTCATGACAGGTCACTTTTTGAAACAGCGCGAGGACTTCCTTAGAAGAGAAACAGTGGAAAACACGACAATATTTCGGACAATCACTGCACACTCAAAATACTCACATGGATACGAGGCTTTTTACTCTTGTTACACATTTTGAGGACAAAATTGGACTTTCAAAATCAAAAATAAAACGTGTTCCAAAATTTTTTTTGACACAACCACACTTATTTCAAAGGGTTGGGATGCATCGTAAGTCAATCAAAGAGGGCATGTTATCCGGTATCAATCATCGGTATTACGATCATCATCATGATTATCATTACTGCGTTTGCTTGGCGCCATCTTGAATCTCTTGCATCAGGTCCGCTGCACAGCGTCTTTAAATACAAAACACCTTTTCCCCTTCTCTGCTCTTCGGCTAACGGGTTTTTTTTCTTTCTCGCTATCTGTGTGTGTGTGTCTTGTCTCTCTTTGACACCCTGGTGTTGAGGCAAGCTGGTGTTGTTACTCCCGCTGGGGACGATAATACACTACTGGGCAGAGACGAAGGTCGCATTTTCAGGTAAGGAAAGGGGCTCCAAGCCTCCGAAAAACACCTACACTAAGTAAGTCATGGATCAAAGCAAGAATCAACACACAAAGGCTACCCAACATGCTCCTTCTTCTTATGCGCCAAGTCCTGACGTAACAAATATCTACCCTCGTTAGATAAAAACAAAAAAAAGGGGGAAAAGGATAGCCCTGTCTGTAGGGGTCGTATCATATGCATTAGCCATTAGTAGAGGCTCGCATGGTAGTTTGAATTTTTGGAATGATATTTATAGAATTTATATTAAGATGCATATAATTAGTGCTGCTGGTCACGAGAGAGAGAGAGAGAGAGAGAGAGAGAGAGAGAGAGAGAGAGAGAGAGAGAGAGAGAGAGAGAGAGAGAGAGAGAGAGAGAGGAATGCCTGAGATATTCTTGGATTCTCTTACAACTCTCGCTATATTTAAGTTTATATAAAATGATTTAGAATCCGCGGATACTCGTTGCCCCTTTTGTCGCCCCAATAAAACCCTCTAGTCGAGAATGTAAACAAAATATTCCTTTTGACTTCAGTCGTACCTTGCTTGTTTTTGTATATTATTAAGGACAATCTTGTTGTTTACCTTTGGGTTTTTATGACGACAGTAACTGCCTATCATCTTTTCCTGAGAGTTTGGTCTATTTTATCGAAATCAAGTTTTATTGTGATTGCAGGTGTTTTCGTACAATTACTGTTTCTATAAAAAACTGCATGCATTGTTAATTAGTAATTTTTTCTTGTTTCACTTTAGTTAAATGTTCCAAGATAAGATCTTTGAAAAATAGTTATACATCTGTTAGCAGTAATTTTCCCCCTAATTTAAATCTCGGCAATTTTCAAGTCACAATGCTTGATTCTATTCATAGATAGGATAGCACTAGTTGGCAGATAGTTAAATTTACCTCAGAAATGCCATTATTGCAGAGTATCTCTACGCATGAAAAGAAAGCGAATTTATATTACTTTTATTTCTATTTCTAGCAGACCCGTACAATTTAGAGAATTACTGTATTATTAAAATACTCATAGAAGACATTATTTTTCGAAAATTTTAATTCATTTTGTAGACAGAGCTAATTTAATAACATATACCCTGAATTCTGTTACCTCTACCATTGGTAACATTTATAAAACCTTTGATAAGAACCATTTTTTTTATTTTCTCAGTACATCTGATATTAATTGAAAATGCTATCAATTTTTCATTGTATGGTTGCCTGTACTTATGTTTGCGATGAAGGCGACTTATCGAAGAAATGTTTCAAATATGGA
Organism: Palaemon carinicauda; assembly: GCF_036898095.1. NCBI lineage: Eukaryota > Metazoa > Arthropoda > Malacostraca > Decapoda > Palaemonidae > Palaemon > Palaemon carinicauda. The sequence goes on along the minus strand of NC_090739.1, from coordinate 44,174,146 downwards.
TGTTTATTAGTATATGCAACCATATTAAATTATTTTGGGACTGTGGTTCATGTTTGTTTTGACATAGTTTTCTGTGTTTAAGGAAAAGGTAAAGATGTTCTCATCGCGATTCAGATTATTTACGAATTCCTACATTTGATTCATCCTAAAAAAAATCGTTACCTTTTTGTGATATATATGATAGTCATGGAATACTTCTCTCGACTTCCCGGCACGAGAGAGGTTTGCAAAGTATGAAATTATGATTCATATAAGAGAAGTGAAAGCGCCTGTACAGGGCCTTTGATATGTAGTTTCAATGCCAGGGACATTCATCCGCAAAACATTAGGATTTTGCTTTCTAGCAAGTAGCAGTATCTTAGATAGAAAGATTGCCAAGTTCTATTCATGTCTCAGCTTCGCGAGATCTTAGCTTTATAATGTGGTTAGGATTCTGAAGTTTTTAATCATTATATGTATTCGTCTTTTTCCACATTTGATATATGATTTCCAACTAAGGCATCATTTATCTTTTGGATAGGATTTGTATAACTGATTCCTATAACTAAAACGTGTAATTGGCTTATTCAATATTTATAGTGAAATGTCGTTGCTGCCGCCAGTGTCATCGAGTTTGCAGATATAGTGAATATGACATAGATAACAATTTCAGATATTTTGATTTAGTTATATTTGAAAACGAATTGACTATTTTTGCATGCATGATATGCGAAGTATTTTTTTCGTGTATGATTGTAAAAAACTTGAATTACTTTGCATTGCCTGCTGCCCTTGTCTTAGAGCATACATGGTTCTACGTAGTTGTGGGGGTGCAATTTTCAAATGGTGTCTATTGTCAAATGCAATACTGTAATTAAGTTTATTTTTTTTTCCGTGATAATGATAAAATTAACTGAATATGTAATAGTATTCAAAAGAGGTATTACTTTACCTAATTTTAATTATGAAGATATATATATATATATATATATATATATATATATATGTGTGTATATATATATATATATATATATATATATATATATATATATATATATATATATATATATGATGTCAAACTGATGATCAATTGAAAAAAAAAGTATAAATGAGCTGACGTTAAAGCTCTAAGCCATAGACAATAAACGTTATTATTTGAAATAAAAAAAAAATAGGTAAAAAACATAATTGGAAGATAGAGAAAAGATAAACGACCAACCAATGAGAATTTTTCACGCATTCGAAACACTCAAGATTCTTTTGTGTGTTGTCGTGGTTGGAATGTTCCTTTGGAGTCCTGTAAATCGTAACGTAAACTGACATCTACGTCCAATAAAAAAAACTTTTTTTTTTTTTTCATGGTTTATAACTTTAGCCTACTGTACGAGTGTACTTATTATGCTACTGGGATTTCTCATTTGGCAATCTAATCGAGTACCTCTGTGTTTACTACTGACATTTTTCTTTTGGGAATCTGTTTCTCTATCTATTTTTAATCATGTAGCTAAAGCTTTTAGTTTTCTCCGCTCATTAAGTTTGGTTTAGTTCCCCGAAATATCGAGGATTTGTGGCTTTTTATTTTACCTAAAACGGCAGATTATGTTTGCACTGGACTCGTACAGCACTTGTTTTATAAGGTGTTTTCACTTGATCATGTTACAAGAGCTTTCTCATTTATTTAGAAGACTAATTTCTTCTGTAATTCAACTTGTAACAGGTATTATTGCTATTAACTTGCTAATAAGTAAATTTTGTAAATTTTCTCCCTAAATTCAATTAAATTCTTTCGTCTTCCTTTTGCTACTGAGGTTTATTTTAATCACAAATGCATCCAGAATTTTTAACGCTTTCTTATTTATTCTCAAATTGTTATTAAAGTGAAAAGAAATTAACTGTCAGATGACAGATTAACCATCCTTAATACTTTGGTGCCTTAGTTTTTCGTGGTACTTCATTCTCCCCCTGCAGATATTTGTTCGGGAGCTCGGGTCCCTCGTTTTATAGTCCTTTTCACGATAATTTTTGAATGGCCTTACTAACCCCCAGCGCTGTGCCCTATGACCCAAAGCCCTTGTAAATATCAATCAATAATGATTATTGAGTTGAAGAACATCACTGTGATTAAATGATACAATTTGGTGTGTCAAAAAAGTTTCTAGCATAAACTGTGATGAGGCTATGAACATAATTGCCGAGTCTTGCAAATCTTTTCGCACTTGGCTTCTGTATCATGTATATGGTGCATACTGTATAATCCTCGTCAAATAATATTTGGGAACCCTTTATTTGACTCTCGTGCCAGCTCTGTTCTTTGATAACTTAAACTTTGATAAACTTTGATAACCTTATGTTTATTTGCAATAATTTTATGGAAGGGTTCAATTGACGTCACTACCGTGCCAGATTTAACTACGAAAGGCAACATATACTTTTTTTTTTATCAGGGAAAGCTACCTTTTTTCTCTATTCACCACGATGGGAACTATTTATTCCGGATATGTAATGAACAGAGCATTGAAAATACGTACCGTCGCTCATTGGTTCCAAGGAGAAATGACAATAGTATCTTCAAGTAATTTTGTTCTGGTATTTTATCACAAAACAGTTTCAACTATTGCAGGGATATCATCACCCACCGTGTTCCAAATATTAACTGCGAGTGACATTGGTTGTGAATCCTTAATCTCTCTCTCTCTCTCTCTCTCTCTCTCTCTCTCTCTCTCTCTCTCTCTCTCTCTCTCTCCTGGCGTAGGTCACTTATCTAACAATCCTCATATGGGTCACCTGCTGTCACAGACTTGCACATGGCCTAGTAATTACTGATACGATTACTGGTACTCTCAAGTATGGTTGTTAGATATATTTTATTCAGAACGCTGAATTCTTTATCTTGTGGCCTTTTTCAGCTTTTTTGTTCTTCGGGAGATTTCTTGTACTATGAAAGGTAAGCCTAAAATAATTTGCATGTATTACGATAGTTACTTTGACCAACCAAAGCGTAATTTATATTTCAAATATTTGGCTACATATTTTTGTACCCTCAGTACCTTTACAACTATTGCATGAGATAAATATTTATATAGCAGTTATTTGATTCCAATTGCATTTATTAATTTGTTAGCATCAGAATTTACTAAGAGAAATATTCGATAGAAACTCCTGATTTTTATAATCATGGAAAACATCGCATTTTGTTTTTGCTAAAATTCTGGGAAAAAGGCTGTGAATCACAAAATTCTAGGGAAATTATTTTCATAGATTTATCAATCCTGTTATTTTCTTGGTTCTCATAAACATCGCCTGAAGGAAATCTTTTTTTCATCTAGTGGATCTGAAAGCATATCATATTGTTCTTAAATATTTTGTTCCGTCTTGCTAACATACACATATATATGAATAGATATGAAATATAGTTAATCGTTCGTGTGGTAAACTTGGGTCTAGTCTATACTAGACCCATATTAGCCCCTTCGAACATTCATTGGACTTGGTATGGGGTTAATATTCTCACTGATGTAAACCGGGTGTATATACATATCTTTAAATACACGTACATTTGATAATCTGACTTTAATACCCTAACTTCATAACTTATGAAACCAATGAATTGTGTCATGATGTTTATATACTTGTTAAAATTATATTTTATATTGAGAGAGAGAGAGAGAGAGAGAGAGAGAGAGAGAGAGAGAGAGAGAGAGAGAGAGAGAGAGAGAGAGAGAGAGAGAGAGAGAGAGTTCCCTGTCTAATTTATTCTGCTTTGATTATTTTTATCAGTATTGTTGTGTTGTAGTTTATGCGAATTATGTCAATTCGAAGATGTCAGGATTCTTATTAGAAGCGTGAAGATCAAAGTCGAGTGGAGGTTTGCTTGTTATTTCTAACCATCAGGACGACAAATGACAATTTACTTACATAAATGGTTGTGTCAAAAGTAATGTAAGATTATATTATGTTGTTTGTTGCCAACATGACATCTGACTTGAATTATCTGTTGTGCATGACGTTTGTATTTATTTAAGTAATTCAAGGGTCTCAACTTTACGGTTTCTTTAATTGATGTGATATTGATTTGATCAAACTTCTCTTTAGATCCAATTTATTTGTGCATTTCCTGTTTATTGAAAAATCGTTTTATTTTTTCATATTTAGGTTGGATGAAATTTCTTCAACTTTGTTGTCTTGAATATACCTTTTTAAAACAATGTGTCTCGATTTCATGTTTTGGAATTCTTTTACTTATCTTTTGTCTGTATGTTATTTTTTGTTACCTAAATCGTTGACCTTATTCCCCATTAAAGTTAAATGCTTTACATGTTTGTTTTAGAATTTTCCGATGTATATTTTGAATGTTTGAGTTTATGAGCTATTTGATACTTCGATTTTCAATACTTCGATTTTCAACTAATATATAGAGGATATATTAATCCAGTAATGTTCAGTCATTTTATTATAATTTTTTTCCATACACATTTGTCAAGAAATATAGAAGGATAATTTATATTTGGCTTTTCTGTTACCATGTTATTGTGTGAATATCAATCGAATGAGATTTTTTTTATTCTTATTACTAAACAGCCTTAGTGCGATTTATGTAGAAAATTAAATTAAACTTATCTGTAGTTTTGTCCAATATTTTAATCAACGAAGGTTAATGGATTTTTAACGGATGGTTTTTACTGCATACTGCGTATTTAACTTTTATTTTAATGAGTAGTACATAATAGTAACCAACCTCTATTTGTAGCTTTTATATTTTAGACATGAATCTAATTTAGATTTAATGATGCACAAGTTTATAAATTTCCCGACTTAACTTGAGTAAAAATTACTGCAAAGATTGTAAAGGCTGCATTTGGTAACAAAGGTTCTTTTAAGATTCCTTTAACATTGAAGTGTGAAATATCATTTTACGACATCGTTATAAAATTCGTATTGTTAGTAGAAAATATAAAATGATAACTGTCCCAATTATGGGTGATGTATTAGAAGAATGCTTGAATTTTTATTAGTTGTAGATTTTCTGTAATTTCGTTACATAAGATTTTTGACTTGAAAGAATTGCGGTTCCTTACACCATAGACTATACATACACAGTTTCAGCGAATATTTGTCTTGTGACTTCGTAAATCATAACTTAGAATTTATCTAGTTACACCAGAAAATAATATTCTCTTTTTAACTTCGACGTTTGTTATTTCACAAATAAGCTGTGCAACAAGGATCGAGCTGCATTTACATTTAGTCACTACGCATTGATTGACTTCTACACTTTTACCGAAGGCAAACAATTTTTGGGATGAAAGACAATTTGAACATCCCTTCGTGCATCCCGAAACAATATCTGTGGGACACTAAGAAATCATTGAAAATATTACAGTCATCTAACGGGGCTTTGTGTGACCTGTACTGTATATAACCGGGGCTAATTCAAGTGAAGTAAGGGAGGAAACGCCACTGAGTTACTGATGTTAAAATAAAGGAATAGAGAACCAGAGAGTGGAATGAAATATTAATGGGAAACAATGAAAGGATATAAAACAGAATCGATGCATATCACACTAGGGCATCCGATCCGATCAGGTTACCAGGTGGTAAAAAAACACTACACTCTCTGTACTAATTCTTCAGGTGCTTTTTTCATTCTGTTGGTTTAGAAACTCTCAACTAGTTCTTGTTTAAAACTTAGGTATGAGTACTCTGGTTTTGCATTCTTATTCGTATGGTTCATATATATTTACTCAAACTATTTATATGTATACCTAAACAACATGGTTACAGTTTAAAGATGCTTCATATAGATTGTGGCTGGGCGCATAATTATTAGTCGAACTGATGTTTAGTTCATTGGGCATTTAGTTGGACGGACATTGTCTAAGGAGAGTTTAGATTTTACTAATGTCTTTTTAGTACTATATTCATGTATACGTCATGCCCTCCAACTACATACTCTAAAGTGGTCCTACACGCTTCCCTATTGCCAGTACAGGAATGTTAATTAAATATCGGTGGAACTTGCAAAATACATGCCATAGCATTTAACTTTTACAATATTTTGCGATTATAGCACTTAAGACCGGTTAGTTTCATTTTTTCTCTCCCGCATTTTTTATTTTTTTTTTAATTTTTTTTTTTTAGAGAATCAAAAGGTATTTTAGATTACAAAACTTGAATTTGATGGGACTTGAATTAATCTTGAAAGTAAAATGATTGTATGTGGATATTGGAATAGCTTACAAAATATTCGTATTAGCTTTTAGATACTACAGTCCATCAAAGTTTTCGCACATAAGTACTTTTTTATCCTTTCATTGCCAGTTAAATATTGCTGTACAATCGTCTGACGTATTATTACATAAGTTATATAATTGTTAGATTCCAGTCGTTTTCTCCGGCTTAGTGGTATAATCAGTTGAAAAGAATGGTAATAACATTAAGGAAATTAAATGTATGAGATATTGATGGTAGAGCCTTTTCTCTTACACTCCTCATCGAGATATCAAATGGTGGGCATCTTAGCCTTACCCTCTACAAAGGGCTTGACAGAGTGCTCCCAAAGTGGGCCAAAGACTTTCGTAAGACATGATCGGTTTTCTTAATCTTGAGAAGACATTAGTTTGTTGAGTAGTTTTATGACGTCATATTTCGTAACATATGCCAAGTCTTGACGCTCTCGATTAGGACATATTTTGGATCGCTTCACCAATTTTGTTGGCTGCAAGTCGGAATATTTTTTTATTCCAGAATCATATACCAAAATAGAAAAACATTACGTATATGCGAATCATTAAATTTTTTTTCTGATTGATTGAAGTTTTTCTTTATAAAATCAACAATATTAAAGGGATACCCTTGTGGACTATAAATTTTTTTCTAAGGAAAACCTAATGGAACGTAGTTGACATCCGCCTGGAGCAATGTTGAATGTAGCTTACTATCTCAATTTACTAACCAATTTTTACTTTTTCCCCAGTAAACTAAGACTGCCGTAATAATGAAACTATTCTCCTCTAATTGAAAAAATAGCTCCGTTAAAGAAACATCAAGTTGACTTATGTTACCTGGTTTCTAGATTTTCTGCAAAAATTTCCAATTTTGAGAATAGGAGATTTCGTTGTGTAGGAGAGAAAAGGAGAGAAAACAGTGGTGATGGTGGATTAAAATCTATAATTTTGAAAACGAAAGGTGTTGGGGAAACTAAAGTTCCTGAGAGAGTGTAACTGAAATGTTATGGCGAAAATTATATTTAGGAGGCAACAGGTTCCTCGAAAAGCAATGGGTATTTGTATAAATGCAGCCGTGTCTAGTCCACTGCAGGACCAGGACAAATACCTCAGACAAGTAGATTCATGCCTGGGGTTTGGCCAGTTTTCAACACCACGCTGGACAGTGCAGATTGGTGATGATAAGAGATTTTCGTCTGATCGCTCACAGCAAACCAACCTACTATGGACGGCCCTATAGCATTGCTTATCATGGCGATAAGCATATCCTTTCACCGCGTTAAGGTATCCCCATGCGAAAGGTGCATATATATATATATATATATATATATATATATATATATATATATATATATATATATATATATATATATATATATAACGTCTCTGCCTGGTGTTTGCCAGTCGGGGGTTTGAGTCCCAATCAGTCTCGTTAGTGCCATTAGTATCTGCAACCTTACCATCCTTGTGAGCTAAGGTTTGGGGCTTTGGGGGAGCCTATAGGTCTATCTGTTGAGTCATCAGCAGCCATTGCCTGGCCCTCCCTGGTCCTAGCTTGTGTGGAGAGGGGGCTTGGGCGCTGATCATATGATATTTGGTCAGTCTCTAGGGCATTGTCCTGCTTGATAGGGCAATGTCACTGTCCCTTGCCTCTGTTATTCATGGGCGGCCTTTAAACCTTTAAACATGTCCTTCCACTCGTGTCGGTTTATACTCGCCAATTTTCTTAGTTCATCAATCCATCGTCTTCTCTTTCTTCCCCTGCTTCGTTTGCATTCTCTAATGACCTATTCTGTTACTCTTCTTGTCCATCTATCATCTGTCATTCTCATTATATGTCCTGCCATGTCCATTTCTTTTTCTTGTTAGAATATCCTCTACTTTAGTTTGTTCTCGTTTCCATGTTGCTCTTTTTCTGTCTCTTAGTGTTTTTCATCATTCTTTCCATAGGTCTTTGAGTTGTAACTAGCTTATTGTCTACGGCTTTAGTAAGGCTCCAAGTTTCCGATGTATAAGTTAATACTGGTAGGACCATCTGATTAGATGCTTGTCTTTTTAGGGATAATTGTATTTTACATTTCTTAATCTAATTTTCTTTACCAAAAGCTCCCCATCTCATGCTTATTTTTTTTTTAATTTCGTTCTCATGTCCTGGGGAAACAATGTCTGTCCTAAATAGCATATTCAGTAACAATCTTTATAGGTTCGGCCATAACCTTTATTTGTTGTCTCTTCGCCTTTATCATCGAACATTATCTTAGTTTTACTCATATTTATTTTCAGTCCTACATTTCTGCTCTCTCTATTCAAATCTGCTATCATCATTTACAATTCCTCCCATGATTCACTAAACAGAGCTATGTCATCTGCAAATCTAAAGTTGTTAAGACATTTCCCCAATAATGTTAATACCTACATTTTCCCAATCTAGATTTTAAAAACTTCTAGGCCTGCTGTGAATAATTCAATAGAGATGAGGTATTCCTGTCTAACTCCTTTCTCAATTGGAAATATCTCACTATCTTTATGCACTGTGTTTTAGGATTGTGGCATTTCCTGTATATATATATATATATATATATATATATATATATATATATATATATATATATATATATATATATATATATATAGGTGTTCTAACGCAAGATTCATCTATTCCTTGTTTCTGGAGGGATTTCGTAACTGCTGAAGTTATGACAGAATCAAAAGCTTTCTCATAGTCTATAAATGTCGTACATAGTGGTTTGTTATGCTCTTGATTTTTTTTCCATTAGTTGGTTAATTACGAGGATATGGTCAGTTGTTAAATACCCACTTCTAAAGCCTGCCTGCTCTCTTTGTTGATTAAAGTCTAGGTGTCATTCTATCCGGCTCAATATGATCGTTGTAAATATTTTGTATATTAGGAATAGTAAACTTATTTATGCGGTAATTTTTTCGTATGTATGTACTAATGCCGATATTTGTCTAATGTCTACAATTAGAGGCTAAATCTGGCGGTAACATGATTTGTTTAAGGGGCTGTATTTTTTTTCTTGGAAAATCTGTTTGGAATACTTAATATTACATACAATACGCAAAGGTAATGGAATATGTCTACCTTTTTTTTCTTCCGTTTTCCCCTGATTGAGAACATTTTTGTAAGACATGGCTTCATTTTTATTTTTTTCAGGTCGCTCTTAAACAACCTAGATACCCGGCCACTGTTGACTTTCTCTTTGACTCGTATTTATGTTCATACTGTTTTGTAATGCCTTTCACATATGCCGAGATGTATCCTATTAACATTCCGTTGTTTTTTATTTAAACAATGTCTGTGGTAGGGATGGCGGGGTTCTGGGTAGTCAATTGTCATGAAGGTCATTCAATAGAAATATTTGGATCTTCAAAGTTGCTGTTTGTAATTCTTTATAAGATGGCTAAGTTTAAAGTATCCATTTTTTTTTTTTTTTGCACAGTAACATTCTAGCCATTACTGTCGTATCTATGTATGTCATTATAATAATATTGACAGTAGATCTTTTGACTTGTTAGTTCTTTCATGAGCTCAATAATTTTTCATGTTTTGCCGTGAAGGTGATCGATTTTATTAAATAGGATATTGCATTAAGTCATATGTATAAAATGTGACTTAATCAAAGGTTATGGTAATTCTGGCGTACTCTTTATTATTTCTTTTAAAAGAGATTTAGACCTGAACTACGGTTGTAGATTGTAATATCATTATATTCTCGAGATGTCAAATGTAGGGATCTTCAGTCAATGGTTACTTATACTTCTAGAGTATGTATCTAAAGATGTTTCTATATGCCATGAAGTAAATGTTTTGATTGAAAGAATATTGGGCAAAAAATATATGATATAAATTTAGGACGAGTCAGTTATGTTAAGGTTAAGTGGCACTTGAGGATTGACTACTCAGACGTCCTATTCATGAAAATTAAAACATTTGTCTCGTCTGGATGACGTTTCATTTCTTTGAGAGGGAGCATAATTATAGTCTAAAGGTTGATAAACGTTGTGAATCAAGTTGCATGCAGATATTATGAGTTTTGTAAAGAGTTAAAAACATGTGGCAAGAGAAGCTGATGTACAGTTTAGGTACTTTGGAATAAACAGTACGAAAATATAAGTATATATATATTTACACATAAAGTTGTGTGTGCGTTTTTGTATACACATATACATATATAATTGTGTATTTAAAGTGTTTGCGTGGTTTTGTGTATACACACACAAACATATATATGTATATGAATATATATATATATATATATATATATATATATATATATATATATATATATATATATATATATATTTATACCTGCATATAATATGCATGTGGGTGCGTTTATGTATGAAAATTGTTATATATATAGAACCTAAAATTCTTATGAAAATAGTCATTAAGGAGCAATTGTTTGGCAGTTCTGTTTTGGACTACCACCTTCTGAGTGACATGGTTATTTGAAA
>NC_090739.1:44083464-44143464 GCF_036898095.1 Palaemon carinicauda | reverse complement strand
CTAATCGGTCTTGTATGATCTTTGTAAATGTTTTATATATTATGAAGAGTAGACTTACTGGGTGGTATTTTTCAAGTCTTTTGTGTCTCTCATTTTGTGAATTAGTATAATAATAAAGTTTTTCCAACCTCTAGGTATAATGTATTCATGCAAACATTTTGTGTCAAGTTCAGCTAGTTTTACTACCATGAAATCCCCTCCATCTTTTATCAAATAAATTTTTAGGAGATTTTAGCGTTCCTTGCAGTGGGATGTAATTGACCGTTACCTTGGCGGTGCAAACACTTTGCCCTCTGCCATAGGAGAATGCTGAGGAGGCTATTATAAACTTTTACGGAATACGATAGAAGAGAAAATGTTCACCTTACATTTATGGAGGATTTCATCCCAGCATGTAATACCTAGTTCTTTACTAGACCATGACAGCATCACTGTGAGGTGCGTTATGTTTACTCCAAACAGTTGGCTCTTTTATGGCAACAATGTGCAGTATGTATAACTTACTAACATCTCAATTCAGTCTGTAGTAAATAGACTAAGCTGAAGCAGTTGTTGCTCATAGCCACAGGGTAGAGGATCTCTTCCAAAATACGAGTATAAGCAGTATATATTTCATCTCCCAAAGGGGCTCACCACCCTCTGCTAAGCGCTCATCTGTCTGTGTGCTTGGTGTATCAGTATCCCAATCCATTGGTCCTTTCTAGGGTAACTCACTGCCCCTGAGGTAGCCATCTGAATATATGATTCATGATTTGGCAGCTGTAGTAGTAAATTGGCAGTGATAAGGTTTTAATATATATATATATATATATATTTATATATATATAATATGTATTTATATGATATATATACATATATATATATATATATATATATATATATATATATATATATATTTATATATATATGTATATATATATATATATATATATATATATATATATATTAGTAATGATAATGATAATATATTTATATATATGTATATTTATTTATATATATATATTATATATATATATGTGTGTATATATATATATATTTATATATATATATTATATATATATATACACATATATAAATATACATACATACATACATTATATATATTATATATAAAAGTGTGTGTGTGTGTCTGTCTGTCATATGAGTGGACTTTTAATCAATGTACAAACAAAGATTTCTCAACAGTGACATGGTGAACAAGACTTGACATCTCGCTTTACGCGTAACAACAGCCGTGTGTCACGGTACAGTTCTATTTTACCAAGTGCTTAAACGAAAATAAATCGCTCCAGATTCTCTCTCTCTCTCTCTCTCTCTCTCTCTCTCTCTCTCTCTCTCTCTCTCTCCTCTCTCTCTCTCTCTCTCTCTCTCTCTCTCTCTGAAAGGAATGACATTTGAGAGAGAATTGGATGTGCCCCATAGCTAATTTTAAATGTTCAAGATGCGCCTTAGGCAATTGTTAGTGTCTTAAGTTAAAAGTAAATGCCTTTTTAGGTCAGTGTTATTTTCGTAGAAGGGAATACCCACGAATTCTGTTTCATTGATTTTGAGAGTAATTTTCCCTTTATTCAAAGGTAACTTCAAGGTAAGCAAGGTCAATCTAGTGTATATATGCTTATAGATGCCAATATAGTTTTTTTTTTATAATTACCATGCTATGTTGATGTCATTAACCAGTTCTTGGTGGTGTTGTACGTTGTGATAACTTCTTTCTGTAAACCGCATCGGTTCGAATCCCACCTGGGAAGCAGAATTCCATTCACATCCTTTTGAATTTCTAGCTCTGCAGTAAAACATATCCAAAGATATGAAGGTAGAGAGAAGTGAAAAGCTAGTCGTGGACATGACAGTGATACTGTGAATATTATTTTTTGTGATAATTGCAGATGTGGATGCATAAACAATCTTACCTGTCTCGCATTCGTATATGATTAAAAAAGAGAATAAAAAAATTAAACATCTGAGTAATGTAACTCTCTCTCTCTCTCTCTCTCTCTCTCTCTCTCTCTCTCTCTCTCTCTCTCTATCTCTCTCTCTCTCTCTCTCTCTCTCTCTCTCTCTCTTATGTGAGCACGTCTTCGAACGTCTGAAATGTTTTTATAAAGAAATATTACCATTATTGTTAGACAAAACCCAGAGGCCACTGTGCAGTAGTAATCCATCCATTTATTTCTTAATACATTTTCCTGCAAAGCAAGTCATCAAGATTTTTGTATATGAAAGAGAGTATATAAGCAAGAGAATATTTCCCAAATCGACTTGATTAATGGCGACATCGTCTATTTGCTTTGAGATGTAGAGCCACGTTAAAATGTATAGGGATAGTGCCATCATTGAACCTCCTGCGGTTCACTGTAGGCATTAACAAATTCCTTGCAGGATCTCTTCGGCCCTTAGCAGCACCATTTTTTAGCTTTTTACTATACCTTTCTTCCATCTTGTTATCCAACCTATTTCTTAATCCTTCCTTCATAGTGAGTGAAACAGTGAGGTCCCGCAACCCTCCCCCCTTTAGTTCACCTCATCCTCGAATGATCTTCTGGGTCCCTGCACCTCGTAATAAGGCATAAATTCGACGAAGCCATCCTTAAAATTGTAATATTATCATATGATTTGTATTTTGTGTGTGAATCGTATTAGCTAATAAACGGTGATAGCATGCGTGTGTTTATTAAGAAATTACATTTAGTATTTATTGTATGAATAATTTGAACTTCATACTTTTTGTACTTTAAAATGAATGTGACACAAAACAAAGAAAGCCTGACTTATAGATGGTCACACAATAGCTATTTTCGGCTATGAATTAACCTCTGCAATGTAGGCCAAAACCTAGATTATTATAATGTTTAGTTTCGTAAAATTTTATGCAATGCTTTAGTGACTATCGGGAAATTCATAAAATAATAAAAGAGATTCTGAACCTCATTTCTTTTCTTGTATCTTTATCTTAATTTAACGTGCCAAGAATTGCCACCGAAGACCATTTCATAATGAATGCATTTATTTGTATGTTATGGGAAAAGTTATTTTAAGGTTTGTAAGTTTTTAATCTGCAAGTAAATTGTTCTCTGTATAATCTGTTTTGGGGATAGAAGGTATTAGGGCTTACGGAGTAGTAATGCAGTAATGATAATATGAATAATAGTTGATTAAGTTCGATTATATTTCTTAAAATGCATTGTAATGGTGCAAGTTAATCAGTGCCAGGGCAGACGAGCTTATGAATATATATTTTATAGGTTATCAAATTGATTTGAATGAACATAAAAGTAGACACACTTCAAGAATGACTTGTATATAAAAGCAGACAGAATTTAAGAATTACTCGAACAGGCTTTAGTATGGACTCTAACATACCTTCGAGTTGACCAAAATGGAGTAAAATTCTTCTTACTCAGAAACTATATTATCAATTTAAGCTACTTTTTAACAACAGCAATCAAGAGAAGACTTTGAAAAAAATATTAAATAAGGTTAAATATGAGAAAAGGAAAAATATTCATTTCTGTCAGACTTCTAATCTACGTAACCCAGAACGTTAATCATCCTTAGCCAGTACGAAGCATTAACTCATCTCAATGCACTACTCTGGAAGCTTGAGGTAGACGAATTAGACAAAATAGAAGTCCTCATATTGCTATTCTAGACACGCGATTTTCTTAGAATTAAGGTTTTCTTGATATGAACTCAACTGCCCAATGTTTCTCTGATTATTTCGAGGCTGATTTTAGTAAGCAGATTTTAGCAGCGAATTGTTAGGTGCTTTAGCTTCGCGAACAACTTTGATATCATCACTTACGATTTTTTATGTCTAATGAACTTGTTAGAGTTAGTGTTTAGTATTGTACAGTATGTAGCTTATAAGGCGTTTGCTGATCTGCGTTCGGCTCCATATACACACTCTTGGCATTGAGACAACATTCATGCGTTTGAAAAAGGATTGGTGAGTGGTAGATGATACTGACTGAACGTGGTTGGATATGAAAATTAATTGGAAATAACGGTAATGATCATTGACTAGAGATTTCATCTGGAATAGCACGAGCAAAGATATTTGCTGAAAAGATTATGTGCGTTATTTGTATGCCTAAGTTTTGGCAATTTCTAACCACCTCGAATAGTTGTAAAAAAAACGTCAGTAGTATTGCCTAAAAGACATTTACTATGCAAAGCCTTCTGATGAACAGATGGAGAAATAATGCCATGATCTTTTGCCAGTCGTGCAAGTGGAAACCGACGCTTGAGAGCTACGGAGAGAGAAAAAGCGAGTTTTAGCTGCTGGAGGCGCCATGGATGGGTCTTGTTAAGGGGTACTCACCAGGAACTATCGGAGAGGGCGCCGAGAAGGATAGATGTGTCCTCGTGAAGGAGTTTTTGTGATGGAAGGTACCTGAATAGACACAGACAAGGGTAAGTCGGTTTCAGGGGTTAGCCCAATGTTTCGTTTAGGCTTTGGGAAGGACTACGCACGTTCTGAATATTATGAGGAAAGGAATTGGAGGGGTTGCATTTGATCAAACGGACAGGCAGACATGGACACTGCAGTGGGAGATTTTAGCGGGTGAGGTAGGGAGGCATGCCCACTGAAGAGAAGTAAACAAAGGCTGGATTAACAAAAGGTATAATTTCCTATGACAGGGCTTTATAAAAATGCTGTCCTGACAAAATTATCATGAAACATTTAAGGATATTATCATGACAGGTTATACACAGAATGGAATTGATTCAACAAATTCGTTGGTTGGATTGTTTCGGAGAGAATGTTTGAATAAATTCACATGGGAAATATTCAGCTATGAAGTGGAAGTGACGTATGTGATGCTGTATACTCGTAATGTGAGTGTTGGTGGGTGTGGATGTGGGTTTACGTTTGAGGATGATAGCAAAAACGGGACTGAGCCAAGTCTTAAGTGATTTTGAAGTTGTCTTGAATACGACCAGTTTCCCTTAAATGAAATTGGAAAAACCTGGAAAAATAAATAAGAAAGACAGTTAGATGCATTCTGGTTGGGTTATCTATTCTTAATAGGGTGTAGATGTGCAGAAAATTGTAAAGTTATTAAGATGGGGGACACTTTGATACAATATATTTTGTGTATGGTAAATCTTGAAATGCATTTCGAAGTTTATCTAGATATTGAATTTAGCAAAACTTGGTCATGAATTTATTAAAAAACTTGAAGCGTTTGTAGAAATGTCATAGAATTAGAGTGATTCTATTGTTGAAGGATTGCACAACTAAATCTGATTGTATATTTATCTGGGAAATAGTTATAAGATTGCTTAATTTATCAGGTAAACTGTCTAGGAAGAAAGGAAAGGTTCTTAACTAAATATTTCAAAGGACTACATAACTAGAAATTAGAAGAGGGTGTGGGTATGATCACCCTAAACCGTTATGAGTCTTGTGTTTTTAAAAGTGTATTTAGCACCTAAAAGACGATTCAACATAGAATTGTGAAAAATATGAGACTACAGAAACATAAAAGGAAATATCTTCAAATATATGTCATTAGATTATTTAAATAAATTTGTTTCATTAGCCTTTCGTTATACAAGACCCGCCCTGACACCACACCACAAAAATAGCTACCTGTTTTAAAGGGCTGCAGCTGATATGTTGGTATCCTGTTGAGATAGTTTACACTTACAGCATAAGAGCAATTAGTAACAGCTCGGCTCAGCTTGTAAACCAAAATTCTTAGGTAGACTGGAGGGTCCAGTGACGTTAACTTTATCATGATACCAAAAAGGAAGAAAGTCCCTTTCCGAATATTATGTGCATAAATAACCTGGGATGCTCTTTCTCTTATTGTGAAGGTAGTCTGAAGCTATGCTTCACGGTTCATTTTAATATTATAGTTGATTAATTTTGATATTGTAAACTTCATTGTGGTTCACTAGAGTTTCTGAAGCATTAAAATTCAGTTTAACCGGTCAGCGAAGGCATTTCTTCTTTAGAAAGAAGAGGGCTTAGCAAGTATGTAGGGATTCTTATTTCATTATTCAAGTATTGTGCTGGCTTTCCTTCGTTTTATTGCCAGTATTTTCGCGGTCACCCCCTGGAGGAGCTGAAGATTGCGCTCATATAATATCTTTAGACTAATTATTGAAAAGTTCTGGAAATTATTATCTTTTTTTCGGGTAGAATATTTGTTACTATAAATATACGAACACGAATCAGTGGATATTGATAAAATTGGTCAAAACAGTCATTCAGGGCAATCTAGATGTTTAAAATTATGAGGATATGGGCTACATTAAAGGTCAAAGCTACAGATTCTTGAGAGGTTTAGATGTTTCTTAGTTATCAGTATTATTCTTGTTACTAGCAAAGCTACAACCCTAATTTGTAAAGCAAAAAGGTAAAAGCCCAAGAGCTCCAACAGAGCAAGCAGCCCAGTGCAGAAAGGAAATAGAAATTTAACGAGTGAACTATAAATGAAATTGCAAAGAATAGTTGTTAATGGGCACCAAAGTGAGTATAGGAATGTGATATCTGGTGTTCTTCAGGGTTGTGTTCCAAGCACATTACTTTTTATACTGTATACTTCAGGGTAGTGTTCCAAGCACATTACTTTTTATACTGTATACAGTATACATGATATGTAGTTTGGCCTAGAAAACAAGATCGTTGCCTATGCAGATGATGCTACTCTCTTTGCCACCATTCCATCTCCTAAATGTAGATCTGCGGTTGCTGTATCTTTTAATAGAGATCTAGCTAAAATTAGTGCATGGGACATGAAGTCGAAGCTTAACAAAATGTAACTTATGAGTGCAAGTAGTTCGAGGACATTAGTTCCTCAACATCCAGCTCTTTAAAATTCTAGGTGTGATTCTTTATTGCAAATTTACTCCAGAATGGTTTTCTTTCAGTTGGACAAAAATATGCTTATTCAGAGTCTTTTAATATTTTCGGTGATCAGTCTGTTCTGGAGATGTTTCAATTCTTTCATTTTACCATGTTCTGATTATTGTTTTCCTGTCTGGTCTTCAGCTGCTGACTTTCATCTTAATTTGCTGGATAGGAACTTACGGCGTATTAAATTCCTTATTCCTGATCTCTGGCACCGGCATTCAGTTAGTCCTTAGTGCATGTTGCATAAGATTGTTCATTATTCTGACATTCAATTTCATTCAGATCTTCCCAGACTATACGTTTTGTAATAGTAGCCTAATAGATATGCAGTTCATTCTAATAGTCTTGCCTTCTTCATTAAAGGCTAAAACAATACACAGTATTCTGGAAGTTTTATTTTACAGTAGCTGTGACCAGATGGTAGTTAAATCGGTGTAACTTTGGAAGTTCAAACTTGCAGCCAATGTTGAACTGGTTGACAGGAGTCTCTCTTAGTTTATATATGACATCTACTTTAACGTTGTTACTGATCTTGAAATATTTTATATTTTTTATTAATTACTTCTTAAATATAATTTATTTACTTCCTTATTTCCTTTTCAAACTGGGATATATTCCCTGTTGGAGACCAAAGGCTTGTTGGATCCTGCTTTTCCACAAAGGGTTGTAGCTTGGGTAGTAAAAATATGGTTTTACTTTTGTATGTTTGTTGATTTGTAAGACTATTTGAAAAGTGATGAAGCTACTTTCTTGAATTATAGAGGGAACATTTATCAGTAGATATCACTGAAATTATACCAATTGTTTTTCGGTAAAGAGGACAAAGCAAATTCTTTTGATATCCTACAGCAGTTTTTGATTTAAAGGGAACCAGGCAGTCATTGCTTCCTGCAAATTTCATCCTAATATTGTCACCCCGTTCTCGAAACAGTTTGTTAAAACACATGCATACAGACAATGTTAAGAGCGAATATTATGTGCTCATAGGATTATTATTATTATTATTATTATTATTATTATTATTATTATTATTATTTAATTAAATAATTAAAAATCTACTTATATATCAATACCCACAACTTTTTTTACAGTTCGTTAAATTTTACTAGGTCTAGAAAACTGTTAAAATTGTTAGGCACCTGTGATTACAGTGCACTTGCCTCAACAGGAGTTTGCTATAAATTATTTTTATTTTCAGTCTTTATTGTTTTTCATTTAGAACTAGTAGTAAGAAAAAAAATGTGCAAAACAGCGCAAGTTAAGGTTTTTATGATGAAAAAGGAAGGAAACATAAGGCTGTTGATTTAATATATTCCGTCGTGGGATACGAAATTAACTTGTTTGCCCACTCACACACACACACACACACACACACACACACGGAATTTGTAAACGGAACACGCGATGTTCGTATTTTCAACGTGGATGGTACGATTAACTAATCGAGAAAGTTTCCATTAGATTAAAAAAAAAAAAAATATTTGCATCATGGAAGTAAATAGTTATTGAGAGTACATTTTCTGAACAGTTCTTAAGAACAATTGCTATAGTAATAACTATGTAAAAGATCATAAGTGACGTATTTGTAATGGACGTGAATGAATCGCAGCTCTCATTAAAAACTTGGTTTATATGTGGAATCGTAAGCTAAGATTAAAGTCTATTGACATCACATTATGACGAGCCTCAACTGCTATGAAAACGGTACCCTTCAGCGGGAGTGATAGGCCTAATGGAGATTTGACGTAGCTACTTATTCCTCTAAGGGTCTGCGTAGTATTTGAAGAGCAAACAAACTTTTTACGGTTTCGGTTTCTCTGGTTTTATGAGCCTAATTCTTATTTTCATGTTTGTGTGCTGCAGTGCGGTAAATAAAATTCAGCTATATATTTAGGTAATTTTATGCTACCTATAGTTATATTCTGTATTTTTTTTTCTTTAATTTTTCATTTTTATTTTGTTTTTCAAAATTATAAGCATAAATGAACGGATGATTTTATATCAGAGGTTCTTCTCGACTGAGCTGTTATCTTTAGTGTCAGTTGCTTTATTCCCTATACGTTACGTAACATATTAATGATTTATATAATCATTATACAACTTAAATATCTGGTATCCCTATTCTGGCATATAATTGAGTATTGTTTGTTTAGGGATGGAATTATTCTTTCAATTTCCTTGTTTTATATGTTAAATATATATTAGTCCAAGTAAATGTTTTATATGTTTATTTTTTATTATAATTCTGTGAGAATTTCTTGTCATTTGATTCCTTTTCATGGATGAGGAAACATTAAAATATATATTTCCTTTTAATCTTGTGGTTATGAGACAAATTTAGATATTACATCGCCGTACTGTTTGAAACGTGGCAGAGCATTTCTTTAGGCACTTTGCCTGATTATTTTTTTTTATTGTCTTTATATTGGTTTTATTTTGCTTTTGACACGTTCTTCATCTTTCATTGAGCTTAAGTATTTCATGAAACGTCATGGGTTTCTTCTGTATCTTACAGTTTAATTCAAGATTGTTAATGAAAGGTCACTAACTTTCTATACCTTAAGTATAACAATTTTTGTTGATCTATGTAAATTAAAACCTTAGGTGAAAGACAGTGAACCTTTCGTGTGCCACCTGTTTTTTCCTACTTGTTTTCACAAGAAAGAAATAAACTTTTTTTAGATAGTATCTGATCGTATTTTTAGAAATAGCAAATCCTCTATGATTATTTGATTAATGAAAAATAGGGTGTTATTATCATGATAGATTTGCGATTTCCTCAACCCAGAAGTATTAAAGTAAAAAAAAAAAAAATCAACGCTTTTGCTGTATACAGAAATAATCTGTCATTATGTTGAAAAAAAAAAACATTCTCGTTCCTGGTTCAAAAGTTATATATTTTTCAAATTTTTGTGTTAGTATCGTATAATAAATCTGTGAAGAAATATGATTTCGTCTCATTTAATGAAGTTTCATACCCTTTCACTGGCAGCTAATTTTAGGATAGGTCGGTACCTCAGTTCGTTTTTTTGCAAGCATTTTTTCGCCGTATTTTTAACTCTCATTTGGTCGGACGTGTCAAGTGTTTTTATTGTAGGTTACGAAACTCAGTTTAAATAATTCTCTCTCTCTCTCTCTCTCTCTCTCTCTCTCTCTCTCTCTCTCTCTCTCTCTCTCTCTCTCTCTCTCTCTCTCTCTCTGTTCACCTACAAAGTAACATTGCCGTACCTCTCCGTAGGAATGGTAGATGCTCGGTCCTTTAAATATTTAAAGGACCTTTGGTAGATGTATAGTCCGTCCGTCGTGCCCTAATTACCTGGAATTCTTTTGATGCCAGTAAGGTAACAGTTCCTAAATTACCTCATCTAAATTTAGTCTAAGATGAGTATTAAGGAGCGACAAGAACCAAATGGTGAGGTTTGAATATTGGCTCATTGGCATGGCAGAATTTTAAAAATATTTTTATCGATAAATTGTGATTTTATAAATCTTATAAGGATTTTTGGTCATAACTCTGCTAAAATATTTTGCAAATATATTGTATTAAGGTAATGCTATAAGTAAATATTTTCATCATCTAAATTTCGCCGATGAAATTATGAACGTAAAATCATAACAGGTGATATCTTTGGGGTCAATCATTCAGTTTTCATAGATCCACCAGGTATTAGGTTGGCCAGCGCACCAGCCACCCGTTGAGATACTACCGCTAGAGAGTTATGGGGTCCTCTGACTGGCCAGGGAGTACTGCATTAGCTTCTCCTCTCTGGTTACGGTTCACTTTCCCTTTGCCTACACATACACCGAATAGTCTGGCCTATTCTTTACAGATTCTCTTCTGTCCTCATACACCTAACAACATTGAGATTACCAAGCAATTCTTCTTCACCCAAGGGGTTAACTACTGCACTGTAATTGTTCAGTGGCCACTTTCCTCTTGGTAAAGGTAGAAGATACTCTTTAGCTATGGTAAGCAGCTCTTCTTGGAGAAGGACACTCCAAAATCAAACCAGTGTTCTGTTGTCTTGGGCAGTGCCATAGCATCTGTACCATAGTCTTCCACTGTCTTGGATTAGAGTTCTCTTGCTTGAGGTTACACTCGGGCACACTGTTCTATCTAATTTCTCTTGCTCTTGTTTTGTTGAAGTTTTTTTTATGATTTATAAAGGAAATATTTATTTTAATGTTGTTACTGTTCTTAAAGTATTGTATTTGAATTATTAATTACTTCTTTTATTTCCTTGTTTCCTTTCCTCACTGGGCTATTTTCCCTGTTGGAGCGCCTGGGTTTATAGCATCCTGCTTTTCCAACTAGGGTTGTAGCTTAGCTAGTAATAATAATAATAATAATAATAATAATAATAATAGAATATTCCTTTCTTAGTTTGTATAATTTAAGATGGTTTCCTAGATGCTGTTGTTGGACATCATCTTTGAAGAGCTTTTTTAATGATAGAACATCATCTCAATTATAGCTTTGATTAGGTGTGATTTCAGTTACCGTTTTACATAACTGAGATAAATGCAATTTATTAGAATTTCTGTAAACTTGTCTGCGGCTGGTTATCAGTTTTCAAAAATTTCATTCCTATTAAAATTATTCATTCGATTCCAGAAAAGTGATTTGAAACCTTATCAGGCGGTATATATGAATACCCATATAAGTCAGGTTCTCGTCGAATCTTTATATATATATATATATATATATATATATATATATATATATATATATATATATATATATATATATATATATCATCATCATCATCATCATCATCATCTCCTCCTCCTCCACCTATTGACGCTAAGGGCCTCGGTTAGATTTTGCCAGTCGTCTCTATCTTGAGCTTTTAATTCAATGCTTCTCCATTCATCATCTACTTCGCGCTTCATAGTCCTCAGCCATGTAGGCCTGGTCTTCCAACTCTTCTAGTCCCTTGTGGAACCCAGCTGAACGTTTGGTGAACTAATCTCTCATGGGGAGTGCGAAGAGCATGCCCAATCCATCTCCATCTACCCCTCATCATTATCTCATCCACATATGGTACTCGAGTAATCTCTCTTATTGTTTCATTTCTAATCCTGTCTAGCCATTTAACTCCCAATATCCTTCTGAGGTCTTTGTTCTCAAATCTACAAAATCTATTGGAAATTGTTTCATTGTTATACCAAATTTTACTTAACCTAGCCATTGTCCGATTTGCTTTTTTCAGTCTTTCGCTAAACTCTAATCCTAAAGACCCTGTATTGGATCATAGCTCCTAAATACTTAAATGATTCTACCTCATTAATCCTTTCTCCCTCCAGTCATAAATTTATTTCATCTTTCATTGCATACTCCGTTCTCATCATCTCTTGTGCCTCTTCTATTTATCTTCCGCCCAACCTCGTGTGATATTTCATGCATTCTGGTAAGCGAGCATTGCAAATCCTGTGGTGTACTGCTAACAAGGACAGCACCATCAGCATACTCTGGGTTTGCTAAATTCCTATCACCCTTATATATATATATATATATATATATATATATATATATATATATTGTGTGTGTATATATATATATATATATATATATATATATATATATATATATATATATGTATGCATGTATATATATATACTGTATATAATGCATTTATTTTTTTCCTTAGTTTAGTGAGATGACTGAAATAATCCTAAAATAAAAGTTTTTGTATATGACATCGTGGTCAAAGTTTTATAATGTATGAGAAAATAGCAAACTGACCAATAAAGTAACTTAATTGTGATCTGATTATATCTACTCCAGCATTTGAGGTCACATATTAAACTTTAAATGGTTCATTAAATATATATTATAATGATTTCTGGACATGCAGCTGTGAAAATGGCTGCCAGACAAGCGCTGCCATTTATTAAGGTCTGTATGTCTGTTTTATATCATTTTCTGTTGTAGGATAGGAGTAGGGACTAGTTGTTGTGATGATTTTAATAATTCAGAGCTCTTTGGATTAAAATAAAATATACTAATATGTTAAGGTACTGCCGAAAAATATTGATACTATATATTTCGCTAGGTTTAACTGTGTTTCTTTTCATTCAATGTTCGATACATTTTGTAAGTCATTGTTGATTCGTTGACGTTTCCTCGATATGAAGAAAAATTATCTTTTGTTGGAAGTTCTTTGTAGGCTATAGATAAAATTTGTGTTTTGATGCATCTAATAATAAGAATAATCTCACCCAGACGGAATATTGTTATTCGAAAACGTGAAGGTTTGTGTTGTCAATTGATACTGCTTACAATCGATAGTCTCACTTCATTTTGAAAAGTCCGCGTCCCGACTGTTACCAGAAATAAGTTTTCATGATGATGTTAAACATTTGCTAGTGCATCAGGAAACAAATTAAAGTAGTTTTTGAATAATCTAAGATGCGTATTGATATGGAGACAGTGCACCAGATATCTTCAGGGTAATGAACTGAATTTCGTATCTATCCCTTTAATAGTAACGTTTTTAACGAGTGAGAGCGAACTAGAAAATAATAGTACAGAAACCGCTGCGAAAGTGATTATATTGGTTACACCTTACAGATGACCAAGTGTAGTTTAATTGCCCTTTTAACAAAATTCTTAATTAAGTAAATAAGCTTATGTTGTATTTTCAGAGTTCAGACGGGAAAAAGGTCCGCCTATGGGAAATACATGTCACCTTTTATTATATCACAGAAACCAGAGAATTTATGTTGGAGAGGCACACAATTGAGAATTAAATTTGTGTATCCCTCTTGATGTACCCAAACTTAAAACTGGATCTTTGAAAGAAACCATCCCGGGATATATTACTAGATTTTGCCATGGAAAAAAATGCTTCTAACTTCTGAGCAGTGGGTGCTTAGTGCAGTTTCTAAGTTTTCTCTCTGTTTGTAAGATCTTTCTTACCGAATTACCAATTGTGGTAATTTTGTAAATTGTTAGGTAAACCCCGTTTTCACGCCAATATGAGGTGGTTGTGATTTTTTAATTTCATGAAATTATTTTAACTAAGTAGCAGTGTTGATATCGTGCTTTACTAATTATCTTGAAGCAGCAACGTGCTAGCCCTGGTTTGCAGTTAAATCTGGTAAACCTCAAGATTGTTGAAGTTTCCCAACACTGGTGTTTCATTCTCTATTGAACTTGTAAAGAAAGAGTGGGGCAATGGCTATTTTTTATGGAGTCACCGCCTGTATAGGAGGATAGGAAGAAGGAATAAATGTTGTAGATGTTGGGGTGAGGAAATGAGAGGTGTGGTGAGAAACAAAAAGATTAATTATTTGAGGTACAATGGTATGACCTAAGTGGAGATCATTAACAGTTTTACTAGCTTACTAAAGGATGGAAAACTGTCAAAATGATACTAATAGAAAAATAGCAAATAAGGAAAATAAATGTTAATATGAGCAAACACTTCAGAGGGAGGAAATTGTTTTGTCGGGAAGTAATTACAGAGAGAAATGTTCATGAGCAATGAATCTCGGAATTAAGGAAACAAACGACGTGATGCTCTCAGAGGAGAATGCATTCCTCAATCGCTTAATTGGGCGTTGAAAAGAATGTCTGGAAGTTAACGACTCAAGGGAGGGAAAGCGTTAATGGACACAGAAATGGAAGGTCATTTTGAATGTAGAATGTTTGTTGAAATGTCTCGAGGAAGCAATTAAGGCAATTAAGAAGTTGAACGATGAAAATGCACCAGAAGTAATAAGATTGCCATTTGGTATAGCAGCGAAAGAATGATTGCATTCATGCTCCATTGTAAATTATAAGGGAGAAGGGATGGATGTGACAACAAGAAATGCAGGGGCAGAACATCACTTACCATGCAAATGTACCCAGCGAGGTGTTTGCTAGAAATTCGATTATGAAAGTTAGATACCTAACAGAGGGAATGACTGGTAAAGAGCAGTGTTAGTTTTGACGGAGATGGTGTCTGAATCAAGTGTGTTATAGGATGAATTAAGATTAAAAGTTTGAGATTAGTAATACAAGCTTTATGGTGGCATACATGAAACTAAGAAGCTCATGATAACACTGATGAAGATGCCAAGTTGAGAGTATCTATAGTAATTTTATCAGTGATTAAGATTTTTCATGCTGTATGTGAATTATGTTATATGGACTTAAAGCTTTAAAGGTTTAAAGGTCCCTCATGAATGGTAGTAGCAAGGGACAGTGACATTGTCGTATCAAAACAGGGCAATGACCGAGAGACTGACCATATATACATATGATCAGCGCCCAATCCTCCTCTCCACCCAATCTAGGACCAAGGAAGGTCAGGTAATGACTTAGCAGATAGACCTATAGGCTCCCCCAAACCCCATAGCTCACAAGGATGGTGAGGTTGCAGTGACCCCAAAAATTAACGAGTTTGAGCGGGACTCGAACCTTAGTCTGGTGTTCACCCGTCAAGGACGTTACCACATCGGCCACCACACTAGTTTGACAATAAAGTGGGTCTTAATAAACATATGCCATGTCTCTTTGGTTCTTTAGTTTCTGCAAATGGAGTGAGGAGAGAAATCAGAAAAAAGACAATAGATATTGACGCCAAGTTCTAAAATAAGGAAATATGTCATGAATGGAATGTGAAATGGATGATGCTTGTAGATTATATAATGTTCGTGGAGATAGTAAGAAAAATCACCGAAACTATTGAGAGTTTGCAAGTCTGGTAATTGAAAACGTGATAGCAAAATTGGAAATACGGTTTTTTTTTTTTTTTTTTTTTTTTTACGAAATTTTGGTTATACGATACCAAAATTTATATATAAGGGATGACGTTCCTTAATTAAAGTTTTTCTTTGAGGTGATATTCAAATAGGCAAAGAGTTACTGCCCGTGTAATTTCATTACCATTTCGTACGTGTCTTTCTCTAGTACAGTATATGTTTTTTTTTTTTTTTTGCATTTGTTTGATGTCGGCTACCCCCCAAAATTGGGGGAAGCGCCTTGGTATATGTATGGATGTTTTTTTATGGGATTTATGTGCATTTTGGGGTCGTATTTTGCTTTTCTGCCTCACTTTTGCTTATTTTTTTCTTCATTGTCTTGTTTGGTATCAAATACTAATGAATAGTTATTTCATCGTTATTTTCAATTTATGATAAATATCATTAAATAATTACCAGGGGCTTGTATTTTATGTTAACATTTAGGTTCTTAATTGTCATTTTATCGAGATCGAGAAAAATTATGATCCATGTTTTTCAAAAATTCTCAATAAGATAAGCTTCATTCAGTAGCTAATATCAAATGCTTTTTACAGTTGTTTTGGAAAACATCAGCCAATCTCGGGGACGTTGTTTTTGTAGTCACAATCTCTATACAAGTTTAGCTCTTTTTATTACTTCTTATTGCATTATAACAGTTCACCAAACTTTCAACTGGGCTCCACAAGACACAAGAATAGTTAGAAGACCCAGGCCTACATGGCTGAGGACTATGAAGCGCGAAGTAGGAGACGGTGAATGGGGATGTATTGATTTAAAAGCTCAAGATAGAGTCAACTGGCGAAACCTAACCGAGGCCCTTTGCGTCAATAGGCGTAGGAGATGATGATTATTGTATTATTGTCGAAGATTATTTAGATGATTAGCTATTGCTTATAAAGTATTAATGGATCAAATGAATGTTTCATAAAAAAAACGTTTTTGTAATATTTTACTTTTTTAATTCAATATATGTATAATAATAAAAATTTTCTTGTTGAAACTAGCTGTCAAAATGCGTACAGTAGAAACATTTACGAAGAAAATGAGAGAATGAGAGATCTCCCTCATGTAGGTTGAAAACACATCTGTCATGCTCCAAAGTCGGAGGAAAACTTTGCCCTTGATTTACGTCAGTTTACAAATATTTGTGAGCCAACCAATTTTGTATCGCAAGGCGATCAGATTTGTTTTTGTTTGTTTGTGGGTCTGTATTCAACAAGGGCATTTAGTATGCGTATGTGTAACACACATATATGACAAGTGTATTTGTAAATATAAATAGGAGCTAGTTTACCTACGTACTGTACATGCATTTCATATTGTGATGGAAACTGAAAAGTAAAAACAAATCTATTAAAAAAGGTGTAAGTGAAAGAGTCGAAATCAAATGAAAGTGAAAGTTACAATGTTGAAAATCCGTATGCGAGAAGGATGAAGACTTCTGCAGGTGTGTGTGTGTGTGTGTGTGTGTGTGTGTGTGCGCGCGAGAGAGAGAGAGAGAGAGAGAGAGAGAGAGAGAGAGAGAGAGAGAGAGAGAGAGAGAGAGACCGTCGCACGCTCTGATAAAATTGAGAAGTGAAATCCTTTGGCAGAGGGGATCTCGTAACCTTGACTCTGATCTATAGATAGATAAACCCTCCCATAAATTAAGAAGGAAAAAAAGAATTGGAAGGGGAAAGCCATAAACTGTTTTTTGCCTCCATTTAATTGCCGCAAAAGTAAGAGACTTATGAGACTAATTGATGTTCAGGAAATCAAAGCGGGAAGCGACGTGGTAAGTCTGGCAGCTGGCTCTTGAACAACCCGTCAGCTTCTGCAAGGTTGAGAAGAAGAAAAACTAATTTATCTTCTTATAGCGCTGTTTGTTACCTATATGACACTTCGTTCTTTTTGTGGGTAGCATTCGCATAGATAACGAAGTCTTAAAGACAACGTTTTTCTTCTTAGTAATGTCCAAGTTTAGTATGAAAATAAAACTTGAGGAGCGTTCGAAAAGAGAAAAATAATTTATGGGAAGTAAGTCCTAAATGTTCGTGACGTGACTTAGTGTTTAACATCAAACAAACAAATCGTTTCATTGTTGTGATTTCACCCTTTACTTTGTACGAAGAGCCGTGGATTCCCACACCTAAGGTATGATATATTATTGTGGGAAATTTATATTTATCGAAAATAAGGAATGATGATCAAGGCATGAGATTATTTTGGGTAGTGCGAAAGTAATAAATGCGCATATTGTATACTATGCTTGAATATGTTGCAAAATAAAACTCACCATGTCAACGAAGAGAATTATTATAATAGTGAAAGAATTTGTTATAAAGCTAATCCAAATTTCAAGAAACGAATGTTGATTTAGGATTAGAAAAAAAAACATGTATTAGAAAAACAAAAATATAAACCGATCCCATTTCTTTCTCAGATTTGGGTCCTTTGACTACCCAAACAGGACTACATTGGATTCCATTTTCTGGTTACGCCTCATTTTTCATTTGCCTACACATACACTGTCCTCATACACTTGGTAACACTGAGATTACCAAACAATTCTTCCTCTCTCAAGGGGTTAACTACTGCACTGAAATTATTCAGTGGCTACTTACCTCTTCATAAGGGCAGAAGAAACTCTTTAGCTATGTAAGCAGCTCTCATAGGAGAAATCAAACCATTGTTCTCTAGTCTTGGGTAGTGCCGTAGCTTCTGTACCATGATCTTCTACTGTCTTGGGGTAGAGTTTTCTTACTTGAGGGTACTCTCGGGCACTTATTCTATCTTATTTCTCTTCCTCTTGGTTTTTGTTTTGTTTTGTAGTTTATATATGAAAGATTTATTTTAATGATACTCTTCTTAAAAAAGGTTTATTTTAATTGGTCATTACTTCTCTTGTAGTCTATTTCTTTCTTTTCTTTCCTCACTGGGCTATTTTTCCCTGCTTTTCTAACTTGGGTTGTAGATTAGCTTGTAATAATAATAATGATAATTTACTTATTTCTTGTGTGTGGAAGTCTGTTTTACAAGTGAGAGCCCTTTTTGACCTGTTCTAAACAGATACAGTATGTTCATTTTGAACGTTGATAAGGAAGGCTTATTATTATTATTATTATTATTATTATTATTACTATTATTATTATTATTATTATTATTATTATTATTATTATTATTATTATTATTATTATATTTTGAAATATATACTTTTTGAATAAGAACGTCAGATACATTCAAACCTATGAAATTTGATTACATTGATATAATTCTAAATTCAAAATCTGCTTTTAAACCCAAATATATACCATTTTTTTTTAAATAAATTACTGATGATAGTTTGCATATATGTCCACTTAGATACCCCCACTTATGACAACAGGCTGGAAGGAGAAGGTGGAAAAAAGGAATGGCGAACAAGTGACTTTCGAACAATCTTGTCAAAAGCTAATATCATGTTGACTTCGCTTATCCCAGTGACTCACACATACGCGCACATGCACACGCACACACACGTATATATATACACATGTATATGTATATATATATATATATATATATATATATATATATATATATATATTTATTTATGTTTATATAAATATACATATATATATATATATATATATATATATATATATATACATATATATATGTACACATATAAACAAACTTCCATACACACCTCGGACTTTCAACAGTTACGTTCAATAATTGATGTACTGTATCTATCGATTTCTTTTATCATAGTGTTTGTTGGTCTCAAGGAAACTAAATCATTTTTGTGCTTATAGTAAAAATATCATAGTATAGATAACATTAGATTTTTTTAAAGCAAAATTATTTATACTTTGGTTACTATTAACGTGGTGAAAGGGTTTGCGTAATGGCATGATCAGCAAATTCTAGTCAGGAATACTCATACTAGCATGATTTGCTGCTGATAACCGACTAAAGTCTCCCACCATCATCAGTCTGTTGTGGTCATTGGGATGATAACCCCAGATATGACTAAGGACATGTTCGAAAACTTTGTCCAAAAAGAGGTAATACAAAGCGGTAAAACAAATAAAATTTAAGTTTTCAAGAAATAATGACAAATATGCTGTATGGTGGTGATGGATTAATTTCAATTTTAAGTAAAAATCCAGAATTGGACAATTATAAATACAGCAGAGTTGGAATCAACTCATTTTGTCTCTTTATGGCCTGGTGGGTTAAGTCTTACTGTTTACACTTATTTCTATTGGTGTTGGGGTTCGAGTCCTTGGCGGGGCAGAGTAATTATCATTCAAGGAATTTCCCTGTGGGTCTGGGATCCTATGGCAGAGCGAAATCAATATTAAAGTCTGTTTGTGCCTTATTTGAAAAAATTGAAAATCACGAGTGTTAGTGAAGAATTATTTTATGTAAAGAACAAGTGTCATTTTTGACGGGTTACGTACACTAATATATATATATATATATATATATATATATATATATATATATATATATATATATATATATATATATATATATATATATAAATGTAAGTTAAAACTATAGTTTGAAATTTATGAAAGAAACTTGCAATAATAGGGTTCTCTTGAGCATTAAAATTACAGGCTTATCGTGGTTATCGTTCATCGTGAAAAAAAAAAAATAATTTGGTCGGTGTCACTTGAGATTTAAATTACATCGTTTTAAACAACATTAGTACATATATATATATATATATATATATATATGTATATATATATATATATACATACATATATATATACATGTATATATATATATATATTTATTTATATATATATATATATATATATATATATATATATATATATATATATATATATATATATATATATATATAAACACACGCGCATACATACACAAACACACGCGCATGCATACACAAACACACAAACTTATATATATATATATATATATATATATATATATATACATACATATATATATATATATATATATATATATATATATATATAATATATGTATGTATATTTGTATGTGTGCGTGCGCTCGCGCGCGCGCTTTTGAATACGTGAGTAGTATTATAATCACTGCCACGTTCATGTTTTTTGTTCTGAATTGGAAGTGTGGATGAACCCCTTGTTCAGATAACTTCCACAACGAGCAGCTTCCCTTAACACAGAATGCTCACTAATAACACGTAAGACTCGCCATTCACCATTCTTGTTATTCTTCAATGCAAAAGCCATTTCTTTCTCATTTCTTTTTCCTTTCATCTATCCATTGCTTTCATGGTCTTCATCTCCCCCCCATTCCCCCACCCCCACCCCTCACAAACACACATTTCACCGACATCACATTTGTTCTATCCCCATGACTAAACCATCTCAAATCGTTTTGATGTATTGTGTCATCTACCTTAACATATTTGTTACTGGCTAAAAGCCTGTCAAGTCGCTACTCGTGTTGTTCTTGTAGTTCTTGGTGTGTTTTGGCTGCTTCTCCTTTATTCGTAAACCCATAAATTGTACTTACAAAGTTTTATGAAACTTTGTAAGTACAATTTACGGGTTTGTATCTGTCGTTCCCTTGAGCGTTTTTCCCAAAATTCTATCTCACTAATTAGTAATCAATTAAAGAGTGAAGAATAAGGAAATTTCGACAACTATTAATGAACGTCGGTATTTAGACCCTAGAAGTGTACTTATCTATCACCAAACAGTTGTGTCAGGAGATTACAATAGTACACTTGATAGAATGATCTCCATCTTTGTTGATTAATAATTAATGATTTATTAAGGAAACATTGGATTTTCAAATTTTAAAGAAGTCAGTTCATTTCTGAAACGGGCGCATAAGTTTCCTCCACAGTTACATCTTCATCCTGTAGTAATTCATTCTAACTTGTTACGCCTAGATATTACCATATTTCTAACCCCTTCCATTCCTCTTACGCCACATTTTCTGCGTAAACGCTTCATCTGAACAGCTTCGACGTGTTATCTTTCCTCCACATTCAACAACCACATCACTCTCTTTGCTCTTCCTGTAAGTTTATTCTTTGCTTCTCTCTGCATATACTTCCCTGTAAAATAATTATCTATACTTCCACAAGATCTTCCTCACCTTCTCCCCTCTGTTTTAGTTACTGACATTTTTTTTTTCTTTGAATTTATTTTCAACTAATCCATCCTCTTGTATGTTTGCACCCGCTCTTCTCTCATGTCAGGTAACTGCACCGCAAATAAACTATTCTTATATCGGCATCATATATAATTTTATCCTTATTTAGTTTCTTACTTAATTCTTCTCCAACTCACTTATCTTGATTATAATTACAGCCACAGTTTTACAATTCTCTCCAAGTTATATCTGTAATCAGCTTGCTCTGCCATTTACTTTGTAGCAACACATAGGTTAATGTAGCCCATATTTTCCTCGCCCTTTTTACTTTCCCGTACATATTTATCAATACAGTACTCCTCACTTGATATATAGTTATATGTGTGTTTATATATATATATATATATATATATATATATATATATATATATATATATATGTATGTATGTATGTATGTATGTATGCATGTATGTGTACATGTGCATGCTTGCATAACCTAACCTAAAAGCCATTAAAAATACTTTCATTAATTGATCTCCTGTGAGGTGAATGTGAAGCCGAGACATCCTTCTTTTTTAGCAATTTCATTGCACCAGATGTTGGA
This sequence comes from Palaemon carinicauda, assembly GCF_036898095.1. Classification (NCBI taxonomy): domain Eukaryota; kingdom Metazoa; phylum Arthropoda; class Malacostraca; order Decapoda; family Palaemonidae; genus Palaemon; species Palaemon carinicauda. The sequence continues at coordinate 44,121,172 of NC_090739.1, read as the reverse complement.
TCAATCAAATGGCTTGGCAGCATTAAACGTAAATATGGCTCTAAATGTGGAAATGCTACAAGATCTAAATATATAAAGTTATACCAATTCATATTTATAAACAAATTGAAGTCTCTCTCTCTCTCTCCCTCTCTCTCTCTCTCTCTCTCTCTCTCTCTCTCTCTCTCTCTCTCTCACACATTAGGTAACCTTTTAGACACAATTGCGTTGCAATATGCTATGTTCTCAACATAATCCGAAGGATATTTTGTAACTTTAAGGATTTTTAAAATATCCTTTATAAATAAGCTTTTATTCTCTTGCATTTTTTACTCGACCCTAATTAGATATTTACTACAAATTTGCATTAATCGCATCCTCTTTTATTTTATTTTATTTTTTTTTTTATTTTTTTTTTTTATCAAACACATAGCTAAAATTCTTATCAGTCGGGTTAAAATATGAGATGATAATCTAATTTTACTTTAGTTTTAATTTTTTAATCCTGTCCAACGTAATACATTTTCCACATTCGATTTTAGCATACTCACTTATCATCTCTCCTACTTCCTCATTACGATTTATACCCAAAGTTTATTTAGTTCCTTTCTGTTTATCATCAGTAAATGGATGTAATCCGGGAAAAACCTCTACCTGCCTTGATGTTGCACAATGTCAATTAATCAGATTTGTACATATTTTAACATCCTTTAGAAAGTTTTTCACCTTAACTTTATTTGATATTCATGAAATTTTCTATTTTCTTTTACTGTTTTCTATAAATACAATTTTTCAAATTAGTATATGTATCTAATTTTCGATATTATATTTAGTATAGTATTACTATCCTGTACTCAATTATTACATTCTCGCTAGAAATGTCGTGAGTTCACAATATTACTTGAATTTTAGGATCCATATTCAACACTTGAATAATATATATGAGTGTCTTTTCAAATACTGTCAATATCCAATTCTTCAGTGTATGATGTTGTCTACCCTTCATAGTTTATTTTTACTTATGCAATCTCTTGCTGTCCTGATCATCTACATTAATCACTAATAATTTTTTCTGTTCTTTGTATATCACTAACTATTCACTGTATACGGTTTTGATGTCAGATAATAGTAGTGGCGTATTTATAACGTCCCAACAAATAAATCACCCTATATTTCAACCTTTAGTTGTTATATTCTTCAGAATCTATTTTTCCGGAGATTTATTCTAAGAATCCCTCCATACCTCTCATGTTTTATGGATTTTTCAATCATTGCTATGGAATTGAGTTTTAGCCATTCCTCTTTCAAAGACCGCAGCATTGCTGTTTTTTTTTTTTTTTATTATTTCAACTCGCTCAACATTTTATTTTCCAAACTGTTCTTTTCTCTTCCAACACCGTTTCTTATACAAATCCCCTTTTCTACAATTCTTCATTTGTACATGTCACTATCACTGTGATGTATCCGCAGTCATCTTGCTTGGCATTCTATATTTCATTTGATGTTGATAGGGCGAGAACATTTTACACAGAATATATATATATATATATATATATATACATATATATATGTGTATATATATATATATATATATATATATATATATATATATATATACACAGTATATATATATATATATATTGTATGTATGGCTGTGTGGTAACATTTTTATTTGCATATTCTGAATATATATATATTCATATACATACATATATATATATATATATATATATATATATATATATGTATATATATATATATATATATATATATATATATATATATATATATCTTTTCGGTCTATATTCTGATTTTTGTTATTGACAGTTTTTTCTTTTATAGCCATTAAATTATTTTCGGTTTTGGTTTTGGTTCTCTTCTGCATAAACACATCATTCAATGTCTTTATCTATACCATTTCTCGGATTACCAACAATATTAACAATCCTTTTCTTTTTTGCGTGTATACCGGAAGGTAACTGGCAGCGAATTCATCTCAACGAATGGATTGGTTAAGGAAGATTATTTTCTCTTCGTTATGCATGATATAGCAGTTGCAATAAGGATGGAACCTCCTTGAAGCAAGTATTGGTAGGCCTACCGATGTAAAATTTGTCTTATACAATTTAGTTATGTATTGCAATCTGTTTATCTCTATCACTGTACTGCTACACATATTTAAAGCTAAACGTTCTAATATCTTTTTCACGAGAATTCAAATATGTAAATAATTTCACCAATCTTTTCTTCCATTGGGAACGTTTATTTACCATATTTCACTCGTTTCCATTATTTCATAATATCGGGATTGTATTTTTATTATTAATTGTTAAGCTACAACCCTAGTTGGAAAAGCAGGATGCTATAAGCCCAGGGTCTCCAACAGGAAAAATATCCCAGTGAGGAAAGGAAACAAGGAAAAATAAAATACTTAAAGACCAGTAACATTAGAAAAATATCTCCTATATAAAATATGAAAACTTGAACAAAACAAGAGGAAGAGAAACAGTGGAAGACCATGATACAGAGGCTATGGTACTACCCAAGACTAGAGAACAATGGTTTGATTTTGGAGTGTCCTTCTCCTAGAAGAGCTGCTTACCCTAGCTAAAGAGTCTCTTCTACCCTTACCAAGAGGAAAGGTACCACTGAAGAATTACAGTGTAGTAACCACTTGGGTGAAGAATAATTGTTTGGTATAACCTCAGTGTTGTCAGGTGTGTGAGGACGGAAGAGAATATGTAAGAATATGCCAGACTATTCGGTGTGTGTGTAGGCAAAGGGAAAAATTAACCGTAACCAGAGAGAAGGATACAATGTAATACTATCTGGCCAGTTAAAGGACCCCATAACTCTCTAGTGGTAGTATCTCAACGGGTGGTTGCTTCATTTTTTATTATCTTCCTAAAGAAAACTGCAATTAACGTTATACCGATAGTTAAGCATTTTCAGCCCCTTTTCTTTCAAATGGTTTACGATGCCCTGTTTATTCATCTGTCTCAGTCTTGAAAGTGAAGCGTACTTCCACGGATTATATATTTAATATATATCATTCACTTCCAGCTACTCGCAAAAGTTAACCCCCTCCCTTCCAACCTTAAATTCCAATCGCTGTTATTAATATTCAGTTGCCACCCCTAAAAAACAAAATTATTTTTTTTTAATATCAATTCAAAAATTATTTTTTTTTACCTTATCATGACATGCATTTGCGCGCAGCTTCTTACAAAACATACCGATCTATTGAAAGAAAAACGACCACTCCACTTTCCGTTGAAATTCTTTTGACCATCGTCACATAATCATCGAACGTTCTTTATTATAAATCGCTGTTATATCCCAAATCCTTTACTACTGCATCCATAATAATACTCGTAGTCCTTTAGTTATACGCAGGACCTTGAGTATATATTTAAAGGACTTCGATAATACTACAGTATAAATACCACACTGGGGCATCAGGAGCTATCGTGTTCATTATAAGTTGTTATATGTTAATGTTTTCCTTTTCGTCATATCATCTGGTCTTGAAAGTACATAAAGTGGACATTTATGAAGATTAATATGTCATGAAAGCATACCTAGTTATTATTCCTTTTGTAGCTTTATCAGTTAAAGAGATGTATGTACTTTTAAAAAGCGACATGAGGTAAATTGATAGTTCATGCCAAAATTTTTTTTGATTGTATATTACTGTAATGAACAGGCAGCCGTGTTGTGACGTCATCTTGGTTGATTGTATTATATAGGCCTACATCACTGTATTGCCAATTAGTCTCTTTTCCAACTATTAAGTCAGCCTGTAAGGCCAATTAATCAAAAGTGTTCTTTTGTTTAGTAAGATCTACAGAAATTATAATCCGACCTATGGCTTTTACCAGCTTCAAACTCGCATGGAATCTGAATGAATTTCGCAAAATAAAGAAAATAGTGCTAACCATATCTTCTTTGGATACATTATGCTTGATATATTCCTAAGAATATTTATGCATTTTACATACTCTTACGCATTATCATAGAGGGAGTATTTTCCTCATATATAACATAATAGTTAGGATTAACTATCCAACCAGTTATATGTATCTATAAATGACAAGTAAAGAAAATAAGAAGTGTCAGTTGTTGGTGGTGCAGCCAAATACAGATCATTATGTTTCCTCTTCTCATTGCCAGCATATTGAAAAGCCTCAGCACCTCATAGAAATTCTTCAAGTGAAGCTGGCTCTCTATTCTAACTTTATCCAAACAGCTATAAACGGAGGGAAGACCCACAATAAAAATTGTGCTTCCGAATCGGAGGACCGTAAAAGTATTGTAGTGGTGAAGAGATATATATTTTGTAAGCATCATGGTTCATGGAATAACTCTAGAATTGTAGCTTTAATAGAAATGATTATAGAGTATTGTAATTATGAATAACAGATATTCCTCCCTTAAAACCCGCTCACTATCAAGGCTAGGTTATTAATAGCCAACGCCGTTTATTTACCAAACGAAGAGCAATGTTGCCGAAAAAAGGGGATCGCTGAGTAACTCTTGATGCGATTTGCAGGTGATGTCTTGTTTTAGCTTCGTAGCAAAAAAGAAACCAGCGCTATAATATATGCACCTTTGCATCCCTCACCGCAAAGGGCATGTTTTGAATACCTGATTGCAACACATCTTAAAGTTCCCTCTTTGGCATCCACTCTGCTGTCATATTTGTTATCATCTTTTACCTCGTGCGTGTCGTAAATTGAGCACTATGTGCAACGCAGTCATCAAAAGAAACAGTTTGGTTTAGAAGCGTATATGAGCTTTGGATGTTTCGTTGTGAACTTTTGCATCTCGTGGGCAACTCATTTTTGGTGATTAGGAAATGTCAAAAGTGTGTTTTTGCCAGTGTAGCAACTTGTGAAATGTTTATAAGTATGAAATCCAGCTCAGTGATATAATTTGGCTAAGCTAACTTAAGTAGTTTTATTTCGTTCTCGTATGTTTTTTTTTTTTTTTTTTTTTTTTTTTTTTTTTTTTTTTTTTTTGCGCATTATGCAAGTGTCAGGAAATTAATTTATTTTTGTTTTCAAAATAGAAATGATATGTTTTCCATATAATGAGAAATATTCTCTGCAAAATATTCAACCCTTACTGATAATTTTATTCTGAAGTTTCGGAGAATCTTCCCCTGAATCATCTTTATTTTTGTCATAATGCTTTCTTATTAAGGTCTTTATAGATGACCTACTTTACAAGTTGACTACCAAGTGCTTTGGGAGAATTTCTAGGTCATGTTTCGTACTTTGTTTATTTCCTGATTCTCATTTTTGAGAAAAAAAGAAGAAAAAAAAACCTGTGACAGACTTGAGTTATTGGATCACGGAAAAGCTGCATTTCTTTTTAAAAATAGATCGTGATGTGTTTAAAAAGGTTGTTTTTTTTAAACTCGAGTCTTTACGTCATATTGTTTATTTAGTCTATGCATACTGTCAGTGTGGTGATAGTAAAGAAAATAATGGGTACGAACGGTTGACGTTCGATGCTTCATTGCAAATTATTAGGGTCTGTTTGCAGCCATTAAGTTCTATGAACATGTTTACATACCAGATGTTTCTGATTTATGAGTCTCTCTCTCTCTCTCTCTCTCTCTCTCTCTCTCTCTCTCTCTCTCTCTCTCTCTCTCTCTCTCTCTCTCTCTCTCTCATTTTATTCATCAGGAAAGAGACATTTTCTGACAGAACTCGAACGCCGTAAAGGTGACCCATATATTGTTACATTGTTTCTAGCCAGAATGACGACAACTGTCAATCACGAAACATGTCCACATCTGTCTTCCTCTGAATGCTGTCTCTTTTTTTTTCAAAGTTACCCATCTCTTCCTCATGTCAAAACAAACATAGATTTTCGGTTTAAAGTCTTAAAGGCTGCTCATGAATGGCAGAGGCAGGGGACAGTGACATTGCCCTAGTGACAAACTAATAGTCACCATTAGTTTACCAGACTCATTTACACCTGGCTCATTTTAAGCAACCCAGAAGAATTGAGGCGTAATTATTTGATTTCACAAGTCTTGTCTCTTTTTTTTTTCTTTTTTTTTGGTGTAGTTTAGTATTTGAAACTGTTTTCTTTACAACATGTAACGGGAATTTCTAATTACGTATTTGCAAATTAGTTAATCGTTTATATAAGATCGGAACATGTATCGTAAATTGTGTATTTTATCATCTGGCAGGGCGGGACAAAGATTGTAGACGTACATTAGACCAGAATATTTTTGTTGCTTTATGACTCATATATTTGGAATCACAGAGAATTTAATACGTCATAAAAATCTAATGTTTATACACGCTAATCAAGACAGCATTTTATTGTAGAAAACACTAAGCTTCAAATCTATTACTTCGGCAATTTAGCTCTTCCTTGACCTGACATTAATTGATATTTCAGATAAGCTGTGAGCTCTGAGCTGTTTAGTCTTGCATGATAGTTGTTATGACGTTTTAGAGTAATTAAGGTAATATAAAACCTCTCATTCATTCTGTTGTGGTCCCACCTTTATTCATCTATTTACACTTATTTTCTATCCAATTTCCGTTCGCTTGAATGAGTTATAAGGAGTAACCTATAAGCTTTAGAATAATGATTTCCCAGCTCTGTGACCCATATTATGCTCTACTAATGTCGGTGTTTATTTTTAATAGAAAAGGGAGATATTCATGATTATGCTGCAATATTAAAACTAGGTCAAGGTTAATAGGCCAGCCTACAATATTTAGAATTTGGGTATTAAATTATTTGTAAACTATTAAAAATATTATGATTTTGAGTAATGCTAATAAACGAGGATATCGTTGTTCAGTTAATAGAAGAATTGCTTATCTGTAATATATTTGTGGTGCCTGAAAGCTGCAATTTATTTCATACAAGCATCACGGTATTAATTTTAGAATGTATCTTCTCCATAGCTGTATTCATTGTGGAAGCATCTAAAGTTTTGATTAAGGAAATTGATAGAAATATTAACCTTTACCTGGTGGCAGTTTTAGTATTTATAGAAATTTTGAGTCTCGATGAACAAGTTCGACAGATAACAGAATAGAATATTTTTCAAAGTGGCTATAGCATAAGGAACTTTCTTTGAGGGCTAGTTTCGTTTGAATTGTATTAATTTCTGTTATTTTACAGCTGTTTTCTTTCTTGATGTTGGTGTTCATCTATTTATATTTTGTTTTACCATTTTCGTCTTGCTTAAAAGTATTGCATAGCTTGAATTGTATGATAATAAAGATCAAGACTCTATTTAAAACCTAAAGAACAGTATGTTGTGCTAGGAAATGACATTTAAGTTCATGCTAATTATTATTATTATTATTATTATTATTATTATTATTATTATTATTATTATTATTATTATTGTTTCCCAGTTGTTAAAGCACAATGCTGCGAGCTCAAAGGCCCCAAAAGGGGAAGCAGTTCCTTGCGTAGAAGAAATAGAAAAGATAAGAATAAACTTTAAAAGAAAAAGGGAAAACATATAAACAATGAAACGAGACTTCTATCAACCTACACTATTAAAAAAACAACAGTAATTCTAATCGGAAATTCCCCGTATAAATATACTGTTCTCAGCCGTATTTCTGTAAAATACAGGCGACCGTAATTTTACCCTACTTTGTTATCTTCTGTTACGGGTTGGTGACCGTAATATCACTCCATTTACGTCAACATGTATTCCAAGATTTTTACAGTTTTTTTTTTCTGAAATTTTTGAAAGTGTACTCATCAGAAAACAACTTGCACCAAGTTTGAACTTCCGAAGTTCCATTGGTTCAACTATTTTATGTTAAAGATCATTCCCAAATTTATCCACAGCATGAATAAAACTTATATAGTACTGTGCAGTATTAAGCGCCATGAAAGAAAAGGAAAGACTATAAGGATTGATTTTCATGCTTTCAGATGTGACTAAATAAGATCGTTAGCTTTTTTTAGGAAAGCTTCCAATGAAAGAAAATATCTATAGTATGATAAATATATAGCCTACAGAATTCTAGTAAATTATATATATATATATATATATATATATATATATATATATATATATATATATATATATATATGTGTGTGTGTGTGTGTGTGTCTGTGCGTGTATGTGTGTGTGCATGTGTGTGTAAGACTAATTGAGAATTGACAGATAAATTGCAGCTTCTCGTAAAACATACGACGAGATTTTATATGATATCAAGTAGAGAAAATAACCAAGAATGAACAATAAGGTAAAAAATTAAATGTGTAATCTATAAACATTTAGTAGATGTGGTGCCTGACGTCAACCCAAATACTTGAGTAAAAGAAGAACATTTGACAATGGGCCCATGAAAATTCAGCGGATCTCGGCAAATGATAATTGCATCATTAAAAGGATAATCTTATGGAACTAGTCTTTGTTTAATGTTTGTGGGACATACATGATTCACTTCGGATTACAAACAATCAAAAGAAGTTTTGCGTTCATAACTAAGAGAAAATGTTTTGAGACCATGTAATACTGTTTGTTCGTATTGAAAACGAATTGTAAGGGTTTTTGTTGAAATATCTACAGATTATTAAAAGAAACATTAGGACGAGGAATAGATTTTAAATGAAAAAAAAATTATTTCCTGGTATTTTTTGCCCCGTGTCATGCGTGCAGGCGTCACCGCCATTTGTAAATAGAATTAAAAAAACAAGTTGGTCTTAATTCAGATTGACAGTCAGGAAAAGATAATATTGTACCTGTCATTTTCTGAGTAAATTAAACTGAAAATGTTTGGCAAATACCTTACGCAGATAAAGAATTGTTAAATATTAATTATTCAAAGTAGTTAAATTGAATGAAAATTGAGATAGGTGAAATAAACGTCTCCATGTAGTTTTCTTTTAGGTACAAGGTTTAGTGGCAGCAAAAGAATATGTTAGTAATCTGAAATGAAAACAAAAAACTGTAGGTATGAGGTAAGTTATAAACACTGTTGAAGAATCTTGAAAGGATAAGAAAAGAAAGTCAGAAATGAAGGTCCAAATAGCTAAATGCTAAGATAAGAAATGACCTAATGGGTGATAAGTAGTATAGTATGCAAGCAGACCTTCATGCTAAACTGCAGAATGATTGATTTTGAGTCGTTAGTGGGTCAAGAGCTAGTTCTACCCTAAGTATTACTTAAAGGTCTTAGCAGTGTTTTGACATTTTGGGCCGTAGCTGCATTCACTTTTTATCCTTCAGTTCCCGCTTCCTTTCTTCCATCTGGTTACACAGACCTCTCCACAGTTACTTCATAGTGCAACCATACCGTTTTCCCATTTTTATTTGGATGTTGAATGCCCTCCCGGACCTCAGTACCTGCTCGTATGGCCCAAAAAGATAGAATTCAATCCAATTTCAGAGCCAGTTCATTTAATCCCGGTAGGGGTCGAAGTGGAGATCTTTGTCTGGATGTTGACTCCTAGGTATTGAACGTTCTATGAACCATTTAAAGGTCGCCCATTAATGTCTGAGGCAAGGGACAGTGACAATGCCTAGAGGCTGACCTATATACTTAAGATTAACGCCTTAAGGCCCTTCTCCCAAGCTAGGACCAGGGAGGGCCGGGCAATGATTGCTGATGACTCAGCGGATAGACCAATAGGCTCCGCCAAACCCCGATCTTTAGCTCATAAGGTTGCAGACACTAAAAGAAACTATCGAGCTTGAATGGGTCTCGAACCCCCGTCCAGCTGATCGTCAGGCAGGGACGTTTCTAATTGGCCAGCATAATTCAGAAAAAAGTCAATTATATTTTGAAAAGAATATATGTGCTTGAGATTTATTTCGAATAGAATTCCAGTTGTTAACTTGTATCGATATTGTTGAATGTTTGCCAGTAACCAGAAGATCACTTAGATAAACTTTCATACTGGTATAGGCATATGACAATCCTGTCAGCTTTTTGGAAAGAAAGTATGCAGCTTTATAATAGAAACTGACTTAAGGTTACGATGCAGAGCTTTTAGGAAATTATACGCTGTCAGGGAAATATGGATATTGATTTTTCAGTTTGAGGCAGATGTGGAAAAGAGATTTTTTTTTTTTTTTTAAAGGCGCCGTCAGTAAAATTTTTATGGGGTTGGATCTGTAAATGACGTTTAGGAACCTGTTTCTTTTTGCTGTTAAACAGTGTGGGCGTTTTCAATCCAAGACAGTGGAAGACCATACTACAGAGGGTATAGCACTTCCCAAGACAACACTATTATAAGGATATATGATCAGTTGATGTTTTTGTTTTATGGATATCTTATAATCAGTGAATTATATAAAGCGAAGTGTAGTTTGTAATTTTACTTTGTTTACATTTGTAGCTGTGTTCTCTCACAGTGTTTAATTTGTTGTTTACAAACTATCCTGTGGCATAGTAGCTTTCAATGTTTTCGAAGACTAGGAATATTCAGCAATAAAAATCGGAGTTGATTTTTTTCCTATCACGTGCAAGGAAGTACAGTCCTTTTTCACATTGCAGTTGTTATAAATTTATTTCATCAATAACTTTTTCTGTCATTTGAATGTTTCCTCCCTTCAATTTTTTCATCGTCTGAAGACTCTCAATATTCATTGATTCGGTTTACGTAAAGTTTTGTAACCTCATTTTTATGATATAAACTAATTCACTCTGCTGAAAATACCTGGACTGATAGTGGTGTGTCATTCACTGTATATCTTCCTATACTATATTAATTCACGGGTTTGGTGCATTAACTTGTTTTAAGAATAAATGTTCGCAGCAGTTTCGCTTTTGCTTAAATTAAAGAAAGAAAGGATAATAGAGCAGGTTTTGATATCCTGTCTTTTTGTGATTACGAAAAATAAGAAGTTAAAGGTTTCTCTAATACGTTTTTTAAAATTTTCTGATTGATTTTATCTATTCTTCTTCGTTTTCGTTTCTTTCCTAGTTGCTGAAGATAATCATGTTACTATGCAGCATTTTCGTGATTTTCCCAAAGGATTTTATTTTCATACTTTTCTCTATCAAGTTGAAAGATTTAATCGAAATTGAAAATAACCCCTGGTACTCTCCGTCGTCTGAGAAGCTTAATTAAAGGCAACTCTTTCAACATTTACTTTTTGTAGATTCCTACTTGAACATCGGGCCACTCCGTCGCCATTGCAAGAGAGCGGAGAGCGTAACGTTGCTCACATATATAACACCACTGGGACAGAGACGAATAAATAATTTTTTTTCTTACTTGAAAAACGCTCTATCTTTACCAACTGTCTGTTGGAAGAAGAGAAGAATATTGATCTCTTCAACGTAGGCCACGCTTCAGCACTTCCTTGATCACTTTATTAAGCTTATTACAAACAAAAATTTAGTGCGTACTTGAAGTCTTTTCCTTCAGAGGAATCATTTAGATATTGTGGTTTAGCTACATTGCAAAGTTGTAATATGATTTAATGATTATTTTCTTTAAAATTTTAACTTGAGACAGTAGAATCCTTAAGATAATTTTTCATGAGAACGAAATCTAGAATTTCGCTCAAGCAATTTTGTCTTTTCTGCAATGATTCGTCTTACCGGTGTATAGAATTGATTAAGACTATGATAAGATGATACAGCACTCATTTTATGTATTTCACTCCTTTCAATATAGTGGTTGATTGGGTTATGAATTGTAGGTGCATTAATCCAAATAAATTGTTTTTAATACATTTATTCAGATATGTTTTCCGATTTAACATTTCCTGTAGATTTCTGTAAATTTCATCTGTCAAAAAGAAAAAGCAAAGCTGTATTCCAGTAGCTCTTAAAACTATAACTATTTTGCTTCATTTTAACTTTAGTTAAGAATTAGAGACTGGATTTGAAATATCTAGGTGAACCAGGATCTGTTTAGGCACCAGTGTTATCTTTAAATTTGGAAAATGTAGAGAATGTTACCCTTGGGAATAATATGGAATACCATGACGTTATGCAACTCTTGTTGCAATTACATGCTGTCCTTTAATCTGAAGTGCAGTAATGGATTTCCTCAACACAGATCTGGAACGGATTACAACCCAGCTTTCAGACATGAATTGCCCCTTCCCCGAACAAAACGAACACTCTTGATATATTTATCTCGCTTTACGTTATTAATTACTCTATAATGATGCTGTATGATTTTCAACACCTGTTCTTACCTTCATATAATACAATGCTGATGGAAAGTTAGTGGCTGTTCAAAAGTTTTCCTTTATCCCATGGGAAGAAGATATCAATATCAATTCATAAGACCTTTGTTGAAAACTAGATGTGGAATAGTTACACTAGCTTTATTGCTGTAAGTAAATTACAATCACCATTAATTTTTTACAGTGAAATAGCTCACGTTGATATCCAAAAACTCCACGCAATTTTACTTTCGTTTTAGTTGTGCTATTGTTTTTTATTTTTTTGGCATTTTACTCTTAATATTTGGCTTCAGTTCTTTCTGTTTATTGATGGGAATTTCTTGTTTTATCATATATGAATTCATTATTATTATTATTATTATTATTATTATTATTATTATTATTATTATAAGTAGTAGAAGTAGTAGTATTAGTAGTAGTAGTAGTAGTAGTAGTGTACGCGACCATTAAAAATAATGGCTAAATATTTAGATAGATACACACACACGCACTCTCAGATTCAACCCTTCCCACCCCCTTCCTCCTTTCTTAACTACAATTACTGTATCAGGGTTGTGGTGGCCGATGTGGTAACGTCCCTGACTGGTGAACGCCAGACTGGGGGTCGAGTTCCGCTCAAACTCGTTAGTTCCTTTGGTTGCTGCAATCTCGTCATCCTTGTAAGCCAAGGGTGGGGGGTTTTGGGGGATCGTATAGGTCTATCTGCTGAGTCATCAGCAGCCATTGCCTGGTCCTCCTTGGTCCAAGCTTGGGTGGAGAGTGGCTTGGGCGCCGATCATATGTATATATGGTCAGTCTCTAAGGCATTGTCCTGCTTGCTAGGGCAATGGCACTGTCCTTTGCCTCTGCCATTCATGAGTGACATTTAAACCAGGGTATGATTACTCCTCTCTTCCCTGCCCGATGGACGGAGAGAGACCGAGTAGATATACGTCTGGCCATGCCGCTGTGCCTGACCGGAAATAAGTATTTATATATTTACTGTATATATATATATATATATATATATATATATATATATATATATATATATATATATATATATATATAGCCAGACACTTGCTGTCTATTATTATTATTATTATTATTATTATTATTATTATTTTCATTTATTATCATTATTATTATTATTATTATTATTATTATTATTACTATTATATAATAATAATAATAATAATAATAATAATTATTATAATAATAATAATAATAATAATAATAATAATAATAATAATAATAATAATATTAGTAAAATCACCTAAATTCTCGCGCATCGTGGCACATGATTCTTTTTGCTCTGTAAACGCAGCTTTGGAAGAACGATGAAAAGCAAAAGGGAAATGGTTTCCCTGATTTAATGAGGTCATGAGGAAAATTCTTTGTGGTGTGAGAGTACGAACACGTGATGTTTGCATGCCCAGATGCATCTGAAGAGATGAAGACGATGTGAGAGAAATTATATTCTTAAAGGAATAGATCTTAAACCTAAAACACACATACACACGCACACACACAAACACACTTATATATGTATATATATATGTATGTGTGTATATATTATGTATGTATGTATGTGTATATATATATATATATATATATTATATATATATATATATATATATATATATATATATATATAATGTGTCATTTCCTCCATAGTGTGAATGTACTGTACATATCGAGTCAGTGTATGGTTGTGTATTAATATGTCTGTTTTTTTATATTTCTTTAATGAATGGTTATGCATAGATATTATTATTTTTAGGTTACACTTGTAAAATAAACCTGTATCAATATGAGGTTATAATAATTTGAAATGCATGTTCGGTAGGTTGTTGTTCTTAAGAGGTACAGTCCTGAGTTGTTGAATGCTAACAATAAAATTATGTCAATTAATGTCATTTTAATCTGGTTTCCTTTCACCTTTTATCATTTAAGGCATTTTATACGCTTTCATATATTTGTTTATGTACAGTACATACCCATATCCTAATACATTCTGTTAGTGCGCGCACAACAATTTTTTTTTGTGCTTGTCAATCTTGTTGGATTTCGTGCACTTTTACTGTAATGAATGAATATAGGGTGGGGGGAGAATTTAATTGTGTAATGAGCCAATGTATACATGTATAAAGTATATATATATATATATATATATATATATATATATGTATATATATACATATATATATGTATATATATATATATATATATATATATATATATATATATATATATATATATATATATATATATATATCAACACGAGTATATTTTATGTTATATGTAAATGGTGTTAAAGGATGCTACCCTCTATTTATCAGTAAAAAAATGTTTGGGCTGATGAATTTGCTACCCAAATATCCCTCTTCCACTTTTATGACTACCCAACACAGTAGACTAAATGTTGTAGGCATAAATCACTGATTAGGTTTACAGTGTTACCATAGAATTTAATAGAGCGTGTCTGAAGTGCTACCCTTCTCCTGGCAACAGAACCAAGGCCCCTTTTACCGGTGAGGAGAATGTCATGAACATTAGACCAGGTGATGGAGTAATTGAGAGTGGAATGAGAGATAATGAGGAAATCTCAGCGTTGAGGACATCTGTCATCCGCTGGCGTTACGAACGAACTTGTGGTCATAACGTCGACATTCTGGTAAATTTGAATTTGGTGACTCCCTTTGTTTGTCTTAATTTTATTTTTATTTATTTATTTTTTTTGGAGGCTATGATTTAGAGCTTTTTATAATAGATGACGATCTGGCTGAAAGGAATAATAAACAGATAGATTCGACAGTTTTATTTAAGGTTTAGCTGTAATAAAAACAAATTATATATTACTGCGTTTAATGCTGCCTGTGAACCCAATTTTTTTTTTATTGACGCTGGATATAAATTATGTTTGTGTAGTTTTTTGTAAGTGAATATTGTTTTCATTATATTCGATCTTATTATTCGTTTTTAGCTCAACTCATTTATGATGATATCAAGATAGGGAATTATTATTTCCGTTTGAGCTCATGCTTCTTGTTGATTTGTAGTTGGATATATAACTCTCTCTCTCTCTCTCTCTCTCTCTCTCTCTCTCTCTCTCTCTCTCTCTCTCTCTCTCTCTCTCTCTCTCTCTCTCTCTCTCTCCTAGTAATTCAAGAAAACATTGTGATGAGCATTCACGTATTCATTTATGTATAACTTTCAATTGTTGTTATCACTTATCAAATGGTCTGGTTCACAAGATCAGTGACACTTAATAAAAGGTCACTGTTTATGGCATGAATATGGGAATAAAAAGTTTCTGCTTCTATGTGTCAAGATATCACTTTAAAGTAAACTTCTCTCTCATTTTTATCCCGAAAGTTGTTCCTTCTTATTCCTTGTCGCACCCGAAATCATAGATATTGTGCATCGTGCAAAACTCCTTTCCATACGAACTATCTGCGTAGAATCTTCAACTCAAAGGAAGAATGTGTCGGGGATTTTTTCTTTTAGAGTCGCGTGTGTCCATTTAGGAGAGGCAGGTGTGTTTCGTTACGGAAAAGGTGGAAAAACTTTAGGAGAATTTGTGTTATTCACTTCGCTTGACAACCCGCACATGTGTTTATCTTTTCAAATGTATCTTGAAATTTTCTCTCTTTTGGCAGATTTGCATGGTGGATTTTTTTGGTTTGTAATAAGTTTTGATAAACATTTTTTGCCATTAGGGTAAGAATTATGGAAGTTGAAAGTCTTGTTTTCATTTCCCTTTAAACGTGATCAGTAACTTCTGTTTGTCTCACTCTGGAGTACTTGGTAGAAAATAATTTTTTCCGCTGTACATTTGTCTTAGTAAGACACTTTGACATGTTTCAGATATTTGATATACTGTGCATATTTTTTTTGTGTAATAATGAAACTTCTTGTAATGAAACGTGGCTTCGTGCTACTGCATAGCCACAGTTTTCATAAAGCCTGTACTATGAGTTTCCATAAATACGAACTATTTCCGTAAGTATTTGGTATGTGGTTTTCTGGAAGGTTCTTAACTATTCTGATTTTCAAGCATTATGACTGTACACTGTGGTAATCTTACTATTAGATGAAGTCTATAGTCTATTATAAGAGGCACTAACGTTGCGGAACACAAATATATACTGTAAATGTTTGTTAGAATAAAGAAAATATACTGTACATTGACCATAATAATAATAAAATATATATATATATATATATATATATATATATATATATATATATATATATATATATATATATATATATATACAGTATATATATATATATATATATATGAAGTGGGGAGTGTTGTTCCGTAGAGTTTAGGTCAGTGGTCTGTTGTGTTTGTTTTATATTTGGGTTGTCTGACAATGTTGGCCAGGCACGTGGTCCTCTCAGTTCTACAGACCATACCCATACAGAGGAGGGATTCTTTCAGATAGTTTCAAGGGACCAGTTGTGGGCCCACGATCAAGAACTTCGGTCCATCTACAGACACTAAAAATTTGGCTACCTCTTATATTTTAAAAAGTTCTCAAGAGCAGTTTATTCATTGGTGTCGAGGTGCTATCTGAAGTCTAAAGAGAGACGTTGGAAGCGTCCTGTAATGCGAACCAATATAACGAGCAGAAAATGTAGTGGGTGTCGCCAGGAAAATACTTATAACAATAACGGAAGGGACGATGAATACAAAAATTGTTAGAAGTCGACACAGAAAATGCTGCGTTGAAGAAGGAATTATTTCTCGCTCGTATTTTCTTTACAGTAGATATATTTCTATTAGACCCTATTTCAGGTGGGTCCCATCTTTCTGTAATAATGAAACAAGGTTGATTTGCAGGAGATAAAAATCAAGTACTGAATTGGATGTATAATTAATCATCCGAGAGTAATGCCCTTCACTACAATTCAACCTTTGACCACAAAAGAAAAGGAATAAAGATTGAATTTAAATTTGTACCGTTATAAAAGACATCCAAGTTGCATTCGAATATGTCAATCTCGAAAGGCGTTTAAATTATGGTCTTCGTGTTTTAAACGCTCCACGCTGGGGGGGGGGGGGGAGAGAAAATTAGACCATGCAAATGCTCCTGTATGAATGGTAAATATTTAGATATATAAATACAGAGTATTTCAGATGCTTACTGAAACGTGCAGGCAGTGGTGCGTGCACGTGAGTCCCTGTGTCGAGCCTTGGTTTGAATATAAAAAAGAGAGAGAGAGGGAGAAATACTGGTGAGGCTCAACAAAGACGACAGTGATAGACCCAATGATGTTAGATAGGCCTTGGATAGACCTGCCTTTGATAGGATGACAGAGGGTTCATGAGACAAGAGAATTCAATCCAAAATAAAAGGCACGGTTGAAAATGCTGAGCGAGGACGCAAAATCTCGTTAGTTGGTCATTCATGGGGCACCCAATTGCCATTGCATACAAACTCTCCTGGACACCATCTCATCACTGTCTCTTGGGTTTGTTTTCTCACCTTCCATTTTACTTTCCACTACCAGCCATGATATTCAGTTTCCCTGCACACCTTGCCAAATTATTGTAAGAATTAGCTCTTTGGTTAACCGATCTAATAGAAATCGGCACAGGACTAGAACCACAAAGTTTGGCCGCTGAATAATGTATGAATAGGTGGTCAATTTTTCATAATTGAATTGAGAAATTCAATAACATAGAAAATTTAAAGTTTTCTTATCCCTTGTACATTAACTGAAAGACAGTATGTCAATGGTATTTACATCTTGTTAATTAAGAAGCAAATATAAATATTTTGAGATTTTTTTCCTTTGAAATATGTAATAATAATAATAATAATAATAATAATAATAATAATAATAATAATAATAATAATAATAATGATGGTGATAATCCATTTCACAATGAAACCCTTACATATTAATATTGCTGAACAATTGGTAAAAGAATCAAGATTTTCTGCAAGCCAAAAAAAAAAAGTACCGACGGAAGAAATGTTTCCAAAGGTAGAGAAAACCCTGCTCTAACAAATACTGGAACAGGAAAATAGTAAGAACCGGAGAATGACCAACGATTGGATTTACGAACAGAAATTGTGACCTGTTAACGACTGTGAAGCGAAAAGTGTGGGATATTAATGAACTATATATGACCGAGTTACTTTTCATGATTATATCTTTTTTTTTCATTATATTCTTAGCCCTAACTTCCCTTTAGTATCTCTAATGTCATGTTTCATCTTCACATAAAGAAGATGGCTAGTAACTTATTCCATAGCTGCTTCTTCTGATGACCTATGAAATATTTATTTTAATGTTGTTATTGTTCTTAGAATATTTTATTTTAATTGTTAGTTACTTCTCTTAGTAGTTTCCTTATTTCCTTTCCTCAGTGGGCTATTTTCCCTGTTGGAACCATCGGGCTTATAGCATTCTGTTTTTCCTACTATGGTTGTAGCTTAGCAAGTAATAATAATAAAAATAATAATAATAATAATAATAATAATAATAATAATAATAATAATATACAATGCTGTCTTGCATTTCTTTATATTTGTTGCGTCTTTGTAATCTCAGCTTTCATTGAAGTAGAACTCATGGCAACTGCTTTTGTAGCATCAGCAGCAATAGGAAAAAGATTGTTGTATCATAAGTTGTATCTAAGCAGCTCATAGTACATTACGGGCTTAATATGATTTATGTAATTGCAAACTTCTCCTTTGTGCCTTTACTCCATGATATATATTTGGCCTTCCCGGCGTCGGCAAAGACATTTTTAACTAACAAATCCTGTACTTGGCGAGAAGTAGCAAAAACAAGCAAGAAGTTGTCGGAACAAGGCACTGATAAAAACATCCTAATGAAGGGGGATAATATTGTTGAGAGGCAATTTGCCAAGGAGAAACCTTCACGTTCTATAGAGTTAAGGAGCCACAATCCTGGCCTTCCTTTTCCGTATAAATTACTCGGAAGTGTATTGCTTCGTTTCCGAAGCTGTGTGAGAATTCTCAGAAAAAAATTCTTTTATCTTTATTTCTTTAGCAACAGGTGTATGTACCTTGATTGTAACATAAATGAAGTTCCATGTCACGCGATTTCTCTATAATTTTGTACCTTGGTGTCGACTTGTTTGAAGTATCGTGACTTTTCTTTCAAGGATTCTGTGATATACAGAGAGAGATGGCAACGTTTATAAATAGAACGTTAGTATTTATACGAATTGTGTTCCGCTAATCTAACCCCTGAGAAAATCTGGCAGTCTCACGAGCATGTTTTTAGAACGCAGGTGCTCAACTGCGTTTACTTTTGGATTGAGCACCCTAAGAGTGACTTTATATGACAGTCCCTGACACTCGCCCCCCTTGAAAAACCTTCGTGACTTCGAATCAACGATATTAATAAGGGAGGGATTCGTTTAGCTAGAGGAGGACTTACGTAGGTGATTAACTGGTTGGTTGGACGCCTGCGATGTCTTATGAATTTAGTCCATGTCTCATATGAGGATATTAACTTCAGAGATAGTGACTCAGACTTTGATATTTCCTTTTGCGATTTCATTTTGGTGGGCCAAATCATGAGGATTTGTCGCAACTGTTTCTTTTTAGTAATTTAAAATTGAAGGAAATTATCTCTGTATCAACATAATGATTTTACTCTCTCTCTCTCTCTCTCTCTCTCTCTCTCTCTCTCTCTCTCTCTCTCTCTCTCTCTCTCTCTCTCATTTGACATATCTGTTCAATTTCCTCACTCGCCTATTTACACTCTTAGAACCACACGTTGTACAATCAGTTCCATCAAGTGACAGCTGAAATTTATTTACCCTTGTGAGTGATATCATTTAATGTGCATTTACGTCAATTTGACTTCAGACTCGTTCTGGAGTGTGGAATTGATCTATTTTTCTTTTTTAATTCATATCAGCCTTAATATTGTGTGAATGTTTTTGAAGCATTTGTAGCATTTAGTTTTTTTTATTGTTATTATTGGGGGTCTAGTGGAAGGTGTCGTTCTCATCATAACTCCACACATTATTCTGAGTTGCTTTAATATTAAATAACTCTTATTCCTATTATAATTCCGGCTCGGGATTTGAGCATAATATCCTGAAACTATAAATCAACCTATCAAGGTCATGGAATATAGTGTTTTCTTGGATAACATATTACGAACGCAAATACATGTTTGATTAATCTCCAGTATATTCGTAATACATAACATACTGATGTGTTTATCAAGATGGCTATGCAACTAATTGTCCAGCTGGTGAATTTTAGCAGTGCTGTTTAGTCACTAATTGGGTAATTGCCGCCGTCGTAGGATGCCAGACGTCGTTGACCTTAGCTAATCCAGACATCTTTGTGGGGCAGGAGAAGACGAGAGCAGTCTTATATACGACGTGTATATATATATAAATATATATATATATATATATATATATATATATATATATATATATATATATATATATATATTGGTGTGTGTGCTTTGTACGTACTATTGTACGCGACCCGTTAAAAATGATGGCTGAATTTGACAGGAATATGTACGGGGGCTTGTCATAAACTTATTCATCTCTCTTGATGGCTCAGTTGGTAGAGTCCTCGCAGACATGGTTTGCGGCCGAATAGGTAGGGGTTCGAATCTCTACCCGGCCAGAAGCTGTTATCATGAAATGAATTCCAAGTGGATATATATTCCGAAGATAGAATTCGGTATTAAATGCCATTCGTGGGTGATATTTACATAATATATATATATATATATATACATATATATATATATATATATATATATATATATATATGTGTGTGTGTGTGTGTGTGTGTGTGTATTATACATATACTATAGTACGCGACCCGTCAAAAGAGACTGCTAAATATTTAGAGACGCACACCTTACCAGGATATGAGTACTTCCACTCCTACCCGAAAGACGGTGAGAGCTGAGCGTGATTGGATATATATATATATATATATATATATATATATATATATATATATATATATATACATATATGTATATATACCTATATACAGTATATGTATAATATATACCTATATATATGTATAATATATACCTATATATATGTATATATATAAAGAGAGAGAGAGAGAGAGAGAGAGAGAGAGAGAGAGAGAGAGAGAGAGAGAGAGAGAGACCAGCTCTTTATTATATAGGGGAGATAGGATAAGTATATAACACTTTGATATTAGTTTTTCCTTCAAATAGTTAAGGGATGATATATATATATATATATATATATATATATATATATATGATGTATGTGTTTATTATTCTTATCGACACATTTATCTATGTATTATGTAATGGTGTATATATATATATATATATATATATATATATATATATATATATATGTTTTATGTATGTATGCATTATATATGCATATATATTTATATATATGTATATATATATATATATATATATATATATATATATATATATATATCTTGTGTGTATGTTATAGATTGATTTGTGTATATGAATAGTAAATTAGATTTTCATGTTTGATATCTGGATGTAAGAAAACCGTTCACTATATGTTGTGGCAATAAAGGTTACAGAAAAAATACCATAAAAAAAACTTAAATGGGGATAATAGAATCCGTAGAGTAAACTCACTCTATCTCTCTCTCTCTCTCTCTCTCTCTCTCTCTCTCTCTCTCTCTCTCTCTCTCTCTCTCTCTCTCTCAATGAAGAGAAGTGTAAAATATTATTGTTGTAACACAGTGATCGACTCTAGTTTATCTTCGTCCTTTAATGGGTCATTTGGACGTTCGCGTGATCGTTTGTAAGCTCTCCTGTCACGGTGGTTCACTTTATCACATGGTAAAATGTTACTACTTATTTTCGTTGGCTTTAGTTTTTATTTTTCTGATGGACTGGTAGTAGTTTTGAAAGTCACGAGGCTCGTATTATCTTAACAAATTGTTCTGGGTTTATTTCTCTTGTTTTAACCTTGAAACAGGGCTATTTGTACCATTCAGTTTTCATATTAATTTCAACAGAGTATTTAGATTTGTCAGACTTATTAAGAG
This sequence comes from Palaemon carinicauda, assembly GCF_036898095.1. NCBI lineage: Eukaryota > Metazoa > Arthropoda > Malacostraca > Decapoda > Palaemonidae > Palaemon > Palaemon carinicauda. The sequence goes on along the minus strand of NC_090739.1, from coordinate 44,099,002 downwards.
GTTTGTGGGAAAAGGGCAGAACCGGAATCTAAGTAGACTAATTTCTCCAAAATGAGTCAATATAATGGGAGGTATTCATAAAAATTATGGATATCCTTGTAAGCATAAGGTAATCATTATGAATTCGGGAGCGCTTAGTTACATGTTGGAACTTGTAAGATTTCATTTGTGCTGTCAAGATAAGAAAGAGTTTAGTATTTATAATACGTATGTAATGCTCTGTTTTTACTTGTATTTAATTAAGTTTACGCATCAGAATGAACACAGACGCCACCGCGCCTTCCCCAAAGCCTTGCTGGCAACATCTATCCCCACCCCTTGCATTAGAAGTTCTTTGACCTCTTTTTAGCTCCCACACCCCTTGCATTAGAAGTTCTCTGACCTCTTTTTTGTTCCCACACCCCTTGCATTAGAAGTTCTTTGACCTCTTTTTAGCTCCCCCACCCCTTGCATTAGAAGTTCTTTGACCTCTTTTTAGCTCCCCCACCCATTGCATTAGAAGTTCTTTGACCTCTTTTTAGCTCCCCCCCCTTTGCATTAATACTTCATTGACCTCTTTTTAGCTCCCCCACCCCTTGCATTAGAAGTTCTTTGACCTCTTTTTAGCTCCCCCCCTTCCATAAGAAGTTCTTTGACCTCTTTTTAGCTCCCACACCCCTTGCATTAGAAGTTCTCTGACCTCTTTATTGTTCCCACACCCCCTTGCATTAGAAGTTCTTTGACCTCTTTTTAGCTCCCCCACCCCTTGCATTAGAAGTTCTTTGACCTCTTTTTAGCTCCCCCACCCATTGCATTAGAAGTTCTTTGACCTCTTTTTAGCTCCCCCCCTTTGCATTAGAACTTCATTGACCTCTTTTTAGCTCCCCCACCCCTTGCATTAGAAGTTCTTTGACCTCTTTTTAGCTCCCCCCCTTCCTTAAGAAGTTCTTTGACCTCTTTTTAGCTCCCACACCCCTTGCATTAGAAGTTCTTTGACCTCTTTTTAGCTCCCCCACCCCTTGCATTAGAAGTTCTTATACCTCTTTTTAACTCCCCCAACCCTTGCATTAGAAGTTCTTTGACCTCTTTTTAGCTCCCACACCTCTAGCATTAGAAGTTCTTTGACCTCTTTTTAGCTCCCCCACCCATTGCATTAGAAGTTCTTTGACCTCTTTTTAGCTCCCACACCCCTTGCATTAGAAGTTTTTTTTACCTCTTTTTAGCTCCCCCCACCCCTTGCATTAGAAGTTCTTTGACCTCTTTTTAGCTCCCCCACCCCTTGCATTAGAAGTTCTTTGACCTCTTTTTAGCTCCCCCACCCCTTGCATTAGAAGTTCTTTGACCCCTTTTTAGCTCCACCCCTTGCATTAGAGTTTCATTGACCTCTTTTTAGCTCCCCCACCCCTTGCAATATAAGTTCTTTGACCTCTTTTTAGCTCCCACACCCCTTGCATTAGAAGTTCTTTGACCTCTTTTTAGCTCCCACACCTCTTGCATTAGAAGTTCTTTGACTTTTTTTTAGCTCCCACACCCCTTGCATTAGAAGTTCTTTGACGTCTTTTTAACTCCCACACCCCTTGCATTAGAAGTTCTTTGACCTCTTTTTAACTTCCCACCCCTTGCATTAGAAGTTCTTTGACCTCTTTTTAGCTCCCACACCCCTTGCATTAGAAGTTCTTTGTCCTCTTTTTAGATTCCCCACCCCTTTCATTAGAAGTTCTTTGACCTCATTTTAGCTCCCACACCCCTTGCATTAGAAGTTCTTTGACCTCTTTTTAGCTCCCACACCCCTTGCATTAGAAGTTCTGTGACCTCTTTTTAGCTCACACACCCCTTGCATTAAAAGTTCTTTGACCTCTTTTTAGCTCCCACACCCCTTGCATTAGAAGTTTTTTGACCTCTTTTTAGCTTCCACACCCCTTACATTAGAAGTTCTTTGACCTCTTTTTAGCTCCCACACCCCTTGCATTAGAAGTTCTTTGACCTCTTTTTAGCTCCCACACCTCTAGCATTAGAAGTTCTGTGACCTTTTAGCTCCCACACCCCTTGCATTAGAAGTTCTTTGACCTCTTTTTAGCTCCCCCACCCCTTGTATTAGAAGTTCTTTGACCTCTTTTTTGCTCCCGCACCCCTTGCATTAGAAGTTCTTTGATCTCTTTTTAGCTCCCACACCCCTTGCATTGGAAGTTCTTTGACCTCTTTTTAGCTCCCACACCCCTTGCATTAGAAGTTCTTTGACCTCATTTTAGCTCCCACACCCCTTGCATCAGAAGTTCTTTGTCCTCTTTTTAGATTCCCCACCCCTTGCATTAGAAGTTCTTTGACCTCATTTTAGCTCCCACACCCCTTGCATCAGAAGTTCTTTGACCTCTTTTGAGCTCCCACACCCCTTGCATTGGAAGTTCTTTGACCTCTTTTTAGCTCCCACACCCCTTGCATTAGAAGTTCTTTGACCTCATTTTAGCTCCCACACCCCTTGCATCAGAAGTTCTTTGTCCTCTTTTTAGATTCCCCACCCCTTGCATTAGAAGTTCTTTGACCTCATTTTAGCTCCCACACCCCTTGCATTAGAAGTTCTTTGACCTCTTTTTAGCTCATACACCCCTTGCATTAGAAGTTCTTTGACCTCCTTTTAATTCCCACACCCCTTGCATTAGAAGTTCTTTGACCTCTTTTTAGCTCCCACACCCCTTGCATTAGCAGTTCTTTGACCTCTTTTTAGCTCCCACACCCCTTGCATTAGCAGTTCTTTGACCTCTTTTTAGCTCCCCCCCTTCCTTAAGAAGTTCTTTGACCTCTTTTTAGCTCCCACACCCCTTGCATTAGAAGTTCTTTGACCTCTTTTTAGCTCCCCCACCCCTTGTATTAGAAGTTCTTTGACCTCTTTTTTGCTCCCGCACCCCTTGCATTAGAAGTTCTTTGATCTCTTTTTAGCTCCCACACCCCTTGCATTGGAAGTTCTTTGACCTCTTTTTAGCTCCCACACCCCTTGCATTAGAAGTTCTTTGACCTCATTTTAGCTCCCACACCCCTTGCATCAGAAGTTCTTTGTCCTCTTTTTAGATTCCCCACCCCTTGCATTAGAAGTTCTTTGACCTCATTTTAGCTCCCACACCCCTTGCATCAGAAGTTCTTTGACCTCTTTTGAGCTCCCACACCCCTTGCATTGGAAGTTCTTTGACCTCTTTTTAGCTCCCACACCCCTTGCATTAGAAGTTCTTTGACCTCATTTTAGCTCCCACACCCCTTGCATCAGAAGTTCTTTGTCCTCTTTTTAGATTCCCCACCCCTTGCATTAGAAGTTCTTTGACCTCATTTTAGCTCCCACACCCCTTGCATTAGAAGTTCTTTGACCTCTTTTTAGCTCATACATCCCTTGCATTAGAAGTTCTTTGACCTCCTTTTAGTTCCCACACCCCTTGCATTAGAAGTTCTTTGACCTCTTTTTAGCTCCCACACCCCTTGCATTAGCAGTTCTTTGACCTCTTTTTAGCTCCCACACCTCTGGCATTTGAAGTTCTTTGACCTCTTTTTAGCTCCCACACCCCTTGCATTAGAAGTTCTTTGACCTCTTTTTAGCTCCCACACCCCTTGCATTAGAAGTTCTTTGACCTCTTTTTAGCTCATACACCCCTTGCATTAGAAGTTGTTTGACCTCTTGTTAGCTCCCACACCACTTGCATTAGAAGTTCTTTGACCTCTTTTTAGCTCCCACACCCCTTGCATTAGAAGTTCTTTGACTTCCTTTTAGCTCCCACACCCCTTGCATTAGAAGTTCTTTGACCTCTTTTTAGCTCATACACCCCTTGTATTAGAAGTTCTTTGACCTCTTTTTAGCTCCCCCACCGCTTGCATTAGAAGTTCTTTAACCTCTTTTTAGCTCCCACACCCCTTGCATTAGAAGTTCTTTGACCTCTTTTTAGCTCCCACACCCCTTGCATTAAAGTTCTTTGACCTCTTTTTAGCTCCCACACCCCTTGCATTAGAAGTTCTTTGACCTCTTTTTAGCTACCACACCCCTTGCTTTAGAAGTTCTTTTACCTCTTTTTAGCTCCCACATCCCTTGCATTAGAAGTTCTTTTACCTCTTTTTAGCTCCCACACCCCTTGCATTAGAAGTTCTTTTACCTCTTTTTAGCTCCCACACCCCTTGCATTAGAAGTTCTTTGACCTCTTTTTAGCTCCCACACCCCTTGCATTAGAAGTTCTTTTACCTCTTTTTAGCTCCCCCACCCCTTGCATTAGAAGTTCTTTGACCTCTTTTTAGCTCCCACACCCCTTGCATTAGAAGTTCTTTGACCTCATTTTAGCTCCCACACCCCTTGCATTAGAAGTTCTTTTACCTCTTTTTAGCTCCCCCACCCATTGCATTAGAAGTTCTTTGACCTCTTTTTAGCTCCCACACCCCTTGCATTAGAAGTTCTTTTACCTCTTTTTAGCTCCCACACCCCTTGCATTAGAAGTTCTTTGACCTCTTTTTAGCTCCCACACCCCTTGCATTAGAAGTTCTTTGACCTCTTTTTAGCTCCCACACCCCTTGCATTAGAAGTTCTTTGACCTCTTTTTAGCTCCCACATCCCTTGCATTAGAAGTTCTTTTACCTCTTTTTAGCTCCCACACCCCTTGCATTAGAAGTTCTTTGACCTCTTTTTAGCTTCCACACCCCTTGCATTAGAAGTTCTTTGACCTCTTTTTAGCTCCCACACCCCTTGCATTAAAGTTCTTTGACCTCTTTTTAGCTCCCACACCCCTTGCATTAGAAGTTCTTTGACCTCTTTTTAGCTACCACACCCCTTGCATTAGAAGTTCTTTTACCTCTTTTTAGCTCCCACATCCCTTGCATTAGAAGTTCTTTTACCTCTTTTTAGCTCCCACACCCCTTGCATTAAAGTTCTTTGACCTCTTTTTAGCTCCCACACCCCTTGCATTAGAAGTTCTTTGACCTCTTTTTAGCTCCCACACCCCTTGCATTAGAAGTTCTTTGCCCTTTTTTTAGCTACCACACCCCTTGCATTAGAAGTTCTTTGACGTCTTTTTAGCTCCCACACCCCTTGCATTAGAAGTTCTTTGACCTCTTTTTCAGCTACCACACCCCTTGCATTAGAAGTTCTTTGACCTCTTTTTAGCTACCACACCCCTTGCATTAGAAGTTCTTTTACCTCTTTTTAGCTTCCACACCCCTTGCATTAGAAGTTCTTTGACCTCTTTTTAGCTCCCACACCCCTTGCATTAGAAGTTCTTTGACCTCTTTTTAGCTCCCACATCTCTAGCATTAGAAGTTCTTTGACCTCTTTTTAGCTCCCACACCCCTTGCATTAAAGTTCTTTGACCTCTTTTTAGCTCCCACTCCCCTTGTATTAGAAGTTCTTTTACCTCTTTTTAGCTCCCACATCCCTTGTATTAGAAGTTCTTTTACCTCTTTTTAGCTCCCACACCCCTTGCATTAAAGTTCTTTGACCTCTTTTTAGCTCCCACACCCCTTGCATTAGAAGTTCTTTGACCTCTTTTTAGCTCCCACACCCCTTGCATTAAAGTTCTTTGACCTCTTTTTAGCTCCCACACCCCTTGCATTAGAAGTTCTTTGACCTCTTTTTAGCTACCACACCCCTTGCATTAGAAGTTCTTTGACCTCTTTTTAGCTACCACACCCCTTGCATTAGAAGTTCTTTTACCTCTCTTTAGCTCCCACATCCCTTGCATTAGAAGTTCTTTGACCTCTTTTTAGCTCCCACACCCCTTGCATTAGAAGTTCTTTGACCTCTTTTTAGCTCCCACACCCCTTGCATTAGAAGTTCTTTGACCTCTTTTTAGCTCCCACACCCCTTGCATTAGAAGTTCTTTGACCTCTTTTTAGCTCCCACACCCCTTGCATTAGAAATTCTTTGACCTCTTTTTAGCTACCACACCCCTTGCATTAGAAGTTCTTTTACCTCTTTTTAGCTCCCACATCCCTTGCATTCTAAGTTCTTTTACCTCTTTTTAGCTCCCACACCCCTTGCATTAGAAGTTCTTTGACCTCTTTTTAGCCCCCCCACCCCTTGCATTAGAAGTTCTTTGACCTCTTTTTAGCTCCCCCACCCCTTGCATTAGAAGTTCTTTGACCTCTTTTTAGCTCCCACACCCCTTGCATTAGAAGTTCTTTTACCTCTTTTTAGCTCCCACACCCCTTGCATTAGAAGTTCTTTGACCTCTTTTTAGCTCCCACACCCCTTGCATTAGAAGTTCTTTGACCTCTTTTTAGCTCCCACACCTCTAGCATTAGAAGTTCTTTGACCTCTTTTTAGCTCCCACACCCCTTGCATTAGAAGTTCTTTTACCTCTTTTTAGCTCCCCCACCCCTTGCATTAGAAGTATTTTGACCCTTTTTTTAGCTCCCCATCCCTTGCATTAGAAGTTCTTTGACCTCTTTTTAGCTCCCCCACCCCTTGCATTAGAAGTTCTTATACCTCTTTTTAGCTCCCCCACCCCTTCCATTAGAAGTTCTTTGACCTCTTTTTAGCTCCCACACCCCTTGCATTAAAGTTCTTTGACCTCTTTTTAGCTCCCACACCCCTTGCATTAGAAGTCCTTTGACCTCTTTTTAGCTACCACACCCCTTGCATTAGAAGTTCTTTTACCTCTTTTTAGCTCCCACATCCCTTGCATTAGAAGTTCTTTGACCTCTTTTTAGCTCCCACACCCCTTGCATTAGAAGTTCTTTGACCTCTTTTTAGCTCCCACACCCCTTGCATTAGAAGTTCTTTGACCTCTTTTTAGCTACCACACCCCTTGCATTAGAAGTTCTTTTACCTCTTTTTAGCTCCCACATCCCTTGCATTAGAAGTTTTTTGACCTCTTTTTAGCTCCCACACCCCTTGCATTAGAAGTTCTTTGACCTCTTTTTAGCTCCCACACCCCTTGCATTAGAAGTTCTTTGACCTCTTTTTAGCTACCACACCCCTTGCATTAGAAGTTCTTTTACCTCTTTTTAGCTCCCACAGACCTTGCATTAGAAGTTCTTTGACCTCTTTTTAGCTCCCACAGACCTTGCATTAGAAGTTCTTTGACCTCTTTTTAGCTCCCACACCCCTTGCATTAGAAGTTCTTTGACCTCTTTTTAGCTCCCACACCTCTAGCATTAGAAGTTCTTTGACCTCTTTTAGCTCCCACACCCCTTGCATTAGAAGTTCTTTGACCTCTTTTTAGCTCCCACACCCCTTGCATTAGAAGTTCTTTGACCTCTTTTTAGCTCCCACACCCCTTGCATTAGAAGTTCTTTGACCTCTTTTAGCTCCCACACCCCTTGCATTAGAAGTTTTTTTACCTCTTTTTAGCTCCCACACCCCTTGCATTAGAAGTTCTTTGACCTCTTTTTAGCTCCCACACCCCTTGCATTAGAAGTTCTTTGACCTCTTTTAGCTCCCACACCCCTTGCATTAGAAGTTCTTTTACCTCTTTTTAGCTCCCACACCCCTTGCATTAGAAGTTCTTTGACCTCTTTTTAGCTCCCACACCCCTTGCATTAAAGTTCTTTGACCTCCTTTTAGCTCCCACACCCCTTGCATTAGAAGTTCTTTGACCTCTTTTAGCTCCCACACCCCTTGCATTAGAAGTTCTTTGACCTCTTTTTAGCTCCCACACCCCTTGCATTAGAAGTTCTTTGACCTCTTTTTAGCCCCCTCACTCCTTGCATTAGAAGTTCTTTTACCTCTTTTTAGCTCCCCCACCCCTTGCGTTAGAAGTTCTTTGACCTCTTTTTAGCTCCCCCACCCCTTGCATTAGAAGTTGTTTGACCTCTTGTTAGCTCCCACACCCCTTGCATTAGAAGTTCTTTGACCTCTTTTTAGCTCCCACACCCCTTGCATTAGAAGTTCTTTGACCTCTTTTTAGCTCCCACACCCCTTGCATTAGAAGTTCTTTGACCTCTTTTTAGCTCTCACACCTCTAGCATTATAAGTTCTTTGACCTCTTTTCAGCTCCCTTACATCAAGCATTAGAAGTTCTTTGACATCTCTCTATAGCTCCCACACCTCTAACAGTAGAAGTTCTTTGACCTCTCTCTTTAGCTCCCACACTTCTAGTATTAGAAGTTCTTTGACATATATTTGTAGGTTCCATACGTTTACCATTAGAGGGTCTTCGATCTATATTTTGAGGTGCCTTACTTCTAGCATTAGAGGCGCTCTATTTTTAGGTGTGTTACCTCTGGCATTAGAGGCTCCTCTTCGCTGTTCTCTCCTGTCTTCTAGTTTTCAAGATCTTCTTTCATTAGATTATCTGTTTCTTTCGAGATTTCATTGTCTCTTTTCCTTAGTTCGTCAGTGTCCTAGATTTCAAAAGGGATTTCAGTGCCGCGAGTTCTCACTTCGTCAGATTCCTCAGGGAAATCGAAGGCATTTATTCTTTACCTATCTGGGCAATGAGTAAAGAGATGAATACTATCGATTTCTCCTCATACACTATCATGCCAAAGTAAATGACGAGCAACATGATATATTTACCAATGTCGTCTGGATATGTCCTTACTTCAATGGCGAATTTTGGGACAATCCTGTTGAAGAACTACACGTCACTCACCGTTCAGTTGAACCATTCTGCCCCCATCCTCATTCCCAGCAATCCGTTTTTGCACCGATACAAAGCCTCGTACTTTTTCCAAGAGTCTCCTTTAATAAGGAATCGTCGCAAAAGCCCAAGCAAAGGATCCTTCAAGACGCATACATTATCATCTTCAAAGCTCAGCTGTCAACTGAAGATCCCGTGTCGTTCTATTGGTCGGGCGATATAAAACGAACCATCGGCAACTTCGGCAGCAACCAAAACCATCTGTAGTTGATGGTGTTTCGAAGACGTAACACATAATTCTTACCGGCAGCTTCCTATTCTGCCAGAACGCGATCTCTGTGAGTTAAGTGAAATCCTTCTCCCAATCATAAACTCATTTCCTCTTATTCCTATTGATGCGCAATTCCTTGGTTAGATTTCGCCAGCTACTTACAGATCATGTGAGGTGTTGCAGGCAACGTTTGAAAAAATGAAGATCAGGTCTTCAGAAGTCATTTGAAGCTCGGGGAGGAGTTGTTCAGGACTGCTCCTGCAGGAAATTTCAGTTCTGAAGTCATTCAGAAATCCATGTTAAGTTTACGGCTATGTCCTTTGAAGACTTTTGGAAATTCGGGAAAATTTTCTTCCGAAACCGTTGAGATTCCGTTCTGGAGGCATTCAGAATTCCATGCTTAGTCTTTGGCTATTTTTTCTGAAGCCATTTGGAAATCCAGGAAAGTTTTCTTCGGATACCGTTCTGAGATTCCGTTCTGGAGGCATTCAGAATTCCATGCTAAGTCTATAGCTATTTCTTCTGAAGCCATTTGGAAATCCGAGAAGATTTTCTTCCAAATTCTTTTAGGACTCGCGAAAAATTCCATTCTTGTTTTATAATAACAGCAACAACAATAATAATAATGATAATGAAATAATAATAATAATAATAATAATAATAATAATAATAATAATAATAATAATAATAATAATAATAATAATAATAATAAACTACGTGATTTGATTTATGGATTTGAGTTGAAAAGTTTTGAAGACGCTAAACGCTCAACTTTGCAGTTTGAAGGAAACCTTAAGTTACCCGGACGAAGGGCGAAGGGTAATTGAGGTTTAAAGCAAACCGAATTGAAATAGTTGATTTCAGCTAAATTATTTCAGGTTTGGAATTTAGAACAATCTATTTATGGTACGAATCGATATATATATATATATATATATATATATATATATATATATATATATATATATATATATATATATATTTATATATATATATATATATATATATATATATATATACACATATATATAGTTTATATATGTGTATATACATGCATGTATATAAGCTTTTGCAGTATATGAATATTCTGTGTATATATGTATATTTATACGATGTATATATGCATATATATATATACATACATATTCATATATATAATATATACATACATATACATATATATATATATATATATATATATATATATATGCATACATATACATATATATATATATATATATATATATATATATATATAAACTATATTTATATATTATATGAATACAGTATATTTGCATGTACTGTACACACACACACATACATACATATATACATACATACATACATACATACATATATACTGTTTGTTCATACATTCATCCCTAAATACAGCAGCCTTCGTATTCTCCCAACTGTTTATACATGCAAAAGCAAATGTAAAATGCATATCACCAAGTTATGGCTTAACCTTGATATTTCATCGAGATTCCAGGTGTGGAGAAGATATCTGTCCGCAAGCCACTGTACATTTTGTTCTTCAAAACGGAATAACATCTTGAAATCACGATCAAGTGTGGGTAAACGGGGCATGTATTGTTTAACATGCCTCACATCCACAAAATCTGCCATCGTGCTGAGAATCGGACAGAACAACCTTTCTCTTCGAACTGCAGTCTGCTACTGACCAGACTCAGCTTTTTCGAAGCATATGCTCTTTTTATGAAGTAAAGGGTCTTCTTTATGTATAACCATTTACTTTTATGTGATTATAAGGATATGTTTTTGCTCTAAAAGTAGAATCTTTTGCTTGAAATGTTTATGAATACAAATAGAAGGATTTCCTTCATATTTTGCAAGTATAAGCATATCCTTTTCTTTATGAATACCGCCCAATGACTTTTTAATTGGTAGCCTTTGGAAGGTCATTGAATGCACGGGCAGCTACTAAAACTACTCTTGCGTAGAGGCAATGGACCAGTCTTGGTTTTGACAGTAACTTTGGCAGTGGTAATCAGTCTGCTTCATTATCAACAATATCTAGGAATAGCAAACCTTTGGTAAAATATTTGCCTGAATGTTTTTATAGAAAGCTCGGTGCTATTTTGCGAAGTTTCAACATCCTGTTTACGCAGATGTGAATGTTGATATGCTTTCCTGCCACGAGGTGAGATCCGTCAGAGATGAAGCAGCCTTTGGTAATGATGATAATGGTGATGATAGGGCAGAAAACGTTCATGTAAGCAAAACTAAAATTGCTTATCATAACGAATAAAAATTAAAATAGGAAACAAGTCGAACGTTGTTAAATATGCAAATAACAGGACATATATCTCGTGACGCTGAAGTTTGAATGACTTATTTTTAAATTAGGTGTTAGTAATGGAATGATATCCTAAAGAATACACGGATAACTGTTTTATCATTGTATTAATTTTTTTTTTTTTTGCAAGGCTCTCATCAGTAAAGTCCAATAGAAAATAACTTGTAATCTATGAATGTTAATTTGAATGGTTTCTGGATTTTCTGTCATTTTAGTTTTAGTTTCTTAATACAACCTTGAGCTGTGATGTAAATTCCATCGGAGAAGGAAGAAAGTGTTTTTTTTTTTCCGTGCTCACCGAGACTGGTGTAAAATAGAATTTAAACTTACGGTAATAGCCCAAGGTCTCTCTCTCTCTCTCTCTCTCTCTCTCTCTCTCTCTCTCTCTCTCTTTTATGACTTAGAGGCTCATATCGTAAATCTTTGATTTGGTTTTGTTGATAAACTTGCTATGCTATTTTGGTACTATACGCGATTCCTTCTTAGCCTTTAATTAAGTACGCCTCGTTGATCAACCATTTTTGTCCATTTTTCGTTACTCCTTTCAATCTCTTAGGATTTTTGTGAGGTACTCATGTTTTACTAATCTCTAATATAGCATTTTTTTTTAATTAGATCCCAAGATCATGGGGACATTATTGTAGGTCGTATAATTTAAACTATCAAAGATTGTGAAATGAGAAGCCAACTACATGTGTAGCTGTACCTCTTCATAGGTAGCGGTGGTACAGTCGGCTTCAAGAATTTATGTGCATATCTTGCAACGCCACATTGAAGCCAATGTAAGATGCAACCAGTTTTTTTTTTAGTCCTACAACTATAAGAATATGGTGTTTGATTTCTTTAACTGTGGAATGTAAATTTGATTTTGGCCATATATTTGGAGGCAGCGTTGCCAACATATTCAGGAATAACCAGATAATCCAAAGATTACTTAAATGTGTAACCATTTTCTCGAAGCTAAGTGTATAAATGCAATCTTCCCCCACTTCTCGTAGCGTTTTATATCGCACTGCTATCCCTGTTGATGTTTATTTCATTTTTATGCCGATTTCATTCTTCACAAATAGTTTTCTTTCCGCATTGAACCTAAGAATAAGTCCTCATTCTGGTCTCTCGCTTTCGTTATTATTGAGATAAATATAGATAACTTCTCGGACTCGACCTAACAAAATCTGGTACTATTTAGTTCTTTCAAGACATATTTTCTGTACAGTTTTTTTTTTTCATTCCTTCATCAGAGATTATCAAAGTGGAAACATTCGCTGAGCCGGATTTCTGCAGTGGGGGCTATTGCTGCCAGTCCTTCAAAACTGGCTTGTCCCTTCGTCCTTTCAACATGTTGAAATGATTGACGCTCCGCACTAGTCTGCTGTCTCTGTCCCGTCTTGTGAGGTGCAGCAAAAGCAGCACATATTGCTTGGTATGTCTCAGATAGGATGTATCCCAACGCTTGTGCCGCTATTTCTGTCGATAACTTGAGATCTTCCAATGATCGCCCTGTTGCTAGGATCTTTAATATTGCAGTTAATCTTTCCTCATTAGGTATAGACGTCCTTATTACTGCATCTTTTTATGTTATTTTTGGAGACGGGATAAAAGGCCTCCGAAGTCATCACCAGTCATTCTTAAATATTTTTTATATGTCTTGTTATTTTCCTTTAATTCTTTTTCAAAAAATCATGCGATAAAATAATATCTTTTTTCCATCTATGGCTTTACCCAAACTACGCTTATTTTTACAAATTTCATGTTCATATTTGTGAGTGCTATTAGCATTATTCCCTCCTAGCCAATCCTTCTATTGAACAACTTTTGTGTCCCTGTTAAAGTAATTCTTAATGGAGGTTTCTTATCCTGTGCTTCAACGAAATGCAGATGTATGGCCACATTATTGCCTGAGCTAAAGTCTTCTCATGAACATTGTCGTCATGTGGCCAATGTAGCATATGTTGAGGGACTTACACCTCCCCCCTACCGAGCATTGAAATTTAGACATTACATTTGTTGTATACTGCTTGAGTTCTCTGAAGGAGTACCATTTTTCATCACCAGGCCGGTTATTAAGTTTCGCTTGATGTTTACTCATAGTTATAGTTTTCAAATGATGCCTTTGTTTTTACGTTAAGGGAGGTGATTCATCTAGATTCTACTTTGTATTTGTAGGCTTTCATATAGTCCACACACACACACACACACACATATATATATATATATATATATATATATAAATATGTATATATATATATATATATATATATATATATATATATATATATATATATATATATATATTGTGTGTGTGTATGAGAGAGAGAGAGAGAGAGAGAGAGAGAGAGAGAGAGAGAGAGAGAGAGAGAGAGAAGGTCAACTTTTTGTATAACCAAAGAGTTTAAAATGCTTGTCGTCTTTGATATTTAAGGATCTCCTCTCTTTCTCATTCCTGAATTTTTGTTCTTGTATCGTCTGCAACATCACGGTGTGAATTTTTGAAAATAACCCAATAGTATAATTTGTCATCGCAAGATCGTTATAGGATATTTAAATTCCGTAGTGAATATTTGATAACCCTTTTACTGCTTGACATTATTAATTAGAGAGAGAGAGAGAGAGAGAGAGAGAGAGAGAGAGAGAGAGAGAGAGAGAGAGAGAGAGAGAGAGAGAGAGAGTGTGTGTGTGTGTGTGTGTGTGTGGTGTTTCAGGGTCCAACGTCAAAATACCCAAGCATTTAGCATGACTACATCAAGCTACAATTTCTTGTCAGAACAGAGAGGGACCAGTTCATTCACAAATGTGCGGTGCCCATGTGAATTCGGTGTTTAGAACATCATTGCCACCAAGGAAGAGATGCGAGTTGAGCATTCCTGAGGATCTTGTGACACCTGGCAACTCCAATAGCAGAACCCCCAAGAATGTTAGTGTAGTATGCAAGACTGCGATTTGTAGATCACGGTTAGCTTAGCGTCAAAGACGGGGTTGCAAACCGAAGGATTATAAAGATGAGGAAAAAAAAAAAAACGAAAAAATATTTAACAGCTTTGGTCTACAAATTCCGGAGGTTCCTCGCTCATGTTGTTGAAAAGAAAATTATTTTCATGCAAGTTTGATTGCAAAAGATTTGGTTCATGGTCAAATAATTTAACCACGTAAATTCCGAAGGTATAAACTTGATAGTTTCACTTGAAACGACCCAATATAACTTCGACTTATAATTCTTATAGTCAATGGTGGTTCATTTTACTAAATTTCTTATATTATTAATTTTGGATGCTCCCATTAATCTACACAGAATCTCTTGTGGGGCGCTTACGCGTGCGTAATTGGGCTCTACCTTTTACCGAGATTCGCGCTTTACCTAGCCTCGATACTGCCGATCTAAAATACTTGAATAAGTATGAATTATAAATGGTATGTAAAAACTGTTTAAGTATTTTGAGAAGATCAGAAGTACGTCAGTTAATCGCTACTTGTTAGTTGTTGGTAACAATACCTGGGATTTAGATTAAGTAGGATTTATTTTACGGATTGATGTCTGGCTTTTCGAATATACATAACTAGTTTTGATTATGAAGAGCCCAATTTACATCTGAACTATAAAGAGTACACTAGGTAGTCAGAAGTTATTCTTGTGTGTGATTTTTATATATTTATTTAATTCCAAGGGTTTTTCCTTTGTATAATTTGCTTATCATGCCATCTGCTTTTCCTTTGTGTTCAGTTACAATAAGATAATTTGCAAATTTTAACTTTGGATTCCCGTTGAGATACTACCGCTAGAGTTGTTGTATCCTTTGACTGACCAGACATGATTACATTGGTTCCCTCTCTGATTACGGCTCATTTTTTCTTTGCCTACACATACACCGAATAGTTTGGCCTATTCTTTTCACATTCTTCTCTGTCCTCATACACCTGACAACAATGATATTACCAAACAGTCCTTCACTCTTCTGAAAGCTATCTAACTGTTATAAGGATGGTTTTGCTTTTATTGTTTTAAATAGAATTACCATTTATTTATTTCTTTATTGATAACAAAATATATCGGCGTTAATGACCTTAGATGTCAGGATACCAGAAAACTCCTAATTAATCAATCAATTAATCTTTGTCACTCAAACTACTACTATGTCCAGTGGCTTCTTTACTCTTGGGAAGGGTAGAAGAGACTCTTTAGCCATGGTCCTCCACTGTCTTGGGTTAGAGTTCTCTTGTTTGAGGGTACACTCGGGCACGCTATTTCTATCTTGTTTCTGTTCCTCTTGTTTTTTTATGAAGAGTTTATAGTTTATATATGATAGATCTAATTTAATGTTGTTAATGATTTTGAAATATCTGTTTTGATTATTACTACTTCTCTTGTAGTTTATTTATTTCCTTGTTCCCTTTCCTCACTGGGTTATTTTTCCTTGTTGGAGCCCTTGG
>NC_090739.1:44065964-44078464 GCF_036898095.1 Palaemon carinicauda | reverse complement strand
CTTGGTGGAGAAACCGTCATGCTAATAATAAAACCAGACTACAAGAAATAACTGTCTCAACTTTGATGGACCAAAATGAAATCTTACATCTTTCAGTTTAGTACATTCAATCTTTTATCAACTGATAATATTAGACTGTTAACTGGTTGAAAGCTCTTTCACGGATGACTCTTTGGCAAAATTACAGTGAATACAAGGATTTTGAACAACTTTCAATAATATTTTGGTGTACTTTCTTTTACACTTAGTAAATGTTATATATATTTTTTTTTGTATTTAGATTTTTGCTTAAATTGGAATTCATGTAATATTACTCCCGCCGATGAAAATATTGTAAAATTGCAATGTCGACGCTAACAGTTCAACTTTCATTCAGTAATCTCTTAGAAGATGCTGAAAAGTAGATGTTGACTATATCCATACATATAAATTTGAGAATCATTTAGATGTATGTGATCTCATTTGCTATCAGACAGTGTAATCCCTGTCAGTCAATATTAACCCACAATTCTTCAAGTAAATTTTGGTTGTTTATGACATCGTTATCCATATGTTTTTTTTATTTATTCATTTATAACTTACATCTGGAATCTATGTGTTCAACTTTAGATAATTATCATTTAAAACTTTTGTTGATTTAGTTCATTACTTGTAACAATATTGTTAGCATTGAAAAGAAATTAGGATATCATGCAGATGATGTCTACACTTATTGAAGTTATTTGTTGTCTGAATGCTTGATGATAGGTATTATTATTATTATTATTATTATTATTATTATTATTATTATTACTTGCTAAGCTACAACCCTAGTTTGAAAAGCAGGATGCTATAAGCCCAAGGGCCCCAACAGCGAAAATAGCTCAGTGGGGAAAGGTAATAAGGAAATAAACTACATGAAAAGCTTAACAACCATAACATTAAAATAGATATTTCATATACAAACTATAAAACCTGCAAAATAACAAGAATAAGAGAAATGATGTTGAAAAGTGCGCCCCAGTGTACCCTCTAGCAAGAGAACTGTACCCCAAGACAGTGAAAGATCATGATACAGAGGCTATGGCACTACCCAAGACTAGAGGACGATGGTTTGATTTTTGAGTGTCCATCTCCTAGAGGTGATGCTTACCATAACTAAAGTCTCTTCTACCCTTACCAAGAGATACGTATCCACTGAGCAATTACAGTTCAGCAGTTAACACCTTTTTGTGATCTGTAGCAAACAAACATAACTATAACTGCACAGTTTTTTTTTTTTATTTGTGTGTGTGTGTGGTAAGCTAATCTATAGCTAAAGATTCTTAGGACTTGATAACTATGGGTGTTACCCTTAAGCACAGACAGTTTTTAGCAGCACCAAAGATAATAATTGAAAATAGGTTGTACGTAGGGACTGTCCGGGAAGATCTGAATGTAAAGGATGATAAGAATTATGAAAAATCTTATGCAAAATGCATAATGAACTAACTGAACGACGGTGTCAGAGATTAATATCTAGATCAGGAATATGAAATTTAATAAATCGTAAGTTCCTGTCCTTCAAATTAAGATGAGAATCAGCAGCTGAAGACCAGATAGGAGAACGTTCAATACTCGAAACAAGGTAGAATGAAAGAATTAAAACACCTCTTCAGGAGAGATTGATTACCGAAAATCTTAAAAGACTTTCTCAATAAGTCAATTTTTTTGCAATTGAAGAAGACGCAGATCTAATGTGTTTTCAAAAGTAAATTTTCTGTCGAGAATCTCACCTAAGATTCTAAGTCATACAGAGTTATAGAAACGTTATCAATGCAGAGATCTGGTTGCTGAGGAGACACTGTAATTGAAAACTTAAAATCATACTTTGAGTTTTGTTAAGATTCAATTTCATGCCCCATAATTTGCGCCATGCTGTAATTTTAGCTAGATCTCTATTAAGGGATTCTGCAACCCTAGATCTACAGTACATTCAGGAGATGGAACTGACGCAACGAGAGTAGCATCATCTGCATATGCAACAATCTTGTTTTCTAGGCCAAACCACATGTCATTTGTATATAGTATGAAAAGTAATGGGCCAAGAACACTACCCTGAGGAACACCAAATATCACATTCCTGTACTCACCATGGTGCCCTTCAACAACAACTCAATGAGACCTGTTACTTAAAAATTTAATAATAATGCTAAGAAACGACCCACCCACTCCCAACTGTTTGAGTTTGAAAACAAAGACCCTTTTGATAAATACAGTCAAAGGCAGCACAAAAATCAAAGCAAATTATACGAACTTCTTGACCACAATCAAGGGATTTCTGTATAGCATTGGTGATTATAAGAAGGGCATCACATGCTCCAAGGCCTTTACGAATCCCAAATTGCAAATCAGGTAACAGATGATTACCTTCAGCAAATCTATTTAGACGTTTTGCCAAAAGACATTAGAAACTTTAGATAATGTGGGATTTATGGAAATTGGGCATTAATCAGTTGGGCTTGAGCTAACACAAAAAGATTTACATAATGGTGTAACATTACTAATTCTCCAACAAGTGCTATAGGAAATAATAACGGCAGATGAATCATATACACAATACAGCCTCTGTTTGTTTTACCTCAGCCTTATAAACTGTGATAATTAACAAAAAGAAGTTTGAATTATCTTGGACTGTTTCTCATAACTTTTTCAAATCAGGGACCAGAGTCTTCTCTTTCTCTTTCTATCTCTCTTAAAAGAAAAAATCAAATAAGATAAAAACAGGCATGACGAAGAATACAATTAATGTTTAATCAATATCTTTGTGGGATTGTATTGATTGTTTTTGTGTTCATACTCCTTTATGGGCATAGTACATTCTCTAGTTTACCAGTTACCGGTGAATGAAACATCCTTTAAACAGATTTATAGCAAAAGATCTTTAGAAACATAATATACTAGCATATAAAAGCTGTAAATGAAAGAAATGGAATTCATATAATTGAAAGGTCGCAAAATGTGTAGACATTCGATATTTATTCTAAGTTATGGCGGGATTAAATGGTTGAGAATATTCACGATATTATAGATTTTATAAAGAATTAATTAATACACTTTATTTATGATGAAATGAATCTAAAGTCATCTTGAAGTAAAGTTCTAAGCACGATTGAGATCTACCCCAGAAATCGAATATTGTTTATTTTCGATTATAAAACGACCTGGTCTTTGGAATCTAACCATGTGGATAAATAAGATGTTGATTCGGACTTTGTCACCAACGTATTTGAATTCTAATCTTGCTTGTTACTTTCTTCGTTTATTTTCTGAAGATATGGCACACTAAGTAACACCACCACTATATGCAATTTTTTAGCTGACAGTAGACGAATAATTACAAGGATGCTATTAATACCACGATGAATGCGAGAACTCTCTAGGTCTTGCAATCCCAAAATTGGAAAATAACCTAGGTTTATAAATGTATATACTATTTTAGTATCACATTGAATCCCCTTGAAGGTTCACCTGCTTAAATGTAAGCCGATCCTTGAAGCAAGGTAAAGTTAAAGAAAATTCTGAAAAACATCCTAATGCACAAATCTGCTGTTTGGCAGCAGTACCCATTTCTTTATGACCTTTTAAAGCAGTCATGTGGGGATAATGGAAGTTGACTCCCTTATATTTATGTTTACCTTCCCTGATTTTTCATTGGAAATTGTCTATTAATTTATCTGTATTCTAGTATTATTGCATCCTTTTAGACTTATTTCATATGAATATGATCACATTTTAAATGGTAATATTAAGGATGATAATAATATGCTAAATACGATGAAGTAGGATTCATGTACATTTTACCCAGTAGCCTATTCGGTAGGTGGGAGCAATTTGAAATATGTAAGAAAATAACAAATTTCATTGTCGTCATATTCAAGTATTTGAAGCATGGAACACCTCTAATCCAGTGTGTTCTGAAGCGAATCATCATTTCAGTATCATGGTGCTCTTATTATCTGTTCCACATTGCTCTTCTTGGGAAGGCTGCTGTTTTTTGTTTTAGTAAGTACCTAATATTTTGTAACTGCTTCACCTTTTGGACTTTTTATCCATCGGCAAATAGAGTTTATGGCCGTATAAAAACATTTGAATTTTATAGACTTTCTTCGTTCGAATTCTAATTTAAATTTTTCTTATTGCTGTTATTTTGCCCAAGTCTATGACGTTTAACAGCTGCAGTTCAAAATATGTCGAATATTTTACTTGTTGTTTTGAAAGAACTATTTACCTCTTAAGTCCTCTCTCTCGGATCATAATATTTTTGGTGTGAATTAGCATATTATGGGATGCATTAATATTTGTTTTCATGTATCTTGCATTTTTCTGGGGGTTCAAGAAAAAAAAACCGATATATTTTTGTTTACTTCTCATTAATGTTATTAGGTTGTGGTATTGCCTATTGGAAATGTCCCTGTCTCGCTGTCTATGAATCAAGAGTTCGAGCTTCTATCGATCCCGATTGTTTCTTGTAGTGTCTGCAACCTCACCCTCCTTGTGAGCTAGCGATTGGAGGTTTGGGGAAACCTACAGTTCTACTTGATTAGTCATCAAGCCATTGCCTGGCCTCCATGGTCCCAGTTTGGGTGGAGAGGGGGTTTGGGCACTGATCATTTGCATTTACCGTATGGTCGGTCTTTAGAACACTGTCCTGTCCCTTGCCTCTGCCGCTCATGAATAACCTTTAAACAGGATCATTTGCAAACTTATCATTCTGAGGAGGTCGTTGTATGTTTGAATAATTTTTTTCTTATAGAGGCTGTGGGACAGGCAAACTTGACGAGTGATTATCCTAAACTTAAGTAAGGGGGAACAGAATCAGGAATAGAAACCCAAATCTTGGCGGAAGAGAAAAAACAGTTGTTGATACAGGCATCCCGACAAGGACTGATTTCCTGAGTAATTTTGAGAAATAGCTGATTAACGTGTGTTACGACACTGCCTAAGAAGAGGAACGATATCCCATAATACCGTATATGGTTTTCTCCATTAAATTGGCACATCCAAAATATAAGTTAGGGTCTTATGGGATAGGTTGATTTCATTCGGTTATTTAGAGTCAATTCCTGAAATAGCATTTTGTGTAAAAATAGAACAGATGTTTACATAACTATATCAATAAAAACAATTCGTTTTTTGGGATGAATTGGAATGAACTATCAATAGTGTCTTCTTAGTAAATTTTTCCTAATGTTTCATAAGGAACTAACTTATGTGTCCGTTTATGTTGATTTGTCTGTATATGTGGTACATAGTTTTCGATGATAAATGGTTTGCATTTCTTGATGTGTTTCGGTTCGTTATTTAAACTTTTTTAATGGATAATTTATAATAATGATAGTAAACTAGTACTGTTTGCTGTAATTTCTATTATTATTATAGACAACGCTTTGCTGTAATTCGTCATCATAATGATGGTATGAATAATTATGGTAGTGATAAGATTGATGTTAAGGATAATTATTCCTTTACTGTTATTTCTACACTAAAATAACAACAGAAACTGCTACCAGTACGGTTACTATCATTATCATTCTTCTTGTTATTCTTATTATTTTTATAGGTTGTTATTGTTGTAGTCAGATGAAAGACTGAAGAAGAAATTATAAGTGAGATATTTCATTAACTATTGTGCTCAGTGTATTTGTTAGTTATGCTTCGAGTTATGTGTCATTCTCATGCTGTAGTATGGCGGCCTTTTCTCTCTAGATAGGTTTATTGTTTTATTTTATTTTCTTCGTTAAGTCTGAGAGAATAAGAGTTAAACTATAATAGAAGTTTACTGCTGTCATATTTAAAGCTTGTTGCTACATTGAATTTGCTAGTGTAAACATGAATGATCGACAGTAATTTAAGAGTTTTATGTAAGTATGTATATATAGATGTATGTGTATCAGTACATAGGTGTGTATACAGTACGTATGAACCATTTTCATTGTTGCAAAGTATTCGCATCGTATAACTTGTAAGGATTTATATGTCAGTTGTAATTAAAAACAATTGATTTTGGAATCTTGAGACTGCTGATTCGTTCTTACCTTCGAGTCCATGTTGATAAGCAGTTTTGCTCTTCCTTATATCTTTCTTCTTCTTGAACACAGTGTGAGAGGAGCTCGTTTTTTCCTCAGTGAATCCTTTATAGTACATAAAATTCATCTTACAAAGTTTGGGTTCGTACGCCTTTGCGCTATGGAGCAACCCAGAGCCTCTCCTGCCTTTCTCAACATTTATGTCTCTACAGTCGTGGGGGGGCGGGGCCGCTTGCAATCTCAGTCAGGGGTTCCGGTAATGGCGGCGAAACGATGGTGCCCTCCAGTGCCGAAACTAATGCCGGGATTGAATTCCTTTTTTAGACTTATAATTTGCTATTATTG
The DNA here is from genome assembly GCF_036898095.1 of Palaemon carinicauda. NCBI lineage: Eukaryota > Metazoa > Arthropoda > Malacostraca > Decapoda > Palaemonidae > Palaemon > Palaemon carinicauda. The sequence continues at coordinate 44,072,072 of NC_090739.1, read as the reverse complement.
TGGTCTTACTCAGCAGTTGCTTAGGAACAATTATAACAGGCTGATATTGGAAAATTCAGCGTAAGACTTTTTTTTTGAGAACTCGAACTTGCTCGTATATTAAACTGTCTGTTTGTGTAATTACGCGTTAATTGATATGCGTACGTTAGGAAAACACTGATTTTATTTTTTATTGAAGTTGAATCCACAGTTTTTTAATGTATAAAATACGCTCTTCGGGCGTCTCATATGAAGTTGTTCAATATAATAAATATTCAACTAAGTTATAAACTCGTATTCCACTAACCGAAACTAGTCACAATATACCACTTGCTACACTCCGGGCATACGTTTATATCATCTTAGGTATTTGTTGAAAAACAAACCTTCAATTGTTTTTAGAATTTTCTAAATTTCTGATCTCAACAGGGAAAGGAGTGATTCACAGTATCAACACTAATCCTTGTTCTGTTAGTTTGTCTTTGGGTTGGAGTCAAGACGTCGACGTGATCCCAAAGTCGAATTACTGTTCAAAGACTGCGGGAAAGCGTCGCGTCGAGGAGTCCTATTGTATGTGCCGATATGAAGCCTCTCGAGGGCCACCAAAGGGGCATACTGGGGATCTTGTGTAGAGGGGGCTCAAGTGGCTATGTGTTAGCGGGCAGCTGTTGTGTCTTGGGAAGGGGATGCCGCCGGTCGGAAGGCTGGGGGCACCATCCCAGCAGGCCCCGCCAGATGCCAATTGTTTCGCTTTGCGTTCTCCCTCCCCCCCCTTAAGACCCTGAGGCTGGTGACACAAGAGACCCAACTTGGCACAGTCTCCGGTTAAAGTGTCAACAACAGTCTAAGAACAATTATGACTCGCGGTCGTTATGAAGCAGAGGGTAGTTATAATGACAGGGAATTGGCTTACACAGAAAATCCGGTGGAATGATTGCGATAGTAATTTCTGCCACATGGTACATATTTATTACGGTTTACTTTTTGTTCACTTATATCTAGTAGGTTATTCGGATTTCTTAAACGATTGATTGCTATAGTATTTACGCCTCATGTCATCATATTCCTTTGTAGCAGAAAAAAATGTGCTCATAGGGTATTTTTTAAAAGATAAAATTGATACCGATAAGCTGATTTTGTGTCACTGATTCCCTCGGATATTGTTAATTAAAACAGAATGCCTCAGCAGTTTTGTGGTATTCTTACATTCAACCATTAAATCCACATCGATATATTTCTCTCTCGAACAAAATAAGAATTTCTTTTCCCGTCTTACCCTTTGGGAAATAGTCGAAAATTTCCGAAAACGACAGATTTAGGGAGCTTTAATTGGTTTTATCACCTCTAACCGAGGTGAAAAGTATGCAGCACTTTAACGGATTGGCACTGATAAAGATACTTTTCAGTCACAGGGTCTTGCATGCGGAAATCGTTGGCCGTCGCACACGAGGCGATCGACTCGACTTTGAACTCAAGCACTTTGCCGTAGATTGCAATATGTACTCGCCTTATCAGGTTGTCCTTTGTAGTTTATCGCCACCATCACCGAACTAAACAAAAAGGGTGAAAAGATTATTTTCTGTACAAAATGACGGTGTTTTAGATCAGAGGTCTGCATCCTTAGATCCACTGTCGTGGCCCATGTCCCTCTGAACTTCTTGCTTGGGTAAACACTCCTGACTCCCTGCAAAACTGCTTCTGTCCTGGGCCATTTACGAGATATTCTGGTATCAGAAACACTTTCTTTTTATTCACTTTCACCAACAGTAAGAATTTCACTTGCTGTGAGAACAAGAGTTAGATTTGTAGAACCCCAGGGGTTCATATTTTGGCAGATGTTTTCGTTAATGCTCTTTTGTCTTTGTAACTGTCAAACAAAAGCTAGCTGGATTGTGTTCAGCAAGTCAGGTTTGAAAATATTTCAACATTCTCGAAAAAATATAATGTCTGCATATTGGGCTCAGGATTGTCCTATTTCAGGTCTAAAGGTGTGCAATATATTACCCTACTCTCTTTCATCTCAACCAAATGTTTTAGCACTTGGGTCGGGATAAGAAAGGCTTGAGGTTTTATGTTGCCAGATGCGAGTAGCTTCGTGGGATGCGTGTATACGACAATACACGCGTCCAACCGTAAACACAAGATATTGTATACAGGTGGAGAAGAAGAGGAGGAGGAAAAGGAGGAGGAGGGGCTGACGCTGCGCCCCGAGTGTGGCACTGTGTCCGTGTGCGGTTCCCTCGCTTCTTTCCCGCTCTCTGCCAGCACCATCACCATTTACATTTTCAAAGGGCACCACCCAACTCGACCAGCCCTCCCACCCCAATCCCACCACTTCTTATAATTATAGCTGCCGCAAGTTACACATTAGCAGGTCTAGGTTAAAGGGAGACATCCGCAGAAAGGGTAAAAGGGTCGTGCTTGAGTTTCCGAATGCTATCAGTCTCTGTAGATTTATACTTTTTTGAAAATGTTTTTCATTGATTCTTTCAGTTCTAAATCACGTTACCCAAAAAATATATACAGGTTACTTTATGTTTGCATACGCTTATATTACCTCTGTCCATATATATATATATATATATATATATATATATATATATATATACATATATATATATATATATATATATATATATATATATATATATATAGATAGGTAGATAGATAGATATAGATATGGTATATGTGTAATAAATGGTATTTTTGCTTCAAGAAATCTTCAGATTTACCAAGAAGGTGAGTGAAAAGCAGAAACTTCAATATTTTGGACTATATTTATTGTAACCAAGTTTTCGGGGAACCATCTTTCCCATCGTCAGGGCTAAAACTTAAACATGAACACAAATTGATAGAAACAATCTACTAAATAGTAAGACTAAATTTACGTTGCAAGAATCATAACAACTACATTGAAATAAGTTGGATTATAATATCACTAAGGCAAGGAATACTGATACGGTACTCGCAACAAATACGTATAGAAATAACGGGAAATAGAATAAAAAGAACTGGCATAAAGCAAAAAGCTCTTTTAGTCGCTGTCCGTTTTTTAAAGAACTCTCGCGAAACATTACTTTTTAGAGCCTTTAATCTATCTTCTGACTGGCACAGGTTCCACGAGGAAATTGAATGTTTAAGGTCTGATTATTTTTAATTATTGCTCTTTGCCTAACTCGTTTGAAAAGTTACAAGGCAGGTTTTAGATATTTTTATTTATTCGAAAGTCACAGTACTCAGCGTTCAAATGTATGAATATATATATATATATATATATATATATATATATATATATATATATATATGTATATATATGTATATTTATATATTATATATATATATATATATATATATATGTATATATGTATATATATGTATATTTATATATTATATATATATATATATATATATATATATATTTACCAATTATATATGATTATAAAAATTTTAAATGCAAATTGAGAAAGCTCCTTCTTAATTTTTATCCCTTTGCTAACTTTAAGATTGCTTTCAAGAATCCCCAGACAATAGGAAGCATGCTTCAACCCAAAAACATTCTGCCACAGTTGATGCGGTCCTCAATTATTGTACCTTACTTTGCATAATTCTCCTATAGATGTAATTTGAGAAGTTATCTCGGTTACTCCAACCGACTCTTGAGGGTCCGTCTGCATTGACTCCAATAGTGTCAGTCATCGATCCTGTATTTACACTAGGTAAAAAGAGAGTTTTCTCGGTCCCTAATCATATTTATGCATGCAAGCTGCCTATTTATTATTATAACTCAAAAATTCTAGTCCAATCACCTAATACCCATTCCCTACCTTCCCTCGACTCCTGGAGTCCCTTTTCATTAAACAATTATCCCAAGTCTTAATCACTCAACTTAGCCGTGATCCTTTGCATATTATCCTCTTTGCCGCTGATCTTGAGTTCGTTTAGTCTATTTCAGGTTAATTCTTTGCATTTGCTTTAATTACCGTATGTATATATTCTTTATCTTAGTTGTATTATAATTCATCTCATTTCTTGTAACATAAATTTTACTCTTATTATTTAGCAGGTCTGTTTCTATTAATTTATGTTCATATTTTAGTCCTGATTGTGGGAAAGATGGCGTCCGGGAATGTCGAAGTTTCTGCATTCAGTCGCATTTCTGGTATATATATACAGTATATATATATTATATATATATATATATATATATATATATATATATATATATATATATGTGTGTGTGTGTGTGTGTGTATATATGTATATATATGTATATATATGTATACGTATATATATGTGTATATGTATATATATATATATATATACATATACATATACATATACATACATATATATATATATATATATATATATATATATATATATACGCATGTTTACTTTTTATACATAGATATGATAGTTTTATTACTAACACACGTCAACTACAACCTAGACATTTAAACTTATAAGATAAGAATTTATTCTGACTGCTGTAAAAATCCGGATCAAATTCAGGTTTTAAAACATGAGGATCCATTTTATTCGACGACACAGTTCTTACCTCATCTTTATCTACTTTTCTCATCATTGCATCGCTTTTAGCTCCTTAGATACCAAAGAAACATCCACCTCAACGCAGCTAAGTTTGTTCTTTCGTTTGCATTCAACATTCACCCTTAACACACAGTATATAATGAGGATTTAGCTAACAAATTTTATATCATATCCCAAGGCTCACTTTTGTAGAAACTTTTCTTTCGAAACTTTTCCTGATATTCTACGTTCGAGCTTGCTCCTCTCACAGCGCAATTTCAACTCTCATTAATATCTGCAACCTTTCTTCATCATTACCAACAGTCGTTATATTATCTGAAAACATTAGTTCCTTACACAAATCTTATGAAAATTCTAAGTATTTTTTATAATCTTTCCTTATTTCTTCCATCATTCCACGTGTAAATACGTCAGAAATTGACGAAGAAATAAAGGACTGTTTTCTGAGAACCACTGTTTTCATAAGATATGTCAACTCTAGTCTACATAATCTAAAGCCTATTACATCTTTGTTTTGAAAGCCAAACTACATTGCATTTATCATTGGAATCGGAAGTCCATGTAGGCCTACTTTATTTACAATATTTACACTCTTGGCCGTCAAGCTTCAAAATTATTAATTAATCTTACCCCTCTAGCTTTTCTAAATCCACACTGCTCTTACCTTTTCTATCCTTCTATTATACGTCTTATTATCTCCACCAAAACGCCACAGTGCACATTCCCAATTAATTTAATGTATGTTACACTGTTCTAATTTTTAGTTACATCTGTCAGCTTTCATGCTAATCAACAGGACCATTATTCTTCTCCAATTATCTTACAGCCATCTAAACATTCACGTATCCTTATACAACCCAGATTTTTCATAACACTATTCGCAACATCACACTTTAGTGTCTTAACTATTTCCCCACTTAGCTACTATCACATTTCAGTTTTTATGTGTTTTAATTGTCATTCCTACATCCTCAATCTTTGTTTCCACAGATAATCTGAACCCTAACTTAAGCTCCTGACTATCACATCATTCAAATGTGCATTTCTCCTTTCCTTCTGCATTCAACAGCCTCGAGGAATTCACTTTAGCGACATGAGATCCCATTCTTAGCATTCTTGTCTGACAGCATTTTTCTCTTAGCATCCTTTATTCTAAAATCTAATTTCTCATTAGCATTGTTCTCTGTTTTCGCTTCCTTTCATTTTATGACAGAAGGATTTATTGTAATGTATATATACATATATATATATAATATATATATATATATATATATATATATTTATATATATGTATATATATATATATATATATATATATATATATATATATATATATATATATATATATGTATATATACTAGTGTACGCGATCCGTCAAACGAGACTACTAAATTTTTAGATAGATATGCACACACTCGCACCGCCATCTCTCACCAGGGTACGACTACACTCTCCCTTCCCCACCTGAGGGACGGGGAGAGCTTAGAATGACAGAAAAGCAATATATATATATATATATATATATATATATATATATATATATGTGTGTGTGTGTGTGTGTGTGTGTGTGTGTGTGTG
>NC_090739.1:44038464-44063464 GCF_036898095.1 Palaemon carinicauda | reverse complement strand
ACAGTCTCCAGGTCTTCATCATATACTGCTGCTGGATATTGGAAACCTCGTAACCAACTTCTCAGGTTTGCGAAACAGACTTCTTCCCTTTGAAAGGAATAATGAAATGAAATCACAGCTAGTTAAGGGATGGAAGAAGAGTATCCATTTGCTCTTTTCTGCATGAGTGCAACATAAGTCATGAACAGGAACCCACCTCAGGATCTGTCGTTGACCAAAGGCAACCTATAACTACTGCAGACCTAGCTTCTGAAGTGCCTATAGAACACTCCCTCCATTGACAACAACATCTGTGTTGCTGGCTTTGACCATAATGATTCTGCAGCCTGCTTCTGTTGTATGCCTGGCATACATAAAATCTCGTGTGTCAGCTTCTTCATGACTACATGGTTCCACTCCAGCTAGATTGATAGTGCAGTTACTGACAGCATCTTCGTCCTTGGTCGCAATGATCACATTTGGTGTGGCCACACATGCAATCTTATGAGCCAGAAATTTGAGCAGCTTGGCATTGTTGCTATTCTATATTAGGAAATTTCTTCTGTTTGGAGGAATTTTGTCCTCCCTCATCACCCTGTGTCTCACCCAGCATCCTCACTTTGATCCAGTTTCAGCTTAGACTAGATGGCTAGTAGACATCAAACACAATATCTTTTATCGTGGAGAGTATGCTTGTATTGCGGGATTGACCTCGAGCATTGCAAATATCTCTGGCACCCTATCGAATGGAATGATGATACCATGTTCGTTAAACATTTCCACCAACATTCTCTTTCTGGTCTTTTTGTAAATGGACAGCCCCATTCTTCTTCTTTGTCTGCATCTTTTCCCACTTCTAAATGGACAGCCCCATGTAAACAGGAAATAGGGTCTCTTCGTCTTCTGTAGTGTCTATAAGTTGCTGCTTGTTCTTTGTACCTTGCATAGCAGTTGTATTGAAGCAGCTGGGCAATTGCTAGATCCGTCTTTGATGTGCTAAAGCTCAGTCGAGAATGGATGTCCTCTCTAGATTCAAGCATGACCAGAAACTGAAGATGCACCCTTCATGGAAAGTTCCATCAAATGAAGATTACATGAACCATAATGATGAACGTGAGCTACGCAAATATATAGTCAGTGCAACTCAACTTATTATTAATTTAACTCTGAATAACTGTAAATAGTGTAAATAATTTATTTTTCTTATTTTGTAATGTGAATTTTGTTTCATCTTAGCTTAGGTCTACATTTACTTGCTTACTTGTTTTGGGTTTAAATCCAACCCTCCACTGAAGTCGAGTGAACTACTTCTCGGGCGGGTCCATATTAATCATTTAATGAGTTCATTAAAGCCAATGAACAGTTATTTACTGAATGTAATAAATAAAAAATGAAATGTATATTTGCAACTGTATAAAAAGATTTAATAAATATTGTCAATAACTAACTAACTAACTAACTAACTGGAGCTTTGGTCCAGCATGTGTTTTTGCAATATGTTAGCTACTTTGTTAAGGATAATATTTTCACTATACTGTAACATTCAGAAACCTTTGACAAGACAAAGCCCGCATCTATCTGGAAAGTCTGATGAACATCCCTTGTGGTTAGGTTTTCCCTAAGTGTTGTGGAATTGTCAAAAGATGCAGCAATACCCAGCTGTTCCAGGTGCTGGGGATGCAGGTGAACTATGTCTGCAAGTAGGAAGACTGCAGGGCCTTCACCAGATCTGATGGTTTCTACTAGATATATGACTAGCTCTAAGAATACGTATAGGTTGTCATTTTCTTGATGGGCTCATTCCCTTTCCAGTCTCTTGGTAGCTCTGGGGTACATCCCTCTCGCTATTGTGCAGGTCTGTCAAGCATGCAAAATGGTATTTGGGTTCCTATGCAATAGCATTTCTACCGTTGTCTTGCTAGAAGTTTTTCATCATTTAAAGTTGGGACACATTCATGAAGTCCATTATTAAGGTTAATCATTATAACTTCCTTTGAGTTCAGAGAATGGAGCTTCTTTGTCAGGTATGAAACATGTTTTGCCTTCCAGGATGGTTCGATGCAGCTTGATCTAGTATTCTGCTGGTTAAGCACACACTGCTCCTTTTTTTCTATTTCTCCCCTGTTTCGTGTTGTTGAACATAATGTAGCAATTATGGTGGGTGATACTGCTCCTTGGTCCTCCTTAGAATTTCTTCAATGCCACCACCATCATAAGTCACAATCATAGTGCAGCCATCAGGTTTTTGTGGTTGGTGTACATAAGGTGACTTAAGCTGTTCACTCTTCATCTGGCAAAGTCAATTTTTGCTCCATTCACCCCTGAAATTAGATGGTCCTGGATCTATATTTATCATCTTGGTGATTGGTATGCAAGGTATCATGCATGTCAGGATGCCAGAAAACTTAAAATCAATCAATCAAGTTATCACAGTATGATAATTATCTGTTTTTAGTGAAACAAGGCAGATGATTTATCCTTTTACTACCTTGATCACAATTTTTCACAGTAAGGTATGGGATACGAACAGGTTTGGTAATAAAGATATAATTCTTATATCTAGCCCGATCGTTAATCCAGTATCATTCAAGTCCCGTGTGATTTGTACTCTATCTAGGTAACCACGTGCAAAGCAATATATACCCCGTCTCCATTGCCTCAGGTCCTCACCACTGGCATATTCTGTGATTTCAGGCATGGCTGTATAACTAAAATTCCATGTTGAATTACAAGTAATCTATGGTAGCTAACTGATTTTGGGCTTATTAGACAGCATTTGGGACATTAATTATTCAGCTGGTACTGAATTCCATACTGAGTTTCACAGCAGTGGTGCAATCCAGTGTGCCCTAGCTGTGCGTTTTCCTCCACGCATTTGTTATAAGGAAGCTGTACCAACCGTGTTTCACACAATTGTACATAATTCTTTTTGTATATATTATGCTTGTATCTTCGCTCTTCCCTCGCACTAAAACGAACATGAAAATTCATGTCTGGTTTTTCCTCTGTAATATTGTCTGCCTTGTGAACTTGTTATGTCCTGTTGCCTTGAGGTTTTGTATATAAGGAGAGTGTTCTACAATAATATAACTCAGTCGATTGCTTCCTGCCTTTGAGTTCACAACCCTCTCTCGGCTCCGTCACATTGGTGACCCCGGAAGTCGACTCGCTCCCACTGCCTTCCACCCCCACCTCCCTCGCCCCTCCATCGTTAGTACTATGGCGGACTCTACTACAGCAGTTGGCGCTGCGGCCGCCCCATTGAAACTTTCACCGTTCGCCAGGGGGGAGGCATTTACTTGGTTTCAACGCGCAGAAGTCCAGTTTCGCATCAACGGCGTGACTCGCTCAACCACCAAAGCAGATTATGTTCTCGCGGCGATACCCGAGGACGCCTTCCCGGAAATATCCGACTGGCTTTGTGAACAAGGAGACACGCCAATAGCGTATGACGCCCTCAAAACATACCTTCTGCAGCAGTACTCGCCGTCGCCAGCCGCCCGTGTAGCAAAGCTTTTTCAGCTCTCGCAACAACCGTTGGGGGACCAAAGGGCTTCGCTTGCCCTCAGGGAAATGACCAGTATCGCTCGCCTTCAACCTGCCGCAGACGGCTCTCCTCGTGAGGTGAACCTACTTCGTGCCCTTTGGATACGCCGTTTACCCGGACCTATACGCGCTGCCATACCCGATGTCGATAGTTTACCCATAAAGGACTTGATGACCAAAGCTGACGCCCTTATGGACAGCCACTTCAAGACCTCCATCAACGCCTCCACCCCTGACGAAGAGGATGCCTATTCAACGTCAACTGAAGCTGACATGAATGCCGTAGGACATACACGCCCACACCGTGACGTGCCGAAGCAGAGACAAAGCCGCCCACCACCCACCAATCGCTCGCGCCCCAACAAACGACTTCTACAGCCACTTACTACCTCCCATCCGCCGCAGTTTTGCTACTACCACTTCAGATTCGGGGCAACTGCGAAGAAATGTGCCGAGGATTGTCAGTGGCCAAAAAACGTGTAAGTAGGCCATCGCTCGTGGCGGTGGCCTCCCGTGTTTCTAATCTTTTCTTTTTACAGGATGCAAGAACGGGCGTGCAATTTTTGGTAGACACGGGTGCTTGTCGTTTTCTTTTGCCAAGGAAACTCTTCAAGACACGACGTAGTCTGTCTACATCTGCTGACCTCCACTTGGTAGCTGCCAACGGATCTGCGATACCCACCTACGGTTACGAGAACCTCACATTATCGTTCGGATACGGTAAATTCAATTGGAAGTTTCTCGTTGCTGACGTCACCATGCCAATCCTCGGTGCAGATTTCCTCTCTCATTTCCACTTTCTGGTCGATGTCGCCCAACGACGATTGGTCAACGCAGACTCGTACTTGTCGACACCTCTTCAACCCGCCCCCTCTAACCTCGCTCTCCACATTAGCGCACCCACGGATGCCTACGCCCACCTCCTCACGTCGTACCCGGAAGTTTTCCGTCCAGAACTTCGCCAAACGCCCACGGTTCCTGCCAAGCACGGTATTTATCACCATATCAAGACGACGGGACCCCCAGTCTTCGCAAAATTCAGACGTCTGGCACCGGAACGATTGGCAGCCGCCAAACAGACGTTCGCCGAAATGGAGGAAATGGGCCTTTGCCAAAAGGCCTCCTGCCCATGGTCGTCACCCTTACACATCGTTCTGAAGAAAGACGGCTCCCTCCGTCCGTGCGGGGATTACAGGCGCCTGAACATGCAAACAGAACCGGATCACTACCCCCTCCCAAACATTGCCGATGTGACCTCCTACCTGCACAAAGCAAAGGTTTTCTCTACGCTCGATCTCCTGAAGGGGTATTATCAGGTGCCTATGAACCCAGAAGACATCCCTAAGACTGCCATCACCACTCCGTTTGGTACATACACCTTCAATTACTCCTGTTTTGGCCTTCGTAATGCTGGGACCACGTTTCAACGTCTCATGGATGGCATCTTAGGGGACCTCCATTTCTGTGTATGTTATGTGGACGACATACTTGTGTTCTCCTCCTCAAAAGAGGAACACCTCCGTCACCTGCGCATCGTGCTCGACCGCCTGCAACAAAACGGCCTTGTAGTCCGGTACGACGAGTGTACCTTTGGCGCCAACGAAGTATCATTCTTAGGGCACCGCATCACTCCTGAAGGTGTCCACCCCCTCCTTGAGAAGGTAGCAGCCGTTCAGAACTTCCCCGTGCCCTCGACCGTCAAAGCTCTGCAGGAATTCTTGGGCATGATCAACTATTATCACCGTTTTCTGCCAGCCATTGCCGCCACTCTTGCTCCCCTCTACGCCTCCCTCAAGGGCAAGCCGAAGGACCTGAAGTGGGGTCCCCTTCAAGAAGCAGCCTTCTGCAATGCAAAGAAGGCCCTATCAACTGCTGCGGCTCTCACTTTTCCTATCCCACACGCCCCTCTCCTTCTCTCCACCGATGCCAGCGACGTCGCTATTGGTGCAGTACTCGAGCAGGTGGTCAAAGGCTCGCCCCGCCCATTGGCCTTCTTCAGCAGAAAACTGTCCAAGGCGGAATCGGGTTATTCTACCTTCGATCGAGAATTGCCGGCGGTGCACTTAGCTGTCCGTCACTTTCGCCATTTCTTAGAAGGTACGCCCTTCGTCATTCGCACAGACCACATGCCTCTGGTGCACGCCTTCACTCGACAGTCTGACGCCTGGTCCGCCCGTCAACGCCGACATCTTTCCGCCGTGGCTGAATACAATTGCACCCTCCAATACGTCCCTGGGAAAATGAATCCCGTTGCCGATGCCCTGTCAAGAAACACGTTGGCTGCCGTTCAACTGGGATTGGATTACAACGCCCTGGCTGAAGCCCAACGACAGGATCCAGAGTATCAAGCTTGTAGGACATCCTGCACGTCCCTACGTTGGGAAGACTTTCCCCTCGAAGACTCCAACACCACCCTCCTCTGTGACGTCAGTACTGGTAGACCGCGACCTTGGATTCCTGCTCCCATGCGCCGACAGGTGTTTGATTTCATTCACGGCCTTTCACATCCCTCGTGCCGTTCTACTGCACAGCTGCTGAAGGCAAAGTTCATTTGGCACGGCATTTCTAAGGATGCTAAGGATTTGGTCCGCGCCTGTACTTCTTGCCAAACTTCCAAAGTACATCGACACATGGATTCAGGAGTGGGCACCTTTCCTCAACCTCAGCGTCGTTTCGCACACATTCACGTCGACGTTGTAGGCCCCCTACCCACATCACAAGGACATCGTTACCTGTTTACCGTCATCGACCGCTCCACTCGTTGGCCTGAAGCCATTCCCATGGAAACTGCAACGTCCGCCTCATGTACATCTGCCTTACTCTCTGGATGGATTTCAAGATTCGGTATCCCTGAGCATATTACTTCTGACAGGGGAACCACTTTCACCTCTCAATTGTGGACATCATTAGCGAATCTCCTGGGCATCACCCTACATCAGACAACGGCCTACAACCCCGCTGCCAATGGAATAGTTGCACGTTTTCATTGCACCCTCAAAGCAGCTTTGATGTCCCGCTGCAAGGATTGCAACTGGTTTACTCAGCTTCCCTGGGTCCTCCTGGGACTAAGGACCACTCCTAAAGACGCCCTCGACGTCTCGGCAGCTGAAATGGTGTATGGCGACCCGTTGGTCGTCCCTGCCGAATTTTTTCCTTCTACAACCTCCTCCGACGATCTCCAGCGCATACGTCACGTCGTGGGAAAATTTACTCCGTGCCGCCAGACTTACAAGCCCCCAGCGAAGCATCACATACCAACGGACTTGCACTCTGCAACGCACGTCTTCCTGCGCAACGACACCAGCAAGCCACCTCTAACGCCCCCTTACACGGGCCCTTTCCTTGTGATCCGACGCAGTCCGAAAGCATTCCTCCTAAACATTCGGGGCAAAGAAGACTGGGTCTCCATTGATCGTCTAAAACATGCTTATCTTCTGCCAGATGACCCGCCTACAGTTCGGCTCTCTAGATCAGGGCGCCCTATTTAACATGTACAGTATGTCATTTTTAGGGGGGGAGCCATGTACCAACCGTGTTTCACACAATTGTACGTAATTCCTTTTGTATCTTCGCTCTTCCCTCGCACTAAAACGAACATGAAAATTCATGTCTGGTTTTTCCTCTGTAATATTGTCTGCCTTGTGAACTTGTTATGTCCTGTTGCCTTGAGGTTTTGTATATAAGGAGAGTGTTCTACAATAATATAACTCAGTCGATTGCTTCCTGCCTTTGAGTTCACAACCCTCTCTCGGCTCCGTCACAAAGCTAATGAGTAGCGCTGTGGTTCCAAATTCGGATTCTACTAAGTGGAAATGTATGATTTGGCACCAGGATCATTCAAATAGAATAAGTCTTCGCGATTTTATTGTGCAATGCAATATTTCTGTATAATCAATGGCGCCCATCTTGAAAATAGCTATCAACTTTAATTTTTAGGTAACTAACAGTTATTATTAAGAGAAATTCCCAAGGGAAATATGTACCAATTTTAGTGCTTTTTTCCGGAAATGAAAGATTCTTAAAATTTGCTGATATGTGCTCCATTATATGTACATTTATGCAAACATTATTTATGTAATTTACATGGACAAAACAAAACCATTAACCAAAAGCTACTAATAAAATCGAGAGGCAGAAAGTGTTCATTACATTTTTTTTAATTTTTGGCATGAAAATTAAGTATTGAACCGAGAATGGTGTCAAGCACCCAGCTTGGGTAGGAAAATTTGGTAGTACTGTATATAGGTTTTTATTGCAAAATAAGGTGTGTGTTAAAAGTGAAGGATTTTAGAGAACGTCCACAGCATAAAATTGAGCAAAAATAAATATAGAATTTGCTTAGGTGACACCCATCCATATGAAACTTCCGTTTTTTGTCAAGCAGATCAGTTCTTCGCTCAGAATAACACAATAGAATTTCACAGTGGGAGAGTAGATGCTTGGTCATGTGCTGTTTTTTTTTTTTTTTATTCCTATCGGTATATTGTTTATTGCATTTGAAATGGTATTAATCTCTTTGTACCACAAAATTCAGAAATTATTGGAATAATGGTTGATAGTGAATTTGATGTATTTTAAAAAAATTCTATATACGTTATTTGTATATCGAGAAAATATTTGATTTTTTATAATCTTTCCTCCAGAAATGGTTTATCAAAGGGTTGTTTTGCTGGGTAATGGGAAAGAATGTGTTTTATGATGAATATTTTCACTGTAAATGGGTAAACTAGAATAGTATTTGATTACGATATAGAGAAGACCCAAGTTAAAACATGGATATCGTACCTAGAAATATACTTGAGATGCAAGTTTGACTTCCAATCTTAGAATTAAGGGTTATAGTGACCTCTTAGTAACGTTTCTGCCTGGTGATCACCAGACTTGGGTTCGAGTCCCGCTCAAACTCCTTTGTTAGCTTCGTGTCTGCAACCTCACCATCCTTGTGAGCTAAGGATGGGTTTTTTGGGGAGCCTATAGGTCTACCTGCTGAGTCATCAGCAGCCATTATCAACTCTCCCTGGTCCTAGCTTGGGTGGAGAGGGGCTTGGGCGCTGATCATATGTATATGGTCAGCCCTGCTTGCTAGGGCAATGTCACTGTCCCTTGGCTCTGCCATTCATCAATGGCCTTTAAACCCTTAAACACCTAGGTTTGTTGCATTTGATAATAAATTCACTTACCCTTTTAATATTCATGTTATTTCTTCCGCATTATATCCTGGTTATTGGACTCGAAACATTCTATACTATCTAGATAAATTGAATTCTAGTTGTCAATAAAGAAATGAATGCAGTATCTTTTTATCTATGTCTTCCTTCTAAAAGAAAAGAGGAAAAAATACACTGATAGGCAAGTTGGGCATGATTGTACGTCTTTATTTTATATTGATTTTGCCATCACTTATTTTTCAGTCCAAAAGCTTGAAAGAGTAATTTCTTGTTACAGTTCCCTTCGGACATTCGTATTGTAACATCAAGCCTAATAAGATTGAAATATGAAATTTGTATTATATGAGCCGATGATAAAAAAATGGGTTGATTTTTTCATATATAAGAACTATAATTATCGTTTCTTCTTCTTCTTCTTCTTCTTCTTCTTCTTCTTCTTCTTCTTCTTCTTCATTATTATTATTATTATTATTATTATTATTATTTATTACTATAGTTGCCGCAGAGATTCCAGGCGAAATAAGCCCCACTCCCTGATGATGTCTTAGCCAATCACATTGTCTCCTTTGCTAAGAGAGGTCACAACACATCCCCTTAAAGTGAATGTTAAGTTAGTATAGTATGAAATTTGTAAGGGGATGTATTGTGACCGCTGCTAACGTGAGAGACAGCGTGATTGGCTATGGCATCATCAGGGGGTGGGGCTTATTTTGCCCAGAATCTTTGTGGCGTCTATAGTGTACATGACCCGTCAAAATGATGGCTAAATTAATTTAGATAATTATGCACACATATGCATACGCTCCCTCTTTCACTAAGGCAGGGTGGTCCAACCTTTTCCATGGCAAGGGCCACATTACCTGAAATCCTTGATGGCACGGGCCAAAAAATTAGATTAATATTAGAATTATAATTCCTGGTGCAGTAACTGAAGGGGAGCACCTTTCCCCAATAGACAGGTCGGAGCCAGGCAAAAACTGCCCTTTTTTGGGGTCAAGGTTTTCTAAACTGATTCTGGTACTTTGAACCATGCTGATTCAAATAAGCTTTTGGGCCATCTGAAATTTTGGCCGAAATCCAAGATGGCGGCCAAAATCCAAAATGGCCGCCAAAAATCACAAAATATTTTTTTACGGCGTTGTGTTTAGCTATCAAGATGTTTTTTTCTCCCAGAATAGCTATTTTTAGGCAGAGGAATATGACCCTCTGGTTTAAATTCCGAAAAAAATGGATTTATCCTGGCGAAATCCAAGATGGCCGCCGGAGTCAGCCCACCAACTTACGGATTGCGATAACTCCAGATCTAGATGGGCTATGACAATAATATTGGTCTCTACCCCTAGGTTGTCAGGGGCAAGGAATCCGAATTTGTCATCATTTTGAACCACAGGCTACTCCATCATGGTTATAATGTATGTTGATGGATGCAAAGCGACACCGGTGACACCTACAAGACTGCCAATGTTACCAAATGTGAATGAAACTGCATTCACACTTGATTCTACAAATATTAAAAACAAATTTGTAAAGAACAAGTATATTCCTAACATAATCATACAATGATTGTATCTGATATAGTCTTTAAAATGGGTACAAATGTCCATGATGTCAAATATCAGTGAGCTTTTACATTAGTGCCTTAACTGAGCACTTGCGAAAGCTCTCTATTTTGTCTCTTTCCAGGTCCTATTTTTCCTCAACATGAAATGTCAAGATCATTACATCTGTCAGAGCTCAGACTTTCACAACTGTCAGTCACTGAGGTATCATCATCCGAATCTGTATCGTCTTCAGAACTATCCTCATACCCATCATCGTAGTCAACGGCAGTCATCAGCGGTGTCACATGAAGTTGATTTTCCACTGTAGGAGTTGGCTCTGAAATTTGAAAGAAATTATTATAAAGATTTGGAGTTTTATAATGATTCCAGAAAGAAAATACTTTGGTTTGCCGGCATATTATAGAAAATGGCGTACCTTGCCTCTGTCGCTTCCTAGTAGAAATTCCAGCAACGGGATCTCTTGTTCTCTTCTGCCTTGACCGAGCACGACCATCTTTATCGACCATCTCCGAATCTGCATCATACATATCAATGGCTTCTGTACCTTAATTAAAAGACATGGACACTTTGAATTACAGTAGTTACATGTGTGCTTTGACTGTTGAGAACTATTTTGACTATTACAAGGTCATCCCATGTATCTTTGTGAGTCCTCTTCAGATTCTGTAAGTTAATGTGTTGGAAAGTCAAGTATCGGGCATAATTCACATGCCCGAATGCAAAGCATTTTGGCAGTAGGGTCCTTTCTGCCACTAAATGCATCATTATATCCTTTTCCCTCACTGCAGCAATCAAACTCAGCATTGAAGAAACATCTCTCAAGAATTCCACTGTCAATTTGGATTGTGTCCCTTCAGCTTGCATAAGCGATGAACAGAGGTCCCTGAACTTGGATTCACCCAACAATACATCAAGGTTTTCAGCAGATGGACTACATCTCAGCTTGGTAATCAGCTCCATGGTAGGCACATCTAGCTTCTCACTAACTTTCTCAGTTGTAATCCTGTACCTTAGGAGTGCCTCAAATGCCTGTTTGTGAAGCCTCACACTTCTTGCATAGTATCGACCTTCTATGGCTTGGGCAACTGATCCATCGGCAATTGCTTTGGCATCGACCCACCAGTCACTTAACCCTAAACACCAATACTTCTTGTATAGAACTCTGAGATTCACCAGGATGGTGTGAAATCCACCCATCAGTGGTATGATTTTGTCATACCTATCTTGCTGAACCCAAGAAATGATCAACATTTTACTGTTGATAGCTTCATCTGCAAGTGCAAAAATGTAATCTACTTGCAGGTCATCAGCTATTTGCAGGATCATATCCATGTACCACTTGTTTACATTGTCACTTGGAGGTAGGGGGACAACAGGGAGCTACTCCAGCTTGCACTTGCTAGTTTTGCACTTCGTGACATTCTTCATAAATGAAGTCCAAAATCTAACTGGTCCCAGCGGTTCTTTGTCAACATCAGGAAGACACTGGTCCATGCAGGTATCTCCGACAGCACTTACTAATACCCAGGCTATGTTGTGTTGAAGAGAGTCATCTATCAGCTTTGAATCTTTGTAATCATCAGTGAAGTCTGGAAATGATGGAGGTGGTGTCTTATTCTTCTTAGGGATCTTGAAGGATCCATAGTCTGGTGGCTCGTTGTCTTTAATATCTTGCTTATGCTCCTTTCTTGGAACTGTAGACCCCGCTGAGGGATCACCATCATGTCTGGCTTGGAAGATTGTCCCTGTTGTGTGATGTGTAGTGTGTGCTCCGGTAAGAGTTTGCTGCTTGCCGTCTGAATTATCGAGGGTGACATGAACACTGCGGCCGCTAATAAAACCCGGAGGGAGCATCTTCTTATGTTGCATGGTAACTGACTTTGCCCAATTGCTATTCAACTGGCGCACATCAGAGTATGAGATTCCAACCCCGCAGCGATGAAGAAGTGTCGTGGCTTCCTTGCTGCCTGTTATCCGATGAACAGTTAGACTCAGTGCAGTTCCAATAGGCAAACGCTCAGAGGTTACCACCTTCTCCCAACTCTGGCTGATAGCTGAAATTTTTTCTGCTTCTGCTTTGCTTGGAGAACAGGCATAACCATTAGCATCGACGGATATCCGTGGTTTTATTGACCAACTGATGGCGTTGTATAGACATTGTAGGGGTCTATAACTATCTAGAAGACTATATAACTCTTCTGCATCAAGAGGCCACTTGATTGTCTGTCTTTGGGTAATCTTTCGTCGAATAAGTCTTGCAAATGCTTTGGTCAAATCCATCTCTCGTAGACCATGGCCCTGAATGGTAGCCGCAGTGTACGCAACAGGATTCACTTCACTGGAGTGCACCAGTAGCCATTTGCCTATCTTGTGGAAAGAGACTGACTCGCCATACTTCTCAATTAATCTTTATTTCAGTGTGTAGGTCTTTGAGATAGGTGGGTCCGAAAGTCCTTCGTCTTCACCCATTTCCTTGATGTCATTTATCAACTTTGACAGCAGGTATGCATCATGATTTTCAAGGACATTTCTAGTGAATAGGCGGAAGAACTGATCCATAATGCATGTTCTCAGTGTTTCCTGTTTCTCAGCATCCAGTGAAAGTGACTTCGCGTCATGACCGTACATATAGGTAAAGCTTCGGTAACATCGCTTATGATAGTAGAGGTCCTGCGCAAAGACGTCATATGATGTTCCACCAAGAAGGCTCTTCAATCTGACAGCAGCTTCGTGGTGTTTAATGGTAGAATCCTCGACCCATTTCTCCATTGCCTGCTGGAGATTGGTGAAAGCGTTATCTTCACAACACCTTCCAAGTCCACCTTCATTAAAAGCATTTTCATCAGCGACCGATGCTTCATTGCTAACAAAGCAGACCTTCTTTTGCAGTGATCCCCACCGAACTCTGTATGGCTGAGGCGCAGGTTGGCTAGTGGATGATTCTGAACCTGATTCTTTCGCAGACCCTGATTGCTGAAGTTGGCGTGACTGACTTTCTAGACGGCCCAATCTATTTGAAAGTTGATACGACAACTGTCATGAATTATGAACTCATGTTTCTCTGAATCTAGCCTAAGTGTCGCTAATCTAAATTCTGAATACGGAAACTGTGAGGACAAAGCTAACCTGCTGTCAATACAAGCCCACCTCTCTAATAATCCTTTCAGTGACTCAAGTGTACCTAGTCCAATCTTGGCCATGTCTTCATTATCATTAACCAGTTTGTTGCAGGGACTACAAAGTCCTCTACTTGACCCTTTGCTTAGAAATGGAGTGGCTGCCATTTTGTTATCCTTTCCACGGTTTCAATGAATCTGAAATAAACTTCTCGTTAGTTTCATAAGAATGATACAGATGGTATGCAATTTCTTCAAACTTTCATGAAGAGAAAATTCATGAGAGTGTGAAGTTATTGCTTGTCATAAATTAGTGTTTATGAGACATTATTATGGACATTCAGACCCTTTAACATGACAATAAACCTTAAATGATTGAAATTAAGTAGTGCACAGTGTAAAGATATTCACAAAATCACAGTGATTAGGAAATAACCGATAATGCATATAGGCCTATGCAGCTATAGTGAATTTTCACCGTGACAGAGTAGCCTATGGTTCAAAGTGATGACAGATTTGAATTCCTTGTCCCTGAAAACCTAGGGATAGAGACCAATATTATTGTCATAGCCCATCTAGAACTGGAGTTATAGCAATCCGTAAGTTGGTGGGCCGACTCCGGCGGCCATCTTTGATTTCGCCAGGGTAAATCAATTTTTTCGGAATTTATACTAGAGGGTCATATTCCTCTGCCTAAAAATAGCTATTCTGGGAGAAAAAAGCATCTTGATAGCTAAACCCAACGCCGTGAAAAAATATTTTGTGATTTTTGGCGGTCATTTTGGATTTTGGCCGCCATCTTGGATTTCGGGCAAAATTTTTGATGGCCCAAAAGCTTATTTGAATCAGCATAGTTCAAAGTACCAGAATCAGTTTAGAAAACCTTGACCCCAAAAAAGGGCAGTTTTTGCCTGGCTCCGACCTGTCTACAAGGGGAGAGGATTCATTTTCTTATTATAAGTGATTATTTTTTACCACGTATGTAGATGCACATGGAGAGCTTACACAACTTGTAATAAGATTTTCCCCCATTACTTATTTGTATATGAATATATTTTTTTTTCCGAAACAAGGCGAAAAAAATGAGGTAATGATTAAAAATTCAAAGCTTATATATTTCTGTTAATATTTAACTTCAAATCAAAAGATATAAACAACCCAGATACTAGTATTTAATATTACTTTCTCATCATAAGGTAAGAAAAAGTAGAACCCTTCACAATTTTATTCTTGTTTAACTTCAAAATACTGTACAATCAAAGTAAATCTACAAGCACAGCCATATATATATATATATATATATATATATATATATATATATATATATATATATATATATATATATATATATGTGTGTGTGTGTGTGTGTGCGTGTATATATATATATATATATATATATATATATATATATATATATATATATCTTCTCAAATTCACAATAGTGTATAACCCTTCAAGTTTTCCAAAAAAAAGATGAGTAATGTTCCATTATTTCTGTTCAATTCATGACAAGAAGGGTAGTGTTTTTAGATGAATCTTGTTTAAGCATTTACTTTTCAGTTGCAGCTTTTTACGGAGAGAATCATCATGTCCTACTTACTGGGAAACATTCTGTAATTTTCCTTGTAGGTTCATGTTTAGAACGTTCAGGTGGGCAGTCACTTCTGTAAGAATTGCTTTGGAGCAAAGAAACTCTTTATCGTGTAGCTTAGTTTAGCACTGTTCTTAATGACTAATATGCTGGTTTTATAGAAATTGTAGGGTATCTTCCCTTTAAAAAACAAAAAAAAAAAAACTTTTCCAGCACTGAGCCCCCTAACACGTAATATAGTGGCAGGTCACTGTTTAGTTTTTCCAGGAATGATATAAATTTTCTATGCCTAAGAAAATATTTCCGCCTCTGATCAAGTTCACAATACTGACAATACTTGTCATGGCATTATTCATCTGCAATATTTTGCTTCATAAGGCCTCTTGGTGAATAATGCAGTGCAGTGTGATGCAATGCACTCCATTTTTCTTTAAAAGACCAACTAACCCCATATTACTGACAACCATAGCTTCCGTACTATCAGTTATAATGCAGGAACACATTTTAAACCCTCCATATTCATTGACCACGGATTTGAGGGAAACGTATATATATCAGAACCTCTGCTATCACCATTCAATGACTGCATCTTGACAAGTTCTTCGTGTATCACAAAATCTTCTCCAATGGTGCCGGAAAATACGAGTAACTGACTTGTGTCACTTACATCAGTGCTGTCATCTAAATCCAGTAAAAAGTACTTGCGATGTTTCATTATATTTTAAACTTTTATGGAAACATGTTGATCAAATTAATTCACTCTTCATACAACTCTTTGGTAAGAGAATGACACACTTTCAAATTGTTTTACTACCAGGTACATTTTCTTCAGCAAACTCTTGTGCTATCTTACTGCACACTGCTTTATTAATTTTCCACCCCTAATTGATTTTCTATTTCTTATAAGCAGCAAAGTAATTTCCTATAAAACAGTAAGACTAGCTGTTTGTGGTTTTCAGAAGTTATTTAGTCCATGATTTTGCTGTTGATGTTTGCCCA
This sequence comes from Palaemon carinicauda, assembly GCF_036898095.1. Classification (NCBI taxonomy): domain Eukaryota; kingdom Metazoa; phylum Arthropoda; class Malacostraca; order Decapoda; family Palaemonidae; genus Palaemon; species Palaemon carinicauda. The sequence goes on along the minus strand of NC_090739.1, from coordinate 44,047,503 downwards.
TCAAGATATTCAATATACCACTTCGTGATTTTCCCGCAATCGAGCATACTTTTCTTTGTGCAATGTCTCATAATACCTTCTAACATATTCCTTAAAAACAGAACCTATTTGATGCCACACAATATTCTTCTTCCCACCTCATATCATATTCCCTGTTCATATCACAGCACTTTTTTTTCTTACTTTGACTCAATATGGAAAGAAGTTATGAACAATAGTGCTTAACTGCAAAACAGAGGCAAGTTGGAAACCATTCGAAACAGCAGGGGTTCCATCCCCATTCTATTCACGGGGTTTTCATTTATCTTGTTACATTTATATTTTTTATTTCTATTATTATTATTCTATCTAACGTCAAAAGTAAAATAAACATTGGTATTGAACGCATGGTTTGGAGAGAGAGAGAGAGAGAGAGAGAGAGAGAGAGAGAGAGAGAGAGAGAGAGAGAGAGAGAGAGAGAGAGAGAGAGAGAGTACTGAAATTCTACTGATATGTGTGATTTTAATTTGATTTCATTATTTATCATTTTATATTTTGTTAGTATTCAGGAGGGATCATTTAGGTCCAGTAAGGTTTCGACACATTAAATCAATACTGCATAATTAGGTCAGTGTTGGAGGGCCACAAAAATCCCCTCGCGGGCCACATTTGGCCCGCGGGCCTGTAGTTTGACCACCCTAAACTAAGGCATGGCTACTCCTTCTTCCCCCGAGGGACTGGGAGACCTGACCGTGACCAGAAATATATATATATATATATATATATATATATATATATATATATATATATATATATATACAGGTGTATATATATATATATATGTATGTATATATATATATATATATATATATATATGTGTGTGTGTGTGTGTGTGTGTGTGTGTGCTCTGTATTAAATAGGGGAGGTTATTTATTATTATTATTATTATTATTATTATTATTATTATTATTATTATTATTATTGTTTTTATTTTTATTAAAGCAGTAATCCAAATTGGAAACGAAAAATTCTACAAGCCTAGGGGCCCCTTACTAAGAGAGGAGCCCAGTAAATACGGAGAAAGATTTATAAAGGTAACCAAGGAAATGCCTGGCGGCAAAGTGTGAAAATCAAATTGCCAAGACCTGTAAACTTTTACTGTTTCTCCATTTTCCATTACATGAGCTACATTATCATAGGTTAAAGCTCACACTTTGTTGGAATCAACTGAAAACAGTATGTTTCTTTAGAATTTATTAGAGACTGTTAGTAAAAGAACAATTAATGTTGTTCTATACTTTATCATGATGGTAAAATTGATTGATTTGCAGTTCTCTGGCATCCTGACATCGATGATGATGATACCATATTGCTTTGTCGACTTTAATTCTCCTTTAATACCAAATTGCCTCACTAAAAGATACAATTGCTATATAAAAATCGTGTACGCGACCCGTAAAAAATAACGGCTAAATACACATTAACCCTTCTCATCCTTCTCGATTTTCTAGCCATAACACGGCAGTTTCGGCAATTTGTGGGAGATTGTGTTATCCGATTGTATATCTCCGGGTACGCTCTCACAGCAGGGTAAGACTCCTCCCACTCCCCCTTCCCGAGGACGGGGTAAGACCGAGTAGTCATACGTTTGCCAGTGCCGCTGGGCGTAACAGGAAAGAAATATATTTGTATATATAGCCACACATTTGCTCTCTCTAAGTGGGGATACCTTAACTAGGTTGGTGTGCTGTGAGCAATCAGACCAAATTCTCCCATCACCAATCCACAGTGACCAATTTGGTGATGAGAATGGCCCAACCACAGGCATGAATAAGGACATTTCTGAGGCTTTTGTCCTGCAGTGAACGAGAAATGGCTGCATTTGTAATTGTTGTTGTTGTTGTTGTCGTTGCTGTTGCTGTTTATTATATAGGGGAGATAGTTCACCAATGTGTAAAAGTAACTTTGTACTTCATGTTTGCAATGGTAAACTGGTTTCACCTCTATAAAGCATTTCCTTAATAAAATCTGACTTGTACCAAACATTGTGGTTATACAAACGAAAGCACTGAAGCACATTTGGTTTGAAAACAGATTAAAAGAAATCTCGGAAACGAGGTATCTGATGCCAGCTCTGGGATTAGCGTTTGATATTAATTAGTTCTTAAAGAACTGATATGGCTCCTAATGGTTTAGGTGATTCGATAGTACCGTGCAATAAGCTTAGATTTAGTGCTTTGGATAATTCACTATAAGATGTTTAAATCAATGGATTTAGAATGAGTACTCATTTCTTGTGAGAACAATAGGAAAACAAGACTCCAGCTGTATTGGTGTTTGTGGGACATTTAGCTGAAAAACCAGTGGGATTTCACTTACTCAGAATTTCTCTCTCTCTCTCTCTCTCTCTCTCTCTCTCTCTCTCTCTCTCTCTCTCTCTCTCTCTCTCTCTCTCTCTCTCTCTCTCTCTCTTTCATTTGACCTTCACATTTTACAAAAGGTAGTGAGCTATCTCATTTTGAATAAAAACTTCCTTCCTTTCAAAATTAAACTCAAACTATTTCTCTTAAAACTCAACTAAAACTTAAGCTAAAATATCATCTACTACTGTATATATTTTCCACATTTTTAGAATTTTAATTTTCTATATATAAAATTTTATAATGTTTTTTATTTTTTAATTATATTTTAGGTTTTTAGGATTATTTAATTATATGTTGGATATTTCATATCATGATTTTTGGGGATTTATTTTTTACATTTTTATTATTTTATATTATATATTAGGATTTTCTATTTATTTTTTAATGTTTCTATTTTTAGTATTTTAAACTTAGTAAAGAAATTTCTGGGCCACTATTCCATTATAATGAAATTTGTTACAGCGTACTAGCAGTCATTCTTATTTCTTCTACATAATTTTACCTGATAAAGAAACAGTACAAGTGACTCTATATCAAGGAACATTGCATACCAGAACAAGTGTGACTTCTTTCTTCTGTTTAGTCCATCTAGTAGATTATTCCTGATATATCCCGAAGGCCAATCTACTTGGTATTGAGTATATTTGACTCAATTGCTCCAAGTAAAGACTTCTTTCCTTACTAAATCAAACTAAGACTAGTCTCCTCAAAACTCTACTAAAACTTAAGCCAAGAAGAATTTCCATTTTATTTATTTTATTATTTATTTTTTATTTTATAATGATTTTTTTTTCTTTTTCTCCTTTTTTTCCCCTTTTTTTAAGGTTCCTAACGGTAAACACTTACTGTGTTCCATTTCCATTATTCCCGCACAGTGGAATCTTCTTGAGGGGGCACAGCGTACCAGAAATAGTCAGACTTGTTTCTTCTGCATTAGTCCACCTGACAAAGAAACAGTACAAGTGAATTTTTATCAATGAACAATGCATAGCAGAACAAGTGTGACTTCTTTTTTTATGGTGAGTCTATCTTGTAGATTATGCTATTCATATCTGGAAGGCTGCAATGCACTAGGTGTAAGTATAATCCAGGAACATATCAAACCTTAAACATTTTCCTTTACAATCTTAATTCCTAAAAAATTGTTAAAAAAGTCAATTACATTCTCGTACGGATGTTCGTATTTCCTTTGATGATCCCATTGCCAAGATTGTTCTCTTTTTGGTTCCTGCTAGTACTGCTAACGTTGTTCCCTTTATGGTCCCTGATAATACTGCTGACGTTGTTCCCTGTTTGGTTCCTGATAGTACTGCTGGCATTGTTCCCTTTTTGATTCCTGCTATTACTGCTAACGTTGTTCCCTTTATGGTTCCTGGTAGTACTGCTGACGTTGTTCCCTTTTTTGTTCTTTAAAGTACTGCTGACGTTGTTCCCCTATTGGTTCCTGCTAGTACTGCTGACGTTGTTCCCTTTTTAGTTCCTGGTAGTACTGCTGACGTTGTTCCCTTTTTGGTTCTTTATAGTACTGTTGACGTTGTTCCCCTTTTGGTTCCTGCTAGTACTGCTGACGTTGTTCCCTTTTTGGTTCCTGATAATACTGCTGACGTTGTTCCCTGTTTGGTTCCTGATAGTACTGCTAACGTTGTTCCCTTTATGGTTCCTGATAGTACTGCTGACGTTCCCTTTTTTGTTCTTTAAAGTACTGCTGACGTTGTTCCCCTTTTGGTTCCTGCTAGTACTGCTGACGTTGTTCCCTTTTTAGTTCCAGATAGTACTGCTGACGTTGTTCCCTTTTGGTTCCTGATAATACTGCTGACGTTGTTCCCTGTTTGGTTCCTGATAGTACTGCTGGCGTTGTTCCCCTTTTGGTTCCTGCTAGTACTGCTGACGTTGTTCCCTTTTTAGTTCCTGATAGTACTGCTGACATTGTTCCCTTTTTGGTTCTTTATAGTACTGCTGACGTTGTTCCCCTTTTGGTTCCTGCTAGTACTGCTGACGTTGTTCCCTTTTTGGTTCCTGATAATATTGCTGATGTTGTTCCCTGTTTGGTTCCTGATAGTACTGCTAACATTGTTCCCTTTATGGTTCCTGATAGTACTGCTGACGTTCCCTTTTTTGTTCTTTAAAGTACTGCTGACGTTGTTCCCCTTTTGGTTCCTGCTAGTACTGCTGACGTTGTTCCCTTTTTAGTTCCAGATAGTACTGCTGACGTGGTTCCCTTTTTGGTTCCTGATAATACTGCTGACGTTGTTCCCCTTTTGGTTCCTGATAGTACTGCTGGCGTTGTTCCCCTTTTGGTTCCTGCTAGTACTGCTGACGTTGTTCCCTTTTTAGTTCCTGATAGTACTGCTGACGTTGTTCCCTTTTTTGTTCTTTAAAGTACTGATGACGTTGTTCCCCTTTTGGTTCCTGCTAGTACTGCTGACGTTGTTCCCTTTTTAGTTCCTGATTGTACTGCTGACGTTGTTCCCCTTTGATTCCTGCTAGTACTGCTGAGGTTGTTCCCTTTTTAGTTCCTGATAGTACTGCTGACGTTTTTCCCTTTTTGGTTCTTTATAGTACTGCTGACGTTGTTCCCTTTTTGGTTCTTTATAGTACTGCTGACGTTGTTCCCCTTTTGGTTCCTGCTAGTAATGCTGACGTTGTTCCCTTTTTGGTTCCTGACAGTACTGCTGACGTTCCCCTTTGGTTCCTGTTAGTACTGCTGACGCTGTTCCCTTTATGGTCCCTGATAGTATGATAGTACTGCTGACGTTGTTCCCTGTTTGGTTCCTGATAGTACTACTGGCGTTGTTCCACTTTTGGGTCGTGCTAGTACTGCTGACGTTGTTCCCTTTATGGTCCCTGATAGTATGATAGTACTGCTGACGTTTTTCCCTGTTTGGTTCCTGATAGTACTGCCGGCGTTGTTCCCATTTTGGTTCCTCCTAGTACTGCTAACGTTGTTTCCCTTTATGGTTCCTGATAGTACTGCTGACGTTTTTCCCATTTTTGTTCTTTATAGTGCTGTTGACGTTGTTACCCTTTTGGTTCCTGCTGGTACTGCTGACGTTGTTCCCTTTTTGTTTCCTGATAGTACTGCTGACGTTGTTCCCTTTTTGGTTCTTTATAGTACTGTTGACGTTGTTCCCCTTTTGGTTCCTGATAGTACTACTGACGTTGTTCCCTTTTTGGCTCCTGGTAATACTGCTGACGTTCCCTGTTTGGTTCCTGATAGTACTGCTGACGTTTTTCTCTGTTTGGTTCCTGATAGTACTGCTGACGTATTTACCTTTTTTGGTTCCTGATAGTACTGCTGACGTATTTACCTTTTTTGGTTCCTGATAGTACTGCTGACGTTGTTCCCTTTTTGGTTCCTGATAGTACTGCTGACTTTCCCTGTTTGGTTCCTGGTAGTACTACTGACGTTCCCTTTTTGGTTCGTTATAGTACTGCTGACGTGGTTCCCTGTTTGGTTCCTGATAGTACTGCTGATGTATTTCCCTTTTTGGTTCCTGATAGTACTGCTGACGTTGTTCCCTTTTTGGTTCCTGATAGTACTACTGACGTTCCCTTTTTGGTTCGTTATAGTACTGCTGACACGGTTTCCTGTTTGGTTCCTGATAGTACTGCTGATGTTGTTCCCTTTTTGGTTCCTGGTAATACTGCTGACGTTCCCCGTTTGGTTCCTGATAGTACTGCTGACGTATTTCCCTTTTTGGTTCCTGATAGTACTGCTGACGTTGTTCCCTTTTTGGTTCCTGATAGTACTGCTGACATTGTACCCTGTTTGGTTCCTGATAGTACTGCTGACGTTGTTCCCTGTGTGGGTCTTGATAGTACTTCTGGTTTTTTTCCTTTTTGGTCCCTGATAGCACTGCTGACGTTGTTCCCTTGGTAGTACCTGATAGTATTGCTGACAGTTCCCTTTTATGTTTATGATAGGACTCCTGACGTTTTTCTCTTTGGTTCCTGATAGTGCTGCTGACGTTGTTCCCTGTTTGGTTCCTGATAGTACTGCTGACGTTGTTTCCTGTTTGGTTCCTGATAGTATTGCTGACGTTTTTTCCTTTATGGTTCCTGGTAGTACTACTGACGTTCCCTTTTTGAGTCCTGATAATACTGCTGACGTTGTTCCCTGTTTGGTTCCTGAAAGTACTGCTGATGTTGTTTCCTTCTTGGTTCCTGATAGTACTGCTGCCGTTCCATTTTTAGTTCCTGATAGTACTGCTGACGTTTTTCCCTTTTTGGTTTCTGATAGTACTGCTGACATTTTTCTCTTTTTGGTTCCTGATAGTACTGCTGATGTTGTTCCATGTTTGGTTCCTGATATTACTGCTGATGTATTTAATTTTTGGGTTCCTGATAGTACTGCTGACGTCATTCCCTCTTTGGTTCCAGATAGTACTGCTGACATTGTTCCTTGTTTGGTTCCTGTTAGTACTGCTGACGTTTTTCCCTTTTTGGTACCTGATAGTACTGTTGACGTTGTTCCCTTTTTCGTTCCTAATAGTACTGCCGAGGGTTTCCCCTTTTTGGTTCCTGGTAGTACTGCTGACGTTTTTCCCTTTTTGATTCCTGATAGTACTGCTAACGTTTTTCTCTTTTTGGTTTCTGGTAGTACTGCTGACGTTGGTGCCTCTGGTCAGGTTGTTGCCGTGGCCAATGTGTGCGAAGCTCTGTATCATGTTTATTTCGGTTTTCTTTCTCCGGCCGAATAAGTTTGGCGTTTACCATCTTTTTAAACTTATTGAATGCCTCCTGTATGATTTCGGGTTTTGTCCCGATGTATGTTAGGGTGAAACTTTATAGATAAGCATTTGAAGAACTTTAAAATTTTTGCCTCAGTTGCTGTTTGCTTCACAACCAAAGTCATAATGGTTTTGACCTTCCCACTTCTGCATCGCCTTAGTATCTTCTATGAATGTCAAACAATCCTGAGATTCCCTTTATTTTTTTTTCACAGTTTCGAAGTCATTTAGGGCAACGTCGATAAGGCCAGGTAATAGTTGGTGCCTCCTTCGCAACATGTGTGTTTTCCATCCTTCAATACTTTTCTTGATAGATTGGCAACAGTTCAATATAGTATCCAAGTTATGAGGGTTTTCAGAGGCCTTGTTTGCTTCAGCCCGAAGGAAATGCAGAAGGGCGGTTTCTTCTTCCTTGTCCATATTCATTGCCGAAGTTTGGGTTAAAATACTGGATCACCTCGTTGACCCTGTTACCTGTTATTTATATGAGCAAATAATCCATCCCTTAATAAGTTTCCCCTTATCATAAAATGACATAGTTAATTTACATTATCATTAAAAAAAGTTAATTTCTTTATGGTTAATTATATTATTGTGAGTTATTGATTGGAGATTACTAATTCATTTGTCAAAATAATGATGTTGCTCATATTTCACAAATGGAACAAATTTTGCTCATATTTCATAAATGGAAAAAAATTTCCCGGGCTTGTTTCCCTCCTTTATGCATGGGTGGCGTGCCCCTTCACATCTTAATAAAGATGACATTTAGAATGGACGTCCGGAAGCCACTCCGAGTTTGGTCTTTTTTATTTTAGTGAAAAACAAGGAAGAACAATACATTAACTATTTCACGTCACTTCCTGAAGACATCTAACTTTGAGTATCTTATAAATTTTTATTTTGCATGCATGACCAAATGTGTATGGTGAGTTATATAGAACGCTGGGTTAGTTACTGTCTCAGCGAATACCAGCGAGAATTAAGGTAAACATGAGTTAATTTCTTAAATTTGCAATTTAATTCCAGCCTGAATTCCTACCGTAGTTTTTTTTTTTTAGAGAGAGAATTATGAATTGTTGGTCACTTTTTTATGGGCTATCGGATATTATGATTTCACCACAACCCTCTTATCTTCTTCCTTATTTGTCGTTTTCTTTTTAGTCTTTTTCTTCATATCCTCATTCTCAGTTTAAAGGGTTTCCAGTAATTTCTGCTGTTCATCCAACTTTTGGCAATGAGACGCCCTATTAGCTTTAGGTTTTTCTTGTACACCCAGCAACAAAATCAGTGTCGACTGGCCAGACCTGGCTTGGAGAGATCATGCCCCTCTTGCCCTGAAAGGTGGCCGAGGTTAAACAACCTAGACATCGTTAGGATTGTTAGAATGTGAGGAGGAGGGAAATTACCGATATCACTCAAAGAAATGCGATGAAGCGAGATAACTTTTTTATTCTTGCAAGAAATGTAATCTAATATTATTTCGAAACTAATTCATCAAAAGCTTTTATCATAACTTTTTATTTGAATTTTCCTATTCTATTTCTATATAAGATTTTCTTAAATAATATTGGAACTGACTATTCATATTAATATTCATAACACGGAAATATCTCTCGTTTGCATTTTCTTAAGCATTACTCTCTCTCTCTCTCTCTCTCTCTCTCTCTCTCTCTCTCTCTCTCTCTCCACAAGATTACCCACTGCGGCCTATCAACACATTGTTTACTCAAATTATCTGGTTCACCGTCAATAACCTTAGATATCAGGGTGACAAAAAACTCCTAATCAATCAGTCAATCAATCAAATTTTCTGGGCAAGTCGCTCACTTCCAAGCGAACCCCCTTCCCTGGTGACGATTGCTCAATGCTCAAAGGTCCAAGTCTAGCTGGCTTCACTCTTCCCA
>NC_090739.1:44020292-44037964 GCF_036898095.1 Palaemon carinicauda | reverse complement strand
CCGGCGGCAGCAGCTGCCGGCCAGCAACAGCCAGTGTTGGCCGCAATGACTGCCGGCCAGCAACTACACAAGGTAGTACCCAGCTGCCGGCCACACTCTTGGTGACCGGCAGACAAGGACTGACATAAGCCGGCCGGCAAAGGTACAAGACCGATGCCAGCCGGGCAGCAAAAGGACCAGAAGACTACACCTGCCCGGCTGCCGGCCTCATAGGCTGGTAGCCGGCCTCATAGGCCGGCAGCCGGGACAGGTACAGCACTAGAAGAAAATAGAAGGATGCCGGGATAAGAGTGTACACAAACCCCCCAAGCCCGGCAACCGAAAGAGTGCATATAAGGAAGGGGAGAAACTTAATTCAGGCTTCCTTGACCAATGCCGTCCGGCTCTGCCGGCAGGCATGGATGAGGGACCAAGAGAGGTCCGGGCAGCACTCCGAAAACATAAGACCCTTGGCCGGCCAGCATCTCTGCCGGCCGGCAATGGGCTTAGTCAATTCCACATCCCAACCTATACTAGGTCCAGAAGTAGAATGACGTACAGTACAGTAATACCCCTGCCGGCCAGCTCTGCCGGCCGGCAAGGTACAGTACAATAATGGCTAGGCCATTACGGAGATAGAGGGGGAAGGGACAAGAGGGTCCTGCCAACCTTGCTTTAGTGACAGATCACCCGCAGCCAAGAACTTTGTCTTAGCCTAAGGGAGATCTAAGGGAAAGGGCCAGCAATACTTGCCAGCTTCCAGAGCACCAAAGCAAGGAAGGCGTTGCTACTCCCAAGGGAAGATTTTATCCTCCCCCGAGAACAGCAACAGGACTTAGTCTGGTCGATCACAAAAGAAGGAATCATAACTTACAGAAACCTTCGGTAGTGACCTAAGGGAGCTAAGCTCCCTTTGTAAGTGTTAGGTCAGCGAGGGGGACTCTGCCCCAAGCCAGACAACACGGACTCAGACTAAAAACTCTGTTGTTCTGTCCCTCTTTGAACCAGACTTTGCTGGAACAGGAAGGTACAGTAACACCCTAGTATAGTTTTATCGAAAATAAATTCGGAAAAAACCACTTAGGGATAAGCCCAAGGCTTAAACAGAGGGAAAGGGATTGCATACCTTCTCCGAAGAAAAGAAAGCAACCGGGGAGTATGATAAAGTATACTAAGGCTCCATAAGCAATTAGCCTAGGCACCAAGAGAATCGATTACTTAATTCACCGAAACTCTCACGTATACAATCTTGGAACTATTCCACACAGTCTAAAATGTATAAAATATAGCCTAAAGCTTCAATAAAATTTTAATTACACTCGGAAAAACCAAAATCATGCATTAAGTACTAGGACCAAACGACTAGGCTACATGGCCTAGCGTAGGCCAGAATGGCGAATACTTCGCCAAATAATACTAAGCACGAAAGGAAATCCTATGTAAAGCTAAATAGCTAAAATTTATTAAGCAAAACAACCAGGAATGTCACTCTGACTAACTAATTTATACCTAGCGAGTGACAGTGTCCAGGACACCTCTGGTAGGCTACGGCTCTTGTATCAAAGATTAATCCTATTAATCACTCAAAATTTTACCAAGAGCCTACATTTATACATAACAGACACTATACTCAACTTATCCGAGGCCAACGAAGACGGAGAAGCCATGAAAAGCTGAATAAATCCAAGATTTGCGAGAAAAACAGGAAAAAACACCGAGTTGTTAAGCTACGCAAAAAGGAATACAGATGGCGCCAGGATTGGCGCCAGGCACGCATACGAATCGGGGGATAGGGAAGCCTTGGGAGCGGCTCCCCTTTTTCTTTCCCGAATTCGTATCTCGTCAATCTCCCTCCTACGAGACGAAATCTCTGTTCAGGTCGTAGATTGCCATGTGACGTGTCTAGAATACGTCCTCTGATATGTCGCGATATCCCTTTCACGAGGGATACTCGCTCCAGGAGTTAGAATTCTGGTACCTTAAGGTAAATTCTCTGGGAATATCGCCGTAGTTGTAATATACCCTAGGAAGCTACCCTATAGGAACTTCCATCAGGACGACATGGCTTGAGCCCAAAAATATATATATATATATATATATATATATATATATATAATATATATATATATGACTAACACACTTGATTTTAATTAATGTAAATATCAACCACAATGGCATTTAATATCGAATTCTATCTTTGGGAATGAATATCCACTAGAAATTCATTAATGATAACAGCTTCTGGCTTGGCAAAAATTCGAACTTATGCCTCTTAGCCGAAACCATGCTTGCAGAGACTGTAACCAATCATGCTATCAAGACAAATACAAGTTTATTACAAGACTACCGTACATATTCCTGTCGAATTCAGGAATCTGTTCTTAGATTTAAAATAAACTCATCTGCACAATGATAGCCGATTAGGGATTGCAACACGTTGTTATTGATATATATTCATGATAAATAACCACGTGTTGCAAACTCACTAATCAGCTATCATAGTGGAGAAGGGTTGCTTTCAAGTCTAAGAACAGATTCCTGAATTCGACAGGAATATATCCAGTAGACTTGTAATAAACTTGTATATATATATATATATATATATATATATATATATATATATATATATATATATATATATATATATATATATATATATATATATATATGAAAGAGATAGAGAGGTTTATCTCTTATTCTTTAAGAAATGCAATCGTTTTCGACAATATTTATCGAAAAATATAATCACACCGATATATTTGAATTCCTTATTACATATTTATATGGAAATGCTTAAATATTGTGGGACTATTCCAATTAATATACGTCGGAATGATATATCCTTTGTTTGCATTATTCTAGCAGCTGCTCTCTCTCTCTCTCTCTCTCTCTCTCTCTCTCTCTCTCTCTCTCTCTCTCTCTCTCTCTCTCTCTCTCGTGTTCTAGAATAAATTAAATAAGATCTTAAGAACTCTCCAAATGCTTAAACTAAATCGCTCTACCAAAGAGAAAATAGAGTATCTGCGAATGGACTAAAAAGTCTTTTGAGACATCCAAAATCCTTGTAACACTTTCTCTCTCTCTCTCTCTCTCTCTCTCTCTCTCTCTCTCTCTCTCTCTCTCTCTCTCTCTGTATATATATATAATATATAATATAATATATATATATATATATATATATATATATATATATATATACACAGTATATATTACCTGTACCCAATATTTTATATTATTTGGATGTTTCCAAAGATCACACAATACCGCTAACTACTTTGCCAGTTGGTGTTGGAATTGTATTTCTTTCGGGTGAAGATCCCATGTTCCAAAGATGTTCAGTAACAATGTTAGAACGATATATGCCCGTTTTCATCGCGAGTTCAAATCATTGATATTAAATGTTATCAATAGGGGTATTACCATCATCATCATCACTTCATAAATGTTAATAAGCAAACCTCGTCAAGCCATACATTAAGATCACCCAATTGCCACCTCTCCACCATTATCTTTAACCCCCACCTGCTTATATCCATCTACCCCTATCCCCACATTTTGAGGTTAAAGGTCTCACAGTTATGATGAGATCTTTCTGGTGGAAGTTTTTTAGTCAATGAAAAACAAAATACTAAGATGACAATATTTCCTACAGTTTGCTTTCCAGGTGTTTAAAATTATATAAAAACTATAAATAACGAAGTAAATATGCGAAAGCCTGATTGAACAAATATCGAGAGTAATGAATTTCTTGAAGAGCTTACCTATAAGGTGTTGGACATCAGGCCATGAAACGACAAATAAAATCGTAATAATACGAATACTCAATGCTAAGGAAATATTTCCTTCTGCCTTGGGAAGGGTGAAGCCAGCTAGACTTGGACCTTTGAGCATTGAGCAACCGTCACCAGGGAAGGGGGTTCGCTTGGAAGTGAGCGACTTGCCCAGATAATTTGATTGATTGATTGATTGATTAGGAGTTTTTTGTTATCCTGACATCTAAGGTTATTGATACTGAACCAGATAATATGAGTAAGCAATGTGTTGATAGTTTAATCTTTTATACCCTACATCCTATATAACATATCATTACTATAATAATGCACCAATGAACTTTCATTGGATGTCATTTCACATATTTTATTTTAACCATTCACTTCTGAAACAATATAGATTATGTTAACTCTAAGAGGGCCGGAGCCAAGTAGCCCGTGACAAAAGATGACCCCAACCACACCGAGCTACGTGGCTCATGATCGAAATCAAAGGAAAATACTGAAATCAACAACTAAACCTTTAAACCTCATTACCTTCGAAATTTTGAGCAAAGGCCACTTATTAATGATTGGTGACTCAATAGGTGCTATTTGAAAGGATACATTATTAGCTATGTGGGAGAGAGAGAGAGAGAGAGAGAGAGATGAGAGAGAGAGAGAGAGAGAGAGAGAGAGAGAGAGAGAGAGAGAGAGCGCGCAATTGCTTAAGAAAATGTAAACGAAGGGTATTTCCGTGTTATAAATATTAATATGAATAGTCAGTTCCAATATTATTCAAGAAAATTTGATATAGAAATAGGATAGGAAAATTAAAATAAAAAGTTATGATAAAATATTTTGATGAATTAGTTTCGAAATTATATTAGACTACATTTCTTAAAAGGAGTGATATCGGTAATTTCCCTCCTCCTCACATTCGAACCATCCTAAGCAAGGTCTATAGATATAAGAGGTCTTCTCAGGCCACCGAAACGCAGCAGAAGCAGCAATAACCTCAGTAGAAACAACAGGGGCACAGATCTACTATACTGATGGCACAGTAGATCCTGGAACCCAAACAGCAGGAGCGGCAGTTCACTCCTGCAAGTTCACAGCTTGCTGGAGAACATCCAACAATGTCTCCACCCTGCAGACAGAGCTTGTTGCAATACAGCAAGCATTAAAATACTCTATTGAAAATGAGGAAGGACCAGTAGTCATCCATACTGACTCACGATCCTCAGTGCAGGTCCTACAGCAGGACAAAAACAAAGAAAACAAATCCCTGATAGCGGACATTAAAATCCTCTTACATCAACATAATGAAAGAAACAGAATAGTAACTATAAACTGGATCCCCAGTCACATCGGGATACCAGGGAATGAAAAGGCTGATGAGCTAGCCAAAAGCACCAAACACATTCACAATGTACAGGTGCACATACAGCCTGCACTGCAACAAATCAAAAGCAAAATAAAGACACAGCTCAAGAACAACCTAATCAAGGAACTACATATGAGGATAGAGAATGGCTCTCCCTCTGCAACATGGTACAAATGGGCATCGGAACTAGAACCCCCTCCCATAGACAGATACACCCCAAGAAAACTGGCAGTATGCATACACAGACTCCGGCTGGGTTACAAAGCAAACTGGGAACTCCTAGATGACATCCAGACAAGGTGTGAACACTGTGATGTCATACCACAACAACCTCTCCTGCACTACCTACTAGAATGCAGAGAAACAGCACAGCTACGAGGTGATCTACTTGTAGACATCAACACACCACACGCCATGAAAGAGGCAGCCACACTGGCAAAAGCAATTGTCGAAAGCATAGACACACATGCACAGTTGCTTTCAACACTACCTCCACCAAGGTAAGACCTCCTCATTCCATGCACCATCTCATCCCCTCATTGTAAGGCTCTATTCACATCACCCCCTTTCACTTCTCAACTAATCTACCACTTAAAAATCTCTCTGCAGGGACCCTAGGGAGTAAAGGGTTGGACAACCCCACCTGCACAATTTTTCTCTAATCTTCAAAAGCCTTACACCCCCACTTTTCAAACTACCACTATCCGAGAAATGATGGCCCTCTACCACTACCACCATCATCCTTACCCTATCCACATCTTTCTCTACTACTAAAAACCTTTCAAATTTCCATTAATGCAACTACCTTATAAATTTTTACAGATCACCTACGGGCCAACCAAGGGAAAGGCCCGTGCCAACAACAAGTGTTGGCTTTAATACCCCAACAACAACATCAGGCCACCATAGTGCGCAGGTAGCCGGATGGTGGTAGTCGGGTCGGTCAGAGCGATGACGTCACTCAGACTTACCCGTGGCTGAGTAAGCTGTGGAACTTCCATAAGAAAATAAAGGAACCATGCTCTCTGCTTTGTATTTTTCAATCTTTTCTAAGATTTATACTCTATTCTTTTAGGATAATAAAAGTAAGATTACAAATACATAACTTTATTACACTCAAACAACCAAACAAATATTTGATGATGTAAATAACTGAAATTTGTCGAGCAACAGACAGTTTAAATTCATAAAATAAATAATGATATATACACAATATATATTTCAGTTATGTTCTATATCACGTTGCGAGCATTTTCATTTTTATTCTGCGCTTTTCTTGATGAACTAATATTCTTGTTTAAAACACGAATTCTAAAAAATGTACGACATCTAACAAAAAATGTAATCACTTCGTATGGTAATGGGATATCATTGCTTCTAAAACACTCGCTGATTAAATCAGTCAATTTATCTGTCGCTCCTTTTCCAGGTTTTAGATATTATTTCCCATGATGACAAAGAAACATTTTTTCCATCGTTTTTAAATGCACCAAAAATTCTTCGCTTGGTTGCATTAGTCTTCCATCTCTTGTACTTATGGCACCAATCCACGTGCCATCTCCCTTCGTCGCTGCAGTTCCAATGAATTCATATTCAGGAAACTTACGAGCTATATAACCACCTACGTATTGTAAGCCTCCATCTTCCATCGCTTTCCCTAATGCTTCTTTTTCAGTGTCAAATTCTACATATTCATCATTTTGCAAATCATTAACAAATTCCACTGGCAAACAAAACAGCATTGCCGATAGACAGCTCTTTTTTAATAGAAGTTTCTTCATCTACAAAGGATGCGCTTTGTTCAACAGGAAAACTAGAAAATGAGCCTGACGTCATCATATCACTATTGCAACTTTCAACGTTGCAGTTTGATCCTAAGAGTTTGCTGTCTTTTCCTAGAATGTGGGCTCTGACTCGGTGCTTAAATGCGACGGGTGATGGGTGTTGATGGCATGCACCCATCTGTCTTATGCAGCCAAAAAAGTGTTCAAGACCATCTTGATTTAGCCTATAAGTGAGAATATATGATGTATCAAATTTAGCTTTGACCATTTTCAGCAGCTTCATTAGAGAATTGCACGATACAATTAAGCCTTTTTGGAAAGGATAGAGCCTATTGCTTTTAATTACTTTCATTTCTTTAGATACTCGAATCATATCTTGCAACGTTTTATTTAGTAGGTCCAGATTCATCCCAAAGGCATTTCTTGATGGCTTCCTATCACGAGGTACTCGAGAATTGAATAAATCGAACCAGGTATCTACAAGACATATAAACTGAGTTGTGGTTTCCCAATGCTTATCTTCAAGCAGAACTTTGTTACCGAAGTACTGAAGGCATTTATATGTAGTTTCGGACAGTAATTGCACCGCTAGTTTAACATTCATGCGTTGCATACCCATAACATTGATGTGCTTTTCAGAGAGTTTATGTGCTGTCCGTAGATCACTTTTGTTTTTCATAATTAAATCCCTGACTGAACCACAAAGAGCAAACCTATCTCCCGACAATACAAATCCATGATCAAGAAAATTATTCCTAATGAGTTTTATTAGGTGCGGTGCATCGGCAAACACATGTATTTCTCTGTTATCATCTACCGGGTTAACAAATGCAGAATTGTCTATATCAATTGCCTAAGGAATTCCACAAACTGATATTTGTTGATCCTAAGTCACTAACCATGGCTACTACAGGAAACTCAGCTTTCTCAACCCGCATAATCAATTTAAAAAGGAGATCCTTTTTCATGTTAGTGTCGAAATTATAATAAATAATTTGTTTCCAGGAAGTCGTAAGTCATTGCGCATTGTACTTTGGATTTAGGGTCATACAAAGTGTCCGCGCCTTTATCGTAACTCCAAATTTGTGCAACACTGCACTCGTCAAATGAAATTACACACAGACGCTCGTGTTCCAGCATTGACTCCGATTTTATTTTTAATAAGTGGATTACCGATTCTACAGCTATCTTACTTGACCAGCGATATAAAGTTGATAAAGAAGGAAAAGGTAATTTCCACTCTTCTCTTAAAAACATAAGCTTTTGGACTCAAACTGCGTAACGTTAAGGCTTTACTGATATCATCGTCTTCACAAGCATTAATATTACTTCCAGTGACAAGACATGCTACTTGTTTGGGTGAAAAGTATTTCTTTAAATTAGCTTTTACTACAGCAGTTGCTGATGCATACATCTCATTAAACTTAACGTACATCGCTGTTTTCTCTTTTTCCCACTTGACCTTATTGTCCAACCATTTAGCTTTTTCATTTTCCCATTTAGCCCTTTCAGTAGCAAAACAGCTTTCTTTAACTTCTCACTGCTCTTTTTCACATTTCCACTTTACCTCATATTCTTCCCACTTCCGTTTGATATCATCTCTCTCCTTCTCCAGTTTCTCAATTACACGTTGCAAATCTTCAATCGTGGGCACCGGTTTGACTTTTTGTACAAAAATCTTCCCTGTTTCGTCGTGCTCTTGACTAAGGATTTCATCTACAAGTCGTTTTTGTCCTCTTTTTTTTCGGCTCTTACCATCCTGGGCGTATCTGATTAAAATTAAAATTGAATTATTAAAAAAATAGACTTGTATACAGAACAATGCGATTAGAATTTTCTGACATTATTGAATATGTAAAAATCTGAACTAAAATTTATGAATGGTACTTTTTCACAGCGAAATGGAATAAAATTTTTTTTTTTAACTATATATGAGGAAAACAACTAATTCCGCGATTTCCAGATTACTGATGAATAATAAAGAGGATATACAATAATTATAATCTATGTAAGTTGATTACAGCGTCATTTATATCTTAATGTTTAACCAACAATACACGATACTGGTTTCTTACCTTGTGATGCATGTGAATGTTCAGTTGTAGGTAAATGCATCGTCGGTACAGATCCTTTCTTTATTCTGATGAGAGATCGAGGCACTGGTTGATTCAGCAATTCATACATCAAATTCCTTTCAAATGCATCAGCTTCAAAGTGTTTACTACATATGTGAGCGTTTTCCCCATTAATAAGATCTTCTCTTTTTCACAGCTGAATCCACGTTTTCCTTGTAATGATGTCATTAGGGAATTTATAAAAAGTGAGATCCTAACTTTTTCCTCTATATGAGAAGCATCCGAAAACTGCACAATTACTGGGCATTTTGTTATATATAAAACAGCTTTAATCAGCAAGGCGGAAGTGTACACCACGTTTGCTTGTAAACAACTGCCCGGTCAAGGGGTGATCGACCTTTGGTATGCTTGGGTGGATATAGTCTATAGACCTTGGCCGCACCTATAAGTCCTGCCTATGTCACAGTCTGTACCTGCGCAGAAGAGTCATATTTTTGGTCGGGGTTGAGAAGACCTCCTTAATCTATAGACCTTGATCCTAAGGATGTCTCGGTTGTTTATCGTCAGCCACCTTTCAGGGCAAGAGGGGCATGATCTCTCCAAGTCAGGTCTGGCCAGGCGACACCGGTTTTGTTGCTGGGTGTACAATATCTCATCCTTAGATGTCAGGATTCCAGATAACTTCAAAACAATCAATCGATATCTTACAGGCTATATCAAGAATACTCATTTAACTTCTCTCCACACCTCCTAAAACAGAAATGACTTCCTTATTTCCTCAGTGTCGGAATGGCTGGGACAAGGGGTAGTGAAGAGGAGACTCTCTCCCTCCCCCCCCCCTACCCTTCCTTGGAGAGTATCTACTTGGCCCCACCTACGAAAAAGTATTAATTGAAATATATATATATATATATATATATATATATATATATATATATATATATATATATATACAGAGAGAGAGAGAGAGAGAGAGAGAGAGAGAGAGAGAGAGAGAGAGAGAGAGAGAGAGAGAGAGAGAGAGATAAAATGTGTGTGAGTGTTTCGTTTTTGCAGTGGATAATGGAGATGTTAAATGATAATAAAGAATTGAATTATGGCAACTCGATTTGTAACTTTTGGATGCTTTTCCTAACAAAGACAGCCTTTTACTGTCTTTGATTCGCTAAGGTTGGAGAATGCTCCGCCCATTTCATAGTAGTAGTAAGAAGAGCAATACCTTCTCTGTTTTGTCATTGGAACACTAGAGACATCTGAGGAAAGATTTCCATTGAGTATCTGCGTTCTTTTAACTCTAACTGCACATGCGTATGTGCTTTATCCAAATTATAGTATATTTCTTAACCGAAGTAAAACTTTCAAATGATACTGTCCTATTGTCACTATGTTCAGTATGTCCTACTTTGCCTCATTCCATAAAACCATACTGGGATTTTTATTTCGTAAATTTCAACAGCTTCTCTTATTGCAATCAGACAGTATTGACTTTACTTTGAGTTGAGCATTAATCATTTTAACCCTAAGAATTAGATTAACTTCACACATTCACGCCCCTTTGCATCTTATATACTATTTTTTGCTGTACCAATGTGTCCTTTGAATCTTATGAAAATCGCATACACGGCCCCCATGTATATTTTATTTTTCTTGAAAGATGGTTTGAATTTTCAACATGCGTTTTCGGTGTGTCCTTATTTATATTTAAAGAAATATATTTGTGAAGGTGTGAGATCATATTCGCCATCTACTAATGCATTTTTAACCAGTTCACACGTGCCATGGCTGGTGGCCAGATCTCAACCCAATTGTTTATTTATTTTACTTAATTATTATTTTATTCCCTGTTTGAGGGTGCACTCATACACACTATTCTATCTGTTTCCTGATTTCCTTTCCTCACTGGGCTATTTTCCATGTTGGAGCTCTTGGGCTCATAGCATACTGCTTTTCCAACTAGGGTTGTAGCTTAACTAATAATAATAATAATAATAATAATAATAATAATATTATTATTTATTATTATTATCATTATTATTATTATTTTTATTATTATATTTTTATTGATTATCATTAATTATTATTATTAATTATTATTAATTAGTATTAATTATTATTATTATGTATTATTATTAATTAGTATTAATTATTATTATTAATTATAATTATTGTTATTAATTATTAATTATTATTAATCATTATTATTATTAATTATTATTACTATTATTAATCCGTATTATTATTAATCATTATTATCATTATTATTATTATTAGTATTATTGATAATTATTATTATTATTATTATTATTATTATTATTATTATTATTAATTATTAATAATTATCATTATCACTATCATTATCATTATTATTACCTTTTATATCTCTTAGACACAAATATACATTCCCGTCCCTTTTAGTCGCCTCTTACGACACGCAGGGATACGTTGGCGCTATTCTAAATGTTGTTACCCCCCCCCCACCCCCCGGCCACAGAGCTTTGGCACCCTAGCAGTACCAACCGAGGAACAGTAAAAGGAAAGAAAAAAAAAAAAACCTTTGTTTCTCTGTTTCTTTTTGGATGTCGGCTACCTCTCAAAATTGGAGGAAGTGCCATGGTAGAGAGAATAGATAGATTATTATTATTATTATTATTATTATTATTATTATTATTATTATTATTATTATTAATATAACTTGCTAAGCTACAACCCTAGTTGGAAAAGCAAAATGCTATAAGCCCGAGGTTTCCTACAGGGAAAATAGCCCAGAGAGGAAAGGAAATAAGGAAATTACAGGAGTAGTAATTAACAATTAAAATAAAATATTTTAAGAACAGCAACCTCAAAACAAATCTTTTACATATTAACTATAAAAACTTTAAAAACAAACAAGAAGAGAAATAAGATAGAATAGTGTGCCCTATTGTACTCTCAAGTAAGAGATCTCTACCCAAGACAGTGAAAGACCATGGTACAGAGGCTATGGCACTATCCAAACTAGAGAACAATGGTTTAATTTTGGAGTGTCCTTCTCCTAGAAAAGCTGCTTACCATAGCTAAAGAGTTTCTTCTATCCTTATCAAGAGGAAAGTAGCTACTGAACAATTACATTGCAGTAGTTGAACCCTTTAGAGGAGAATTGTTTGGTAATCTCAGTGTTGTCAGATGTATGAGGAAAGAGGAGAATATGTAAAGAATAGGCCAGACTATTTAGTGTATGTGTAGGTAAAAAGAAAAAATGAACCGTAACCAGAGAGAATAATCCAATGTAGTACTGTCTGGCCAGACCAAGGACTCAATAACTCTCTACCGGTAGTATCTCAATGGGTGGCTGGTGCCCTAGCCAACTTACTACCTATAATGATAATAATGATAATAATAATAGTATTAATTATTAATTATTAATTATTACTAATTATTAATTATTAATTAATAAAAAATAAATAATAAATAATAAGTAATAATTGATAATTAATAAATAATGATGGATAATTAATAATTAATAATAATAATAATAATGATAATAATAATAATAGTAATAATTAAAATAACAATAATAATAATAATAATTAATTATGAAAATAATAATAATAATAATAATAATAATAATAATAATAATAATAATAATGATGATGATGAAGTCTTCATTGTGCTTATTAAAAAATTCTTATGCCATTGTATTCAGATGCTCCTTATTGATGTCCATTTTCTTTTCATGTTTCGTTGGTTAGTCCTCGCTGGGTTTTTGTACTGTTGGTTTCATCTTTTAAGTCATTGTAAATTCAGGTTTTATAACAGAAATAAGTTGATCTGGTTACCGCCCTATTTTCTCATATAGAAATACCTGTAGTTGTAATTTCCTGGGGCTGAAAGTTCTAAAAGCGTCTCATTTATAATTCAAGTTTCATTTCAGTTCTTTACCTATTAATGCTTTTGGTATGATCTTTGTTAAGTAAGGTGTGGACCTGAGTAATAGGTACTCTTTATCCATGAACTACAAGCCTTTTAACCTCAGTTTTATTCCAAACTCTTCTTGATCGCATTTTTTTTTTTTTTTTTTTTTTTTTTTAAGCATTTTGTCACATGGTGACTGCCATAGACACTGGATCTCTGAATGCGTTTATGCTAACGCAGCATTACATTTTCCAATATTCCTTTTAATCTGAAATGAGCATTTCTGAAATGGTCTTTCGTCCCTGTTGGTTTAGATTTCATCGTTTGTCGATTTTTTTTTGCAGTTTAAATTTTCAGTAAAAGAATATTGAACGATCTTATATTCTAAACGTCTAACGCAATCAGATATGGGTAAAGTAAATACTATTTATGAAATAATCCAAAGGTTGTTTGGAGCCTTTTTGAATGTCATGATAAATACGAAAACATTTAACGTGAAGGTTTTTATACCCTTGTGACTTACTGTTTGACTTATATCCCACCAGTAGAATCGTCACCATGTTCATAATTTTTACAAAGATAATAGGTTGTTATTGAGTTGAACAAATTTTACGAAATTTTGACAAATTTATTACATTTCTCCACCTTGTATTTAATTAACACAAAATGATAATCACATGTGAAATTTAAACAAAATATTCATATATTACTAAATGTGTTAATAATGACATGAAATTTCAAATGAGTTTATGAATCTAACATCCATTTTACAATAGATATTGAATTCCTTTAAGTACGAATTTAAGAAACTTCGTTTGCAACCACACATTGTCCGGATGTAACGTTTGCGTTTGTTCCAATAGGATTCCATAGTGTGTGTGTGTGTGTGTGTGTGTGTTTGTGTGTCTGCACGCCGGCTCTCGAATCCACAAAGTTAACTAAATAATTCACAGTTCTATGGGTGTATCCAAGACCTTGAATATTGCGGTATGTTCTTTATTCACCGCTGGGAATGACAGATCCTTGGCGAACTACTTAGAGTATTATAGAATAAGGGTGTCAGCATCTCTTGTCTCAACTATTTCCATGTAACTAATTGAAGGGCTTGTGCTCGTAGTATCGACAATACCGAAAACCCAAATATGAATGTGGGGTGAGCGTTCAAGATGGTGTTTCGGTTTGTGAGAAACATGATTCATCAGTTTCAACATTAATTCCAAGACCCAATAATGAATTAGTTTAAAAAAAAAGTTCTAGAAATCTATCATTGTTTTCTTGCCGATGTTCACCGGACGTCCCGCTAGTGTTTCGCCAATTCGCTCACTTCAAAGGTACAAGTCAAATAAAAATTGTCCTGTCGTCTCCGGTGCCCCAGTATCTTTAGATTCCAGAATTTCAGGTATAGAAAACATGCATATTTATTTGTTAGGGCGGAGGGCGAGGGGGAGAGTACTTGGACCTGTAGGAGGTGTGATGGTGGGAGGAGCAGGAAAAATTATGTATGAACGTAAATTCAAGATAATTCTATACGTTCCTAATTCTATCATTATAATGATTCTAATTCATAACCATGTGGTATATTTCTTGTGGACAACTTGGTGACAAATATGATCGATTTTGTAATTAATTTGTCGATGTATTTTTTCCCGACTGAAAAATCTTTCGTAAATATAAGCTAGGGGTCCACCCCCTCTCTCTTTCTCCACACACACACATGCACACACACATATATACTGTATATATATATATACATATATATATATATATACATATATATATATATATGTATATATATATATATACATATATATGTGTGTATATATATATATATATATATATATATATATATATATATATATATATATATATATACAGTATCTCTCAGAATTGTGGGGGAAGGTAGAGTAGGGGATGGAGCTATTTGGTTGACAGAGACATTTTTTTCTGAAAGTAATTCCATATCGATTCATTAGTATCGTATTTTCAGTAATGATTCTAAATCATAATTACGCTGTTTAGGCCTATTTTTTGTGTTATTTGATATATCACTCTAACATGAAATCTATTGGCTAAAATAATTGATTATGGAATAGGTTGTAAATTTTGTCCAGATTGAAAGACCTTTCTCATACACAATTCACGAGTCCAATATCATTTCATTTTCATAAGATGGCACATCAGTAATTTATATGCAACAATTCAGCATATATGAGCATCCACTTTAGAGAAGACTTGTGTTTATGTGGGTAGCCAATCATCAGAGAGCTATTACAAACCATCTTCATATTATTTTATATCCTCTCCTAGGTTACATTACGTAAAGTTAGGTTAAATGTAATCATTGTTTTTTTTTCTTTCTTTATTTTTTTGGTCTCGTTGAGTGCTTTACTAAAATACGATTTACAATGAGGTAAGAAAATGTGTGGAACTACAAATACAAACCCTTTGGAAGAATTCTTGGGATACTCTGTCGTAGTTACTGATTAAATGTTAATAAAAATTAGACAAATTTTATATTATGAATCGCTCTCCAACAATAAAGTCAACTAGCTTATTTGCGCACCATGTCAATCGGGTAAAAGCTGGGCAGATTAGGATGTCTGCATTCACTTATGCAAAATGCAATATTGTGTTAATTGCTACCTTGGTTTGGAACAAATGTTGACGCTATGTTCCTGCTGAATAAGCTCTGTTTCCAGTTCTTATTCCATAGTTAAGAACCTCATATATATGTAATTTAGTAGGTTAGTATTGATGAAATAGTTGATAGGAGACATCATAATTTAAAAGTTGTATTTATTTAGATTATAATATGATCCCAGGAAATGCATAGTGAGTGTTAAGGAGAATAATGTAGAAGCTAGACTACAATGACCTGTTATTGGGCGGCAATGTTTAGTGTCCAAAGGTGTAGTTTCCCATTACATTACTTATCTCTGTCCGTTGGTTCTCTCCGAAACATTACACAAGCCACCCCACCATAGTTTTATAAGTTAACCAATCACTGAATTCATGTTTCACGGATGTAATGTAATCCTATTAGCAAATTCATTGTTCATTAACGCACCGTCACAGATAACATGATAAGGTCAACCCAGTTGTTTAGTTTATCATTGCATTATGTAAGTCAACATGAGAGAGAGAGAGAGAGAGAGAGAGAGAGAGAGAGAGAGAGAGAGAGAGAGAGAGAGAGAGAGAGAGAGAGAGAGAGAAAAGCATGGATTTTATTTCTTTGAAGATTTTCTTTCTTCCGTTTTCATTCTATCTACTGTACTATTTATATTTATAGAAACATTAAAGACCACCATACTAGTTACTTTACAAATTAAAACCTCAATTTTGAAATATATATTACATTTAGAACCGGTAAATTTATTGAGCAATATCTTTTACACTGAACCAAGATCTTGCACTGAACATTGTTTAGTCGAAAACTTCCCAATAGATTACTTATCTCGACATAATTTTTGTCTTGAACTTTGAATCTATGTTATTTTGTCTTCAGGAACTTTGCCACAGCAGGTCTAGAATGGCAATGTGCAACTCCCACACTGTAAGAGGTTTATAGACATCCGCCTGTTATTGGCCTCTCTTGAGTAGCTTCATTGTTTGGGTCCTTTGATAATGGTATGGGAGGAAACAGCTCATTCAGGATAATACTGTGAGGAAGTAAATAAAAATGGGAATGATAAAAGGTTATTTGATGATAAACTTTTAAACATGATACTATTCTTTAGTATATAAGTTTGTGAGAAACAAAAATATCCATATTAGTGAAATCTTCTTTAAGTGAAATTGGACATAAAACTCTACTGCAAGGGTAACTTTTCCGTTTATTAGTAATTCCTGTAAATTTTGGGCATTTTTTATGTTGCCCAGGGTTCAAAAATTCTTCTTAATATAGGCAAAATTGTTTTTTTACTGACTTGGCTACTATTTGGACGCCCAGTAATATCAAAATATGCACTGCCCTATTACCTCCATATACTGACATAATTTCATTTTCAATCTGAAACTAATATTGCTGAATCTGCAGGTTCGTCTGCTTTTGTAGATTCCGCTCACCTAATCTACATTTTATATCTTGAGTTTGATATTATTACTTCTATTACCCCATCTGTCTTTCTTCCAATGTCCTTATTTACATTCATTTCCATACATTTAGCCTCCTAATGTGAATAATTTGTATTATATTTGTTTCTTTGTCATGTTCCTCCTTGACTGAATTTCTCATACTGACGGTGTGGGGAGGAATCCACTTTTCTGAAGTAGGCCTATCAATTGGATTAAAAGAATGAAAATAAATACAATGTATAATAAGTTAACTATTCGTTTCCGATTTGGTTTCCCTTGTTAGGGTCATTATGTATAGGAATGACCCTACCTCTATTTTGAGGTGCTTTACCTTTAGCATTAGAAGCTCATTGGCCTCTATTTCGATTTCGAGGTACCGTGCCTCTTGTATTAGAGGCTCTTTGGCCTATATTTTGAGGCTCCTTACCTTAAGCATTATAGGTTCTTTGATCTCTAGTTTGAGGTGTCTTACTTCTAAAACTAAGAGGTTCTTTTACTTATATTTTGAGGCGTTTTACCTGTTTCAGTAAAGGCTTTTTGACTTCTATTTTGAGGCACCTTGCTTCTTGCATTAGAGGCTCTTTCACCTCTATTTTGAGATGCTATACTTCCATCATGAAAGGTTATTTTACCTCTATTTTGAGGCGCCATACCTTTAGCATTAGAAGCTCTTTGACCTCTATTTTGAGGTGCCATACTTCTGGTATGAGGGCCTCTTTGGCTTATATTCAAA
>NC_090739.1:43990292-44015292 GCF_036898095.1 Palaemon carinicauda | reverse complement strand
ATGGTATGACAATGAAACAATCTCCAATAGATTTAGTAGATTTGAGAACAAAGCCCTCAGAAGGATATTGGGAGTTAAATGGCAGGACATGATTAGAAATGAGACTATAAGAGAGATTACTCGAGTGCCAAATGTGGATATCATGATAAGGGGTAGATGGAGATGGTTTGACCATGCTCTTCGAACTCCCCAAGAGATATTAGTCAACCAAACGTTCAGCTTGGCTCCATAAGGCACTAGAAGAGTTGGAAGACTTTAGCCTACATGGCTGAGGACTACGAAGCGCGAAGTAGGAGATGATGAATGGAGAAGTATTGAAATAAAGGCTCAAAATAGAGACGACTGACGAAGTCTAGCCGAAGCCCTATGCGTCAATAGGCGTAGGAGGAGATGATGATAATGATATATATATTGAAGGGAATTGCCCTAGTGGCGTCATTGTGTTGCCTACAGGAATCCTCGTATTTTCTCAGCCTCTTTATGTTTTCAGATGTTAGCCTTTAGTTGAAGAAACTCTGATTATTCTTCTTCTTCGTGTATTCTTGACAAAAATACGTCTTTGTCATTGTCATTTTTATGTTTTGTAATTTTCCATAGAATATAGTTTTTGAAATAATTACTTGATACAAACATAGTTTTGTCAAAACAGTGCTGTAGTGACAGAATAAAGCAAGAAAGAGGAATAGTCATAGATTCTTCAACCCAAAGCTGAGAAAATGCGAGGATTCCTGTAGGAAACAAATTGACATCACTAAGGCAATCGCCTTTAATGAAAAAAGCACTTATATATATATATATATATATATATATATATATATATATATATATATATATATATATATATATATACATATATATATATATATATATATATATATATATATATATATATATATATATATATATATATATATGTATATATAAAAGCGCGGATCCAGCAAGTTCAAAAAGCGGTGGTCGGGAAGCATAACCAGAGCTGCTTGGGGCCCTCTGAAAGCTGACGCAGTTTGAAGCTATTTCAGAACTATTTATCAAGTATATGAAACTATTTTCTCCAATATAATTGAATTTATAAGGTGAATATGCTTTATGCAATAATAGCATCCTGATAAGATATATAAAATATATCAGCAGTAATCTCTACATCTCTACAATTACTTTTATTACATGACCATACATTCCCAGAAAACCTCATCATCTGACGACGACCTCTGAGTTATATTTGTAATTACTGGAGTGCCTGCATCCTTCTGTTCAATTATCATCCTATCACAATTCTTGACTCGTCGAATTGTAATTAGTGTCTCCACTTCTTCCAACTTGATTCATATCAGAAACACAATCTCTTTATTTCCAGCTCATATATATTGAATTTTTACCACTTGTCAGTGAGAGAGAGAGAGAGAGAGAGAGAGAGAGAGAGAGAGAGAGAGAGAGAGAGAGAGAGAGGATGATTTCAACCTTCCAAATCTCTTTTACTACATTCTTGTAGCAACTCTTGAACGGAAGATGTTGACTATTGGTTTAATTTTACCAAAGTTTGAAGGTTTTCGTAAATTCCAAGTTTTATATCATGAAAACTTTTTGATTTTTTCATATCCATTCCTCCGAAGAAAAGCCTGGTTTTTATTTCTTTGAAGATTTTCCTTTTTTTTACTTTTTATCCAATTTACTCTACTATTTTTTTTAATAGAGTCAAGTTACCTCCCAAATTAAAACCTCGGCTTTGTTTGCAACATATATTACGTTTAGAGCTCGTAAACTTATTGAACAATAATAGTTATGGAGTTTTCATGCTACTTAGATTTGTTAATCATATCACATTTCAATATTACAAATGATATTGAACAAAAATCGTAGCAGCCAAATTAGATTGTAATATTTTTGCCTCAAATATTGAACAGAACAAAGGATAACCGATAAAACAGTCATAAAGTTTTCTGAGAATTGACCTTACTCCCTCGAAAATTTTATTGTCACTTGGCAAGTGTTCTAGCACATGGTTTAATCTCTTTAAAAAGAACATGTCGAAGTAAATAAAGCAAATTAAACAAAAGCACTTAATTTACCAGCAGGAATATGCACACCAACATTTCATGAATAAACATAAAAAACTGAATGATACTGATGTTTACATCTGACGTTGATACATACATATACCAGGGAAGAGAGAGGGGCGGTTAATATTTATTGCAGTATAAAATAAAAAATAATTTGTCTTTATCGATTGTATTAGAGTAACTAGAATATTGGACCTTATTTACACACACACACACACACACACACACACACATATATATATATATATATATATATATATATATATATATATATATATTGTATAATAGATGGGGATTGTATCGATTGTATTAGAGTAACTAGGATATTGGACCTTATATATACATATATATATATATATATATATATATATATATATATATATATACATATATGTATATATATATATATATATATATATATATATATATATATATATATATATATATTGTATAATAGATGGGGATTTCACAGTAGTAAGAATGCTCTCTACCTACAACTTGAAAAAACTTCATCATGTTAATTCATAAAAACGGAGACACTAAAGACCTGAAAAATTTACCCCCAATAAGTTTACTTCTAATAAGATATGAAATATTTACAAAGATCATATTAGACCGAATAGAACGACAGCTAAGCTTTAATCAACCAAGAGAGCAGATAGGCTTTAGTAAAATGCGGGTATTAAACAAATGACCATATCTATGTAATTAATCGGGTAATGGAAAATCAACAGTGTGACAAACCACCATGTGTAGCATTTTTAGACATTCAGAAACCTTTTGATTCCGTCTAAAACTTCACCAGTAATGAAAGCCCTTCAAATACATGGAGCAGTTGAATGTTGCGTTAGAAAATTTGACAATATCTATATGGGAAGTAAAGTAACCCTAAATCTACATAAACATAATATATATTCCAATTGAGAAAGGAGTTAGACAGGCAGACCACATCTCTCGAAATATTCAGTGTGTGTAGAAGTTTTCAAGAATTTAGATTGAGAAAATGTAGGAAGTAGCATTTATGGAGAATACCTTGACAACTTAAGATTTGCAGATGACACAGTTCTATTTAATAAATCATGGGAGGAATTGCAAAAGATGATAGAAGATTTGAATAGAGAAAGAAGAAATATAGGGCTGAAAATGAATATAAGTAAAACTAAGATAATGTTCAGTGAAAATGCACAGAGGCAAGAAATAAGGGTTATGGAAGAACCTCTATGATACACAGACATGAGACCAAAATTGATAGAAGGATAAGCATGGGCAGGAGAGCTTTTGGTAAACAAAATGAGATTGTGAACTGTAAAACACCACTCTCTCTAAAAAGAAAAATATTTAATCAGATGGTCCTAGCAGTAATAATTTATGCATCAGGTGATGGTTGGTTTTAAGTAAAAAAGGGATTTAAAGGTAGGTTGTTAAGAACAAGAGAGACGGGATTTAGAGGTATTAAAAGGCGTTTAAATAGCGTTACGGGATAATTAGGTAATTATACTCTACGGGTAATTGCCCTAGAGGCATTAGATAGTGATTATACCTAAGTGGCGATTTAACGGTAGCTAATCGGAATGACCCCAATACTGTATGGTAATTTTAAGATAGTTGAAAACATCCTCTATTTGTAGACTCCTCACTCCAGAATCTCCACCTGTAGAATCGTCACCCCAGGGTAGCCCACTTGTAGAATCGTCACCAAGAAGGACCTAGGGGTGACAATTCTACCGGTGATACGGTTTTTGTAATCTAGTATTAGTTTAAATATCCAGTCGGTCATGAAAGGCCAGTAAAACGTGAACTATTTCTATTCAATAGTTCCAAAGTAAATTTATTTATTTTAGTATGGAGCAAAGAAAAGGGTTAACGAATGACATTCATTCTGGTAAACTAAGTACTGTACCAAATGAAAGACAACAATTGGTAGCACACGTTTAGAGCTGTCGAGAGAGGGAATATTCAAAAGGGAAAGACTTTGAAAGTATAACTACCACAACTCGCTAGCAGGTGAACTTTTGACTCGCTATTCGTGGTTTGGTAGCTAAGAAAAATTATATATTTCATAGTTCGCTTAAAGATAAGTGCAAGTGGTTGAGGTGAGTGGCTCTAGGTGTAGATCAAGATCTAGTTTATATAGATCTCGGTGTAGATACTAAGTCATTTGCTGTCACTGATTGGCGAACCTTGGGCTATATTTATGTGATAGACAGTGAAATTCCCTGCATTTCAAGTTGCTAGCTTCACGGAGTAACATAAAACAAACGATTAAGTTGGTAACATTGTTAAGTAACATAAAACAGGTGAGGATTTTTTAACGCGTATTCTTAGTAACAGAATGCGGATACTGTCTTTGTTTAAGTATATGTTAACCTGAGTACTCTGGACAGTTAGAAGTCTATTAACATTTAATTACGATTTTTTTTTATCTATATCTCTAAACGTCGCTGTAAACTACGTTTACTAGAATGAAAAGGCAATTGAAAACTAATGGGGTTTAGGTTAGGGTTTTATGAAAGAAAGTTTTTATAAGAAATTATGTGAAAATTTCCAGCGTAACAGCAAATGCATGAGTTTGACATCGAACGCTTTACTTTTATAAAACACTTACAGTGTTACTAATAAGCAATTCTGTTCTGCTTAATAGCAATTATGTAGAATTTTTTTGTTTGGTCAAAGATAATGGAGATCCCTAACCCAGTTGTGTATCTTAAAATATCCACTCATATGATGATTATATATACTTCTTGAGTGACATAGTCATTGAGATAGCAGTTTATTCAATTTTAGAATGCCAGTGGTAACGTTGATAATTAAAGAAATATTTCTTCATTTAGAGGATTTCGCTGCAGATGAGTAAGATAGTTACTGATTTTCTTTTTACATGTGCCACGAAAAAACTTGCCCCTTGACGAGGCTGTCAGAGAGCACTTTAAATGGCTTCAGTGAGCCTCTAAAGTTGCCTATACACACAAAGAGATCGGTTATTGCATACAACGCTTCAGTTCTCTCGTTTCTGTCATATATGAAAATAGTTTTTGTGTCTCCTGACATTCTAATCTGTTAAACATAATGGCTCATTGTTGTTGTTTCCTTTTCTGGTCATCGATTGCGACCGTGATTGTAGACGATCACCGAATGATATTCTGTTTACTCATTTTCCTAAACTCTTTATTTCTATTTCAAGATGAAGACCTTCTTTTGTTTCCTTTCTTGACTGCGCCTCAAGAATGAGTACGTGTTGCCTTTCACTTGAAGTATCAAAGTTTTCATTTTACATTATGTTTATTTCCTTTATTGTGATGCTTTAGAATTGGTCTTGACAGTTGTTGATGCCTGTGATTAAATGTTTAAGAACAGCTAAAATGTTAATTTAAAGCACCACGACCTAGTTTTTATTTTTTTTTTTTTACTCGAGGGTTTTTCTTGTGTAGAAGTGTTTTGTTGCTAAACCTTTATTTCTTTATTTTTTTTCCTTTTTTCTTCAATTTCCCCATGTTTACAAAATTTATATATTAATGATGATGATAATATTCTTGTTCAAACAAGATTTACTATCCACTTCAGTGAGAGGAATTATCATTTTGAGTTCAGAAGAAATGGGAATCAATTAATCAAACTGAATCTCCTTGCATAGATAATTCCATTCTGCAACTGTTGTTGAAATATTACCTCGTTTTATGTAAGAAACGGGGATCATTACTGGCCTTTTTTTTTGTGATGAATGCATGAGAGGAGTAATTAATTTGCAGAATCTGGCAAAGCATCAGGTCATGTGTAATGGAAGCGGCCTCCACCAGAAGCGCCACCAGAAGACCTTTTGTTAAAGCATAAAAACTATGATTTTAGTTTCGTTGCCAGAAGCCATCTCTGTTTTTAATGATGTTATTAGAGTCGGAAAATCCCACGTGAAATATATTCTTGTTTTCCCGACCGTGCTGAAAGGTAATCAATGTCATGCTAAATTCCAACGGTAGTATAAGATGAAAACGAACTGCTAAAAGAGCTGGCCTTTGACATTTACTCGAGAACTGTGATCATTTATTTTCCATTTGCTAAAGGGCAAAATCTAAATTCACTTAGAAATTTTGAAATATATTTTTATATAATCAACGTGATAAATTTGTAGATGCATTTTCTTCTTTTCTGCGTCTGTTTCGTTCTTCGTTAAGTGTTGAGGAGTACTCTGGACAAGTCTACTGTAGTAACATGTGATCTTGAACCTCGCTATGAAAACCAGTGTGGGAATTAATTTCGCGAATAACAGTAAAAAGCAGATCCTTACTATACGGGAACGGGAGACACAGTTCTAAGAATTCTTTTAATTAAAAGATATATTATATTGAATATTTATTGCAGCGTCTTAAAGCTTTAAATGTAGTAGGTGAACGTTATGGCCGATACTGCTGCGAAAAGTTTGTTTAAAAGAAAATCAGCCAGTTTGATCTTTCTCTCAATGGGTTATAGAAGTATCGTTTGGACATGGGATAAGCCTCTTGCCTACCTATACTAAGTAATATATAGTTTTGATCTTAGATTTGAGAAATAGATTTTGATGGAATCATTATTGTTTTTTTGTTGTTGTTAATGAAGCTACTTTTATTGCAGTCATTTACATGCTCAGTAACAAACGAAATAGGTAATTTTAGATATAATTATATGTGTAAATGATATTCCCTGTTTTGATGCCGTCGAAAATCTAGATATTATTTGAAACACTTTAAATCCACATCCATAGTTCTTTGTAGCTGTATATTGTTCTGCGTATACATCTGAAACCTTTTGCGATCTTTATCGTTTGAATAATTTTTTGAGGGTGGCTATTTCCTTTTCACAAAGTAATATAATTATCATTTTGCCAATATCCGTAAAGTACATTGATTGGCCATCTCCTATAATCTATATTTTATCAAAACAATTATAATCAGTGCTTTTATTTGTTTCTCAAGGAATAAAGTCACTAAGCTAAAATGAAGCAAATTCATGTCCCTCTTCCATAACTCGGTTAGCCAATCTGTTCATATAGATTGTTTGTGTGGCTGTCTATTCATTCATAAGTTATAAAAAGCCCTATATAATAATGATATTAAAATTCGAGAAGACAAAGTTTGAATCTGTTTCAAGGTATTAACACTTTAGAGGGGAAGTTAGCTGTGAAGACTGTAATGCAAACAGTCGAAATTAAGGACAGTATAATTTTCGTATTAAGTCTATTCATTATTTCTTTGTTTAGCAGCATATATAAACCCCGCAGAAAATGTAACTACACATCGAACAATCTAAAAATAATAGTTATTATTGCCCAAATTATGTGAATAAATGATTAGCGATACAGAAACGTTGTATATAAAAAAAACTTAGGCTGTAGTTATAGGGGGTCGTGGCCTCTCGTCCAATATTGGTCATACCAACCATAATACTTACAGCTGTACTTACAACTTATGAAGTTTATTTCATCAAAGCACATTATCAGAGTTTTTTGGACCTGTTTAAATCGTGTAATGGTGTACCCACAGGAACTGTATATTTAATTTTGATGCACACGAGTTTACGAAAAGATGGGGTACGATGCACCGGCACTTGGGTTTTTTAAAACCCGTAATGCTTTCTGTTTTGTTAGTATACTGTATACTTAAATGTTTGTTGATATATCTTCACTCTCTCTCTCTCTCTCTCTCTCTCTCTCTCTCTCTCTCTCTCTCTCTCTCTCTCTCTCTCTCTCTCTCTCTCTCTCTCTCTCTCTCTCTCTCTCTCTCTGTATTGTAAAAGAAGCCAATATTTTTTTTTATAAATTTTGATAAATGTCTAAAACAGAGAACGTCAATGCAGTCGTGATGTTCTCACCCACTACATTTTTGTATATTATTGTTTTGGCCAGTGGCAAAATAATCTTTGCAAAAAGATATACAGAATGGCGCATTTTCAGTGTCGCGTTTAATACTAATGTGATTAAATTTGTCTGCTTTGAAGGTACATTATGTTATGTTTTTTATGAGTGCAAATTTCCACTGCAAAACTACGCTGTCTTTTACTATTAATAAGAATTCCGTTATATTGTAAGAATTTAATTTTCATAGAGATTTATGTACTTATTTAATTCTCGTGATTTTTCTTTACAACCTTTTGCCCTTTGCTAAGTTGAATGACCCCCCGGTTCCAGTGCCTGGCCTCTGGCTCAAATTTTAGTCCAGTCCAATTATTTGCTAATTGATTCATTAACTTTGAATACTATATACCATCATATTCTTAATTTTGGTGTAGGTGGGCGTAGCAATAACGAAAATCTTGATTTGTAATATTACCTCTTACACATTAACAAATGAACTTGTTTTTACGAAAAATGTGTAGAAAATAAATTTTAACTTTATCTCGAAGAAAACAAAATGTTAGAAATATCATAGTACACATATTCAGAATCAGATAACAATGCCACCTTTGAAACATTTTAAAAGACAATAAAATCCAAGCTCACAGCAAAAACGGGTGTTTAGTTCGAGAAAAAGAAAGGCATCTTCTTGTGTAAGCGAGGAACGAGAACGATAATATTTATACTAACATTAAACAGATGCCAGATAGTCTTGCGTAGGGAATGGCGGAGAGGCTAAAACGAAATACATTTCTGTCTATATACATATGAGAGAGAGAGAGAGAGAGAGAGAGAGAGAGAGAGAGGAGAGAGAGAGAGAGAGAGAGAGAGAGAGAGAGAGAGAAACTATTGTAAGCCTAGGCTACCGAAATAGAGTAAAAGTTTGTCTTTAGATTATATACACTGGGTGTTAAACGATATTTTTCCTTCTTGGTTCTGAAATGCTGAACACTATTTCCACTTGAAACCTAAATGAAAATAAGCTACAATTTCGGTTAGATTTTTTTTTATACGTGTACAATTTCGTATAATACATGAATATGGATGGATTTATAAACTTGGGCTATTTAGCCCGGCACTGGGGCCTGCGAGACCATTCAGTTCCCAATTACATCTATGGGAAAACCTTGCACGTACCTAATGAGGTTAAAGTTAGAAGCGGGAATGGAGGCAAAGTAGAAGGATAAAAGAAAGGGCAAAAATGGGCTGAAGGAACGCTGTAAAAATATTTTTTTTTTTCAAGTAATGCCTTCAGCACTGAAGGCCCTACCTCTCTAAGGGTAACATAATTATGCATGTGAATATAGTAATATGTTTTTTCTCAAAACATAGTAAGTTACGTATAGCTGGGAAAAAATTCTAAGCGAGTCATTAGTAAACTTATAAATCACCACGGGTATTAAAGAAGCTGTAGCGCAAATATCCCCTCCCCCCCAGGGGAAAAAAAAAAGAAAAAAAAAAAAGGAAGAAGTCGATACCGGGGACGGACAACTCTTCGAAGGAACTAAGACCCTGGTGGGTATTTAGTCACCTAATTCTGCGTGCTAGTATAAATTCAGCTTCAAACTTTTCTTTGTGGACAAATGAGCAACACTTTTGATTTTGAAAATATAACAAAATCTATATTTTCACGTTACTGGTAAATACAAATTTCTCAGGTCATGCTTCTTAAATAATTGTAAGTTTTCATGTCCAGTTCGTCTTTTTTTGTAATTACTTATAAAGTCTGTTGTGGAAAATGGAAAATTTTGTAATAATTGTGAATTCGAGATATCCAGAGAAGGTTAGTTGCAAGATTATCAGAGAATGCCTCTTTTTCAAGAGAGGAGAAGACTTACACTAAGCCAGGCACTAAGAAAAAATCTTCGTCTCAATCCGAGGGTCAAAGGAACACAATTTTTGAAATATTTGTGGATGAAGAGATTGGATAAAGAAAATAGCTTGAGTATTCTTAAAATTTGCCCGCTTTTCAAATATCACACAATTTTATTTATCAACTTCAAGATTTAGTTAGGTCTTAAATATTACGTTGTTTTATCAGGGCGGTTATGGTACCGTAAATATAATTAATCAACTGCTCTTGACATATTAACACTTCTAGTGTAAAAATTTAGATATGTACGTTTTTGGTTATTGGTAATCCATGAGTTAAACAAGAATAATTCAATATTCCTAACAGACATAAACATATTTGTGATAAGGAAATTAATGTAAATAAAATGTTGCAACTGATTCAGGTCTAGATCAGTCCCCAAAAATATATTCCTTTGATTATTAAATTCAGAGATATCTGTAAGAACAGCAACAAACCGAAGGGAAAAAATACAGTAACTAACGTCAAGAATGTATATCAGGACTGAAGCATAACATTTTAGAAAAGGAAAAAGTACTTGCATTATTAAGTCTTTTAATATCTTTATTTCTTGTACATAAACCGAAAATATTTCCTTGCTCTCTCTCTCTCTCTCTCTCTCTCTCTCTCTCTCTCTCTCTCTCTCTCTCTCTCTCTCTCTCTCTCTCTCTCTCTCTCTCCACATTCAAGTAATAAATCTCAACGATTAAAACTTTTCAATAGCAACAGATGTGTGCGAGAAATGATGAGAGCCCAGTAGCCTTGAAAATCGCATTCCCCAAACCCCTGTTGCCTTCCAAAGCACAATCTGAGAAGAATTCCTTTGTGTCGCCGCCCAGTACACCTGGAGAAGGTGGTGCAATATATTAAGCGTGGTGTCACGCCAGCTTGACTTCCATCTTATCAGGAACAAAACAACCGAATTGTATCGTTGTAATTCTCGTAGCGACGTTGCTCGAGTTCCTGTCCTCGTGGAGCTCAGGAATGTAAATAAAACGCAAGCCAGCAGGTTCCAATTTTTACCTACTGTCTGTCGATTGTAAAGTGAACGTCCTTGTATGCCATTAGTTAAGTGAAGGAGACTTTCTTTTTCTCTAACCCCCGATGTTTTTATATTTGAATGGGTGAATAGGAGATATAATTTGAGACATTTGAAAATAATGGAGTAGGAAGGAACTGGAAACTCAAAATAATTGCGCAAATTATCACCGGTCTAGTGTAGACTCAGTCTTACTAAATCATATATTGCCAGTGACATATTGCAATTATGGCTTACGGATTTCATACACTAATTATTGATTTTAGAGAGAAAATATAAAAATATAAGTATTTTACTCAATTTTGATATATGAAGATAAAAAAAAATTCTCTCTCTCTCTCTCTCTCTCTCTCTCTCTCTCTCTCTCTCTCTCTCTCTCTCTCTCTCTAGCAATAAATTTGCATTTTTATATAAAAGATTTACAAACTACGCTCAAAGAAATTGTAAACAGAATATTAGCGAGTAGAAGATGTAAACAGTTTCTATCCTCCTTATTCAAAATATTGTTACGGGTGACTTAGCTTATGTAGATTAACCCAGTGGTCGATGTATATATATATATATATATATATATATATATATATATATATATATATATATATATATATATATGTATATATAACAGATTTTGAGCAAAGCAAAAAATCTATTTTTGGGTGATATGGCCATGTCGTCCTGATGGAAGAATCCTTTAGGTAGCTTTCTAAGAGATATTTGCCCGCAGTGATACTCCCAGAAAATTAACCACAGGTTTTCAGAATTCTAACTCCTGGCACGAGTATCCTTAATATAACTTTAAGGATATCGCATAATATCAGGGGACGTATTTCTTGATACGACACATAGCAATCTTCACCCCGAATAGAGTTTACGCTTTGAGGGGGAAGAGTGGCGAGTTTGAAGGGGAGCCGTTATCAAGGTTACCCGGTGGATCCCCTCCCAGTACTACGATGGTGTAACTATTCCTTGTTGCATTTAAGCATGGATAGCCGCAGATAGAGTAGTTTCGGGTGGGGTCTTTTGTTACATAGTTGTATACTCCTTTTCGAAAGAAGGGAGGGTCCATCAGGGCAACATGGCCATATCACCCAAAAATAGATTTTTCGCTTTCCTCAAAATTCGTTTTTTGGGCTCAGCCATGTCGTCCTGATAGAAGCATACCAGAGAATTACTTGAAAGTACTATATCTGTGGATTTGTATAAGTGCCTTTACTTTGAATGAGTTCCTTATATGGTCTCCTAGACCTTTTATATGACATTACCGTTATTTGTCATCTCCACTAAGCTTGGAACTAGCTTACGGCTTCCGGCCCCTGCAGGGAAAGTGTCGACTTCGACTATAAGGATTCAAAGTTTGTATCTCCATAGGGACGGACGGTAAATCTCAGAGATTACCTTTTCATCCCTTGGAAATCTATATTCTGATTTCTAGTTGGGCCCTTCTAGGGTTTAATTAAAACTCTAGTATACTTTATTCGTCTGTAACTGAGATAGCAGCAATAAGACGCAAATACGTTCAGTATTTTACCTTGTAACTAGATTATCAATTGTAGTTACAATCAGGTATGAATCTGATCCGGCATTGAAAACACATCAGGGTCCATATTTTCTCCTGTCGAAAAAAATATGTAATTTCATCGAAATGATGCTACTCAATGGAGATGTGAAACCAAATCTGACTGATTTGTACAGATTTTGGAAATGCCTAAACACCGTGACGCAACTTTCTCGGCACTGGTGTTCTCGGTCAGATATGCACCTATATGGAACAGTGTGTTAATCATCGTTGTGATTTGCACTTGAGGGTAAATGTACCCATGCACCCGATGTACTGGAAAGTCCCAAAGAAGTTCACTGTTCGTCGCAGGCTTAGACGACGGTTTTCTAAAACTACCCGATGCCACCACAACAAGTCTTATTTATGTACTTGCTTCGTTTAGTGTTGGAAGAAGTTCCGTGAAGAAGCAATTTTTTTAGGATCATGAACCGCGGGTGAGCTGTCAGGATCCGCTCTGCGAATAAGTAGGTGAGCATTGCTCTCAGTTATTTTAGGGATAGATTTTGATCCTGAGGTTTCGCCTCGGAAGAGCTGTCCTTCCTTGAAGTCTGAAGTTCTACGAAGGCTCAATCGAATACGTTTGTGCCTCAAGCACAGGTCCAGCATCCCTCTATCCAACGGACAGTGGACATGGATATCAACAGGTACGGCAAAGCTTAGACATTCACCAAGATAGCATAGGGAGACATCTTCTTTCAGTGGGCAGATTCTCCAAGGACCCCACCTTTTGGTGGGCAGCTCGTTTTGGCGAGAAAGTAGGATCGGGGAAAGGATTCAGTTCTCCCTCTTCTGTGAACTGAATATAGCCTACATCCCTGATAGGCCAATATTTCACTAACTCTAGCCCCTGAGGCTATTGCGAACAGAAAATTTAGTTACCGTGTTAGCTCTTCTAGAGTACAATCCTCATTGTTCAGGTTCGAAGCATAGTGCAGGACTTGACCAACGCTCTCGTAATGGGCTTTGGAGGGGTTGCCGGCTTTGGTCTAGTGCATGCTTTGGTACCTAAAAAAGGCTTCGCTTATGAGGTTCGTCTCAAAGGCGTATAAAAGAGGTCTAGTCAGGGCCGACTTACACGTGGTTATCGTAGAGGAAGTCAGGCCTCGTTCAAGTAGTTAAAAGAAGAAAGGGAGACAGAAACCTGTTGAAATTTCTGTTGGTCCCCTTGTTTTCACGAGGGTTACCCCTCTCTTCCAAGACAATCCATATTGTCTCCTGGTTGGACTTGACTTGTACTCTACAATGAAGTCGGCCACATTCTTCGAGCTCCCAAACTTTTGTTCGCTGCTAGAGCGAAAAAATCATGAGATGCAGGTTGTTGGTTCTCGAAGATGAAATGTAACAGCCGACTTCTGCACCAGTTTGGATAAAACTGGGTACGGCAGAGGAAACAGCTACAGTTTCAATTCTAGAACTAAAGGAAACCAATTGTTTTTTAGCCATTTGGGGGCCACTACAGGAGTTGTTCCTCTGCAGGATCCTAGCTTGTCGAGGACTTTTAGCTGGAGATTGGTAGGTGGAAACAGATAATTTCGATTCCATCCATTCCAGTTGAGAGACATGACGTCTATCGCTTCCGCTTAAGCTTCTCGTAAGGGGCTACATAATGAGGTAGTTTCTTGTTGTCGCTCATTGCGAAGAGGTCGATCTGCAGTTCCGGGACTTTTATCGAAAATAAGGAAGAATGAGTCTGCGTCTAGAGACCATTCTGTCGCTATCGGCTTTCGCCCGGATAGAGCATCCGCCGTCACATCGCGGAACCCTTGAAGGTGAACTGCTTGATAAATGCCATCTTCTCTTCCTTGCCAGGTGGAAGATGGCTAACATCACATGATTGATGTAAGGTGAACTCGAGCCTTGTTGATTAGACATATTACTATCACCTCATAGATGAGAGCCAATCTGATGTGGACTGTTCTGCGAGGGGATAGTCTCCCCAACGTCAGGAGAACTGTCATAGCCTCCAAGATGTTGATGTGAAAGTTTTTTGAACTGGAATGATCAATTTCTTGCCCTTTTCTTTCATGCGGGTGGCCTCCCCATTCTTTCAGGGAGGCTTCCGTGTGTATCGCCACTGATGTTTGTGGTGGTTGCAAGAGAATTGTCTGTGCTAGGCTCTTATTCGTTGACCACGGCCTTAATGGCGTGCGCAATCGGGACGGTGTCAACCTTGTTGATCTCTTCGAGCGGTTGATGCGTATCTTCTCCAGACTCCTGGCGCATCCTTTGGCTGTGCTTCTAGCATCGGGTCTGTCACTATTGTGAACCAGAGAGCCCAGTACTCTTTCCTGTTGGCATTTTGAAATCCTCTTGTGTTGGATTAGTCTCTTGACAGATGCTGCTATTTCTCTCCTCTTCTTTAATAGAAAGGAGAGGTGGTGTGACTGCAAGTTCCCATGGATTTCTAACCATTGAAACTTGTGAGCTGGAGAAAGGCGAGACTTCTAGCGATTGATCTTGATACCCAGGTGTTCCAGGAACTGGATCACCTTTCCGGCCACTTGCAGAGAAGTAGTCTTGGATGCTGTCCGCACCCGCCAATCGACCAGTTATGTTACTACCTGTACTCCTTCGGAGCGTAGGTGCTGGACAGTTATGTTACTACCTGTACTCCGGAGCGTAGGTGCTGGATGATCGTGTCCGTTAGCTTTGTGAATACCTTTGGGGCTATGTTTAGTCCAAAGGGCATGACTGTGAAGACAAATTTTGTCTTCTGTAGCCTGAATCCTAGGTAAGAGGAGAGGGGGCGACTGACTGGTAGGTGCCAGTCAGCAAGTGCCAGGTCTATTGAGACTGTATACGCCCCTTTTTGGCAGAAGGGTCCTTATGTGTTGCACTGTATGCATCCGGAACTTGTTGTTCTCGATGAACTTGTTGAGTGAAGACAAGTCTAGAATGACTCTGTGTATGTCCGAGTCTTTCTTTGGAACGCAAAACAGCCTTCCTGAATTTTGATAGACTTCGCTTTCCTCA
Organism: Palaemon carinicauda; assembly: GCF_036898095.1. NCBI lineage: Eukaryota > Metazoa > Arthropoda > Malacostraca > Decapoda > Palaemonidae > Palaemon > Palaemon carinicauda. The sequence goes on along the minus strand of NC_090739.1, from coordinate 43,999,950 downwards.
TTACCTTCTTGTTCAAGAGTTCTGAGGTATATTCTTCCAATAAGGAGGAAGTGTTGGAAGAATTTTGGAAAGGTGGATTTTTGTTCCATTTCCAACCAAATCCATTCGTAATTTGGCTGTGGACCCAGGGATCGAAGGTCCAATGATCCCGAAAGTGGAAAAGTCTACCTCCTCTCTGGAACCTCTCATTGGTTAGAGGTTTCTGAGGACATGTTTCCGTCACCACGTCCTCCTCCACCCTTGGGGGATTTCCGGAGGATCCTTTTTTGGGGCCCTTGTCTTTGTAGGGCCGAAAGGTGGTCGTGGTCACGGTCGGAAATTGTGCAGTTCTAATGATGATTTCCTCTATGAGGACATGCCCCACTTTTGGAGCAGGTTCCTACTCTCCGTGGTAGCTTTGGTAATGACTTCTTGGACCACTTCCTGTGGGAAAGGGTCTAGGCCCCAGATACGTAATGAAATTAGTTTTCTGGGGCGTTATTAAAGTCCTGCACACATTTCTAAGCAGTTCTGATGAGCCAAGGAGGCGGTAAGACTATCTTTCGTCTCCTGTTCCCATCTTAAAGGATGGTTTGGCAACTTTGGAAGGTTCTCATTAAACTGCTGGCCTGCTATCTCCGGATCCAACCTCGAGATGGAGAAGGTTAGATGTAACTCTTTCCACTTCTCGCAGGTGGCCGTAGCTAGAGGTAAGGGTTTGCATTTTCTAGGATTGGGCAGGGTTTTCCCTCTTCGACTGCTCTCATGACATAGTCTAGGACTTTCCCCAAAAGGGGGAAGGCACAGGAAGAAGGAGCAATGAAGGTTGGATGCTTCTTGCTCAATGCTGAGACTTTGGAGTTAGTATATCCGGCCCCTTTCCGGGTCTTGGTGAGGATGGCTTGTGTCTTGTCATGTTCGAGGACAATGACTTCCTTCGGTATAGTCTCCTCACGGGATGTAGGTTCATCTCGCAATCTCACATAGCAATCTGGGTACGCTGAAAGCTGGTCCAGAATTGAAGCTCTTCAAGGGGATTGGACCCCAACTTCTAGGAGATATAAAGCTTCCCATTCAACATGGGCATGTGTTCCGTCTACCTCCAGGAGTTGGTTCGGAGCAGTGAAGAAGGTCAGATATTTAAAGGGGCTTAGCAGAGCCCCTGGAAGCTTCAGGGCATTTCCTTCCCTGTACCTCTCTCTTCGTCTCTTTGAGATCTTGCTTGTTTTCCTCTTGTTCCTTCCGGAACAGTGTCAGCGTCTGCTGGATTGACTCTAGGAGCGTTTCGCTCCTGCCGACCTACTAAGCCAGTTGGAGAGTTGGGGCTGAAGAGGCTGAGGGCATAAGTTGATATGCCGGCACAGTGAGCGGAGGGACCTCAGTCACCGTCAAAACGGATCCTTCTTCCTCTGTGGGTGGTTGAACCACTCCTTATTTAGGGCCTTCTAGCAGTAGGTCCTGTCTGGTGTCAGTGGACACCTCTGACATCCTATCTTGGTGAATGTCTAAGCTTTGCCGTGCCTGTTGATATCCGTGTCCACTGTCCGTTGGATAGAGGGATGCTGGACCTGTGCCTGAGGCACAAACGTATTCGATTGAGCCTTAGAGAACAGTAGGCACTACAAAGATTTGTTAGGTAGGTAAGGTCCCGGAGAGTTCTTCTGGAAGCCTCATACTCACCGTTGGTGGGTTTCCCTTGCTGTATTCCTTGACTCCGTAGTGTCAGGGATATCTTTTACAAAGCCGTCGGTCAGCTAGGTCAGGCGATTGGAGCGACCGTTCAGGTCCCAGAACCTCAGGGATCCAGATACAATGCAGTAGGGGCATAAAACCTGTACATCGTTTGCCCACAAAAGTCCTTACACTGTGGTTGCAGAATACAATTGTACACTTCGCCATTGGTTCCTCCTGTAAGGGAGAAAAAGGGTGAATGAGTACTAGATTGTTTTTATCATTGATATAATATATGTTTAAAATACGGGTCCCAGTATCTCAGGGATCCGGATACAATGCAGCAGGGGGCATGAGACCTGCACATCTTGTGGCTGCAAAAGTCCCTACTTTTGTGGTTGCAGAACAGGACTGCACACTTCACCTTAGCTTCCTCCTGTAAGGAAAGAAAGAGTGAAATGAGTATAGGGTAATTTATCTCACTGATAAATTTACACATGCATAAATAGTATACTTTACTATTATTTTTCATAGCTTTGGATAGTAAGCTAGAAAAGAAGTAGAAAAGACACATATCTGTGTTTCCCCTCCTGGCAATTGCTGTGACCTCCTACAATATTAATATTTTTATTTTCCTTATCAAGGAAAATACAGAGTGGAATAACTCTTGTACGTAGAGCCGGAGTCAGTGGATGCTAACACTAACTCCACCACTTGTAAAATATTAATACTGACAGGTAATCATTGGTGTTCCGATGATCTAGGATTCATCAGAATGTTGAAGGAATACTTCACCTCAACATTTTTTAAAACGGTCTCAGCAATAGACTGTGAAAGGATACACAGAGTATGTTGGAAATTTCATACTACTGTATCATTATATACTGTAGTTTTCTAACTGCTGTATTGTTATGCTACAGGAATATTGGCTACTGTATTGTCTTATACTGCAGTTTTGCCGGTATGCTACCGGGTTAGGCTAGTACCTGGCGGCACTAGCTGACAGAGAGAGAGGAAGAATGGAAAGAAGGACTACCGTATTACTATAGTCTAGTACAATAATTAGGGGTATAGGGACTACTGTCTCTACTGCCTTCTTTCCAGAATGAGGATTCAAATGGAAGGGGAGGAATACATTGATTCTAGCTTCCATCCAGCCACAATTTCTGTTGCCGGCTGTACTGCCGGTTACAGGGTTTGTGAATGGCAGTCTAAGAGATAACTGGAGAACACTCAAAAGTATAATGGGTTTCCCACCGGCAGCCGTCAGGGCCGGCTTAACCTTTCTTGGAGCTTAGCTTCCGTTAGAGAGATGGTCGAAGCGGCAACCCAACCTCCTTTGTAGGATCCCGGCCGGTAACCCAGTCAGCCCGGCAAGCGGGGTGATTGTAGAATACCGGCCACAGAAATCGTGACAGCTAGGCCGTCACTAGAGGACATAAGGGGAAGGGAAAGGGTCTTATATTTTACAGAGAAAGGTGGCGGCAGGTATGCCTCCTACTTTTGGCTGTAAATCAAGGAAACATGGTTTCCCATACCAGCGCCGTCTTGGGCGGCAGAGGAATAACGATTCCCCAGCCCGAGACATTGTCGGATATAAGACGTGTCTTCTAGTCCACAAGGGAGAAAGGTGGCGGCAATTATCCCACCCACTTTCGGTTGTGGACTAGGGAAGCCGAACTTCCTATGCCGACAACGATGTAACCGGCAGGGGAATGACTATTCCCCTATCGGTGGCGTTGTCGGCAACAAGACAGAATACTCAGAGTTACTGTCGTATTGCAAAGTTGGGATACTCGCCGGCAAAAAAGATCGACAGAAAACACTATCCAAGTCGAGCCGGAGTACACTACTCGATGACGATGACAGAAGATAGGGTTGTCGCCTGGTTTGTCGGCACTCAGGGGGAAGGAAGGGTTTATCCTCATTTCTCTAAAAGAGAAGCGTATCGAATTATACTAATAATTCTAGGAGATATTTATATCTCTGATCGAATTAATAAAAACGATACAAGAGGTTAAACGGGGGATATCGTAACTAAAGTCTACTAAAACCAGTAAGGCTAACGTAACCTGAGTCGGGATCTCGGTTACGCTAGTACCACCGAGGCCCTATCGTAAACGATAGAAACGTTAATTAGGAAGAGGAAATATTACATGTGTAAAGCTTATCTTCACTAGTATAATTTTGCCTAAATAGCTAGAACTTCTTTATAGCTAATTACCGGGAGCGTCGTACTACTAACTAAATAAAGCATTTATTGTCTACGACAGCGGTCTTAAAATGGCCGCCTCCGGGGATGGCAGTGCTCCGCTTAACACACCTAAATTATGTTAATTTAACTGTGGGAAGGGAGCCAAAAATTATACATAGGAAAGACTAAATACTCAACTTTCCAGAGGATGAAGATGCTGGAGATTGCATGGTAATATTCCTTGAAAACAGTAACAACACTGAGAGCAAGTGGGAGAAACACCGTGCTTAAATGGCTACGTTTAAAGGAATAGTTACGCCATAGTAGTACTGGGAGGGTACCCACCGGGTAACCTTGATAACGGCTCCCCTTCAAACTCGCCACTCTTCCCCCTCAAAGTGTAAACTCTATTCGGGGTGAAGATTGCTATGTGTCGTATCAAGAAATATGTCCCCTGATATTATGCGATATCCTTAAAGTTATATTAAGGATACTCGCGCCAGGAGTTAGAATTCTGGAAACCTGTGGTTAATTCTCTGGGAGTATCACTGTAGCCAAATATCCCTTAGAAAGCTACCTAAAGGAACCTTCCATCAGGACGACATCTATATATATATATATATATATATATATATATATATATATATATATATAATATATATATTATGTGTGTGTGTGTGTGTATATATGTGTATATATATGTGTGTGTGTGTGTGTGAATATATGTGTATATATATATATATATATATATATATATATATATATATATATGTATGTATATATATATATATATATATATATATATATATATATATATATGTTGTACAGCAATATGTAGAATATTGAAATCCACTTTTGATGGCATATGTGCACTATGAAAAAGCCTTTGATAGTGGTCATTGGCCAATTTTATGGAGACTCCTGCGTTATTATGGAATTCCTCTTAAGTATGTGAATATATGAATTTGATAAAGTTTGTTCATGAGCATAGTAAGTACAAAGTTAATGTTAATGGTGTCTTATGAAATGAATTTCCAGTGAACAGCGGAGTACTCCAAGGGAATGTGTTGTCACCTATGTTGTTAATCCTCCTCATGGATTTTGTAATGTGTAAAACAGTCAGAGATGGTGCAGAAGGATTGGACTGGATTGGTAATAAGAAATTTGCAGACCTAGAATATGCTGATGATGCTGTCCTTATTAGCAGAACACACATGATTTGCAGTGCTTGCTTACCAGAATGCATGAAATATCACACGAGGTTGGGCTCAAGATAAGTAGAAGAAAATTAGAGATGGTGAGAACGGAATATACAATGCAAAAGGAGATATCATTGGAAGGAGAAAGGATTAATAGGGTAGAATTGTTGAGTATTTAGGAACTATGGCCTCCAATACAGGGTCTTTAGAATTAGAGTTTAGTGATAAGTTGAAAAAATCAAACCAGACAATGGCTAGGTTAAGTAAAATTGGAAAATCAAATCGCCTGAGATTACATGTAAAAATCAGACTATACATCAGTTTAGAGAGATTGGTGTTACTATATGGACATGAGTCATGGTTTGACAATGAAACAATTTCCAATAGATTTAGTAGATTTGAGAACAAAGCCCTTAGATGGATATTGGGAGTTGAATGGGATGACAGGATTAGAAATGAAACTATAAGGGAGATTACTCGAGTGCCGTATGTGGATGAGATCATGGTGAGGGGTAGATGGAGATGGTTTGGGGTTGCTTTTCGCACTCCTCAAGAGAGATTAGTTCACCAAACTTTCAACTGGGCTCCACAAGGCACTAGAAGAGTTGGAAGACCCAGGCCTACATGGCTGAGGACTGAAGCGTGAAGTAGATGATGAATGGAGACGCGTTGATTTAAAAGCTTAAGATAGAGATGACTAGTGAAATCTAACTGAGGCCCTTTGCGTCAATAGGCGTAGGAGGAGATAAATTAATTTACCTAATCATACAGTATATTATACGGACGAGTTCGCCATACCTCTGTTTTTTTATCAACTACAGAAGTTAAGTAACGCTGGGCTTGGCCATTAGCTAGATTAGTAAAAAAAAAATATACATATATTATATATATATATATATATATATATATATATATATATATATATATATATATATATATATATATATCCTTTTCAGAGTAGGGATATCTTAACGTGGTAGTAGGTTGATCAGGGCAGCTATCCGTTGAGATGTTACGGCTTGAGAGTTATTGAGTCTTTTGACAGGCCAGGCAGTACCGAATAGTTTGGCCTATTCTATCTACATTCTCCTCTGTCCTCATACACCTGATAACACTGAGATTACCAAACAACAATTCTTCTTCCCTCAATGGGTTAACTAGTGCACTGTAAATGTTCAGGGGCTACGTTCCTCTTGGTAAGGGTAGAAAAGACTCTTTAGCTATGGTAAGCAGTTCTTCTAGGAGAAGGGCACTCCAAAATCAAGCCATTGTTCTCTAGTCTTGTGTAATACCATAGCCTCTGTACCATGGTGTTCCACTGTCTTGGGGTGGAGTTCTCTTGCTTGACGGTACACTCGGACACTGTTCTTTCTTATATCTCCCCCTCATGTATTTTTGAAGTTTTTATAGTTTATGTCTGAAAGATCTATTTTAATGTTGTTTACTGTTCCTAAAACATTATATTTTAATTGGTCATTACTTGTCCTTTCGTTTATTTATTTCCCTGTTTCCTTTCCTCAATGGGCTATATTTTCCTGTTGGAACCCTTGAGCTTATAGCATCCTGCTTTTACAACTAGGGTTGTAGCTTAACCAGTAATAATAATAATAATAATAATAATAATAATAATAATAAATGATTTCCATGTCACCATGATCACCAGAGCTGTACTAGTCAGGACCACCCATACTAGGTTGGTTTGCTATGAACAGTCAGACGAAAATCTCCTACCATCACCAGTCCGCACGGGCCAGCATGGTTATGAAAACTGGCCAAACCCCAGGCAAGATGTACTAGAAATGGCCGCCTGCCCCCCACCCCTAACTGGTGTTTAAATTTGGTTAAGCGTATCAGCATCAAGCAAGTCATGTTTTGACTTAATCCGTAGTTCTTTCGGTTCCTTTTCAAGTTCAGTTTCAAGTAGATTTTTTTAATACTGTATTCGGACAACTGCCAATAATCATGGCAATGAGTTATGGTTTTGTGTTGTTTTGGCATCAAACAAAACATCTTTTAGCCTTAACAAAGGTCATCTCGTGTAGTCTAGGATCACATAGATAGATTGATAGAATTCCTTGGGTAGCAATAACTTTGGAATGCATGACTGTTATTAGGGGCCCTTGATGAATGACCAGTTTCCTAGATGCATTTATATTTTTGCAGCAGCATTATGAATGAAGTAAAGGAAGAATGTATAGCCAAACAAAATATTGACGCAATTCATTATACTTAAACATTGTTTTAATTTTAGCTTTTGACGCCAATAATTTCGAGATTTCACCTTAACGTGAAATATGACTCCATGGGATTCGTAGTTCTAAATATAGTAGTAAAGCTATTTTTACCTGTTGGAGCCCTTGAGCTTATAGCATCCTACTTTTCCAATTTGGGTTGTAGCTTAGCAAGTGATAATAATAATAATAATAATAATAATAATAATAATAATAATAATAATAATAATAATAATAATAATAATAATAATAAAAGTTCTCAGAAAATTAGAACATTACTTTCAATGAGGGTTATTGACAAACAATGAGCAATAATCATTCAAATGAGTAAATAAAATAGTGCCTTTCAGTCAATATAGAGTGCAATTAGGGGGCCGTATATCTATTGTATAGGTTATGCATTCTCATATGTGTTATCCTGTTTGAAAAAAAAAATTCTATTAATATTTGTTGTTGAGTTTTCTTTTATGTATTTTTTTCAAGATTGTACAAAATTAGTTTATCTTGTGTAAATAACAATTTTTCAATCGTCTGGTTTTCTCTCATTATCGATAATTTCAATCAGACTTCTTGTGCTGAGCCGATAAAGATTTAAATTAGGAATAGAAGTTCTTTGGCGAAGAGACATCTGTAGCAAACGACGAGGCCGTATGTTCCTAACAAGCCATTTTCTGAGATTAGGAGGATCTTGGTGATTTGCCCGCTTGAATTCTTCACCTGCAATTACCTAACCCTAATGAGTTAGGTAACGAGTTCGACTGTCTGTTTCTCAATGCGCTGTTTATGCAATTATTTCTGTGACATCGATGTAGACAGTTGTAAAGTGCCTGTAGTAAATTCTTTATTTTCAGATAAAATGTTGGAACTATTCTGTTTGTACTATTTTTTCATTCTTATGAATTATCAATAAAAATCACAATTCTGGAATGACTGAGTTGTCTCTGCATATTTATTTAAAGCAAGCCACATTAGCCTTCGTAAAACGAATCTGTCCTATGCTACATGGAAAACTAGATAAAAAGCCTCATAGAATTTAATTCCCAAACTTTGTATATTAAAAAAAAGATAGTACGAATATGGTAACCTCAAATGCTGGAGAAAAAAAAGTTATGCTGTGTATTCAAAATCTAGCAATGAGGACTTACAAAAAAACAAAACAAGAGAGAGAGAGAGAGAGAGAGAGAGAGAGAGAGAGAGAGAGAGAGAGAGAGAGAGAGAGAGAGAGAGAGAGAGAGAGAGAGAGAGAGAGAGTATTCCTTTATCAAGAATAATTTATGGATATCCTTAGTTACAATACTTTCCAGGCTGATTAAATCCTAAGCAATCTTGTTATTTATATTTTAGGTATGCATAAGCATTTTTTTGTGTGCAAATCTACTGTATACATAATGATGGGAAATAGTAATTTAAGTGGGAATTTTACTTTTCGGAGAACCTGGCCACAACAAATATCTAGGATCCTATCCTGGGTGAGTGGAGTGCCATCACTCCCACGCCATCAGGGAGAGACCTATAATGTTGTGGTTCTGAAACCAGACTCGTGATTTTAAGTTCAGATGATTTGCAACATATATATGAAATGGATTTGTCAGTACCAGTACCACCTCAGTGTTCAGGCGCTATGTCGAGCTCGGAATAGTACACCCCGACTGAGAGTGCTGGGAAATAATCAAATGCAGGCAAACGCCAAGCAGTCTTATATTTCTCTTAACTCTACTGCGTATTTTTATGTATTTTCTTAAAAATCTGATGGATTTGTCCTTGGGTCATACTCGACATGGCCACCAAGTTTTGTTTAAATTGGATCAGTAGTTTTTGTGTGACGTTCACAAAAAAAAAAAAAAAAAAAAATGTCATTTAACATTGAGATTATTTTCAAAATACTTCTGCATACTTGTACTTTGATGTACTTTATCCATAATGTTACAGATTCTTCCTTGGTTCATACACAACATGACTACCACAGTTTGGTCAAAATCGGTACCGTAGTTTTTGTGTAAAGTTGCTTACAAACAAAAACTCAACAGACTGGGTGAATACATAGCGAAGGCAATAACACAAGAGCATGAGGGGGAACAGTAGCGTATGGATTTGGATTTGTCATAAACTCTGCTTGCAGGCCTAATTTTAGAATGAGGATCCTTCAACTTAGATAACTCCCAGAGGAGATCACCCTCGTTATATGTTTCAACCAGCCATCCCTTGCTCGGTTTCTTTAACTAAAACTCCCCTGAACAATGTGTCTGGAGCATGTAATAATCTGAATTACCTCTGAGGGGGGCGGGGTTCCAAATGAATATATAAATAAATGACCTGAGTAATTTTAGCTTGTCTTTAGCATGGTCAAAAGGTAAATAGACACAAGTGGGTTGGATAAAAAATTG
>NC_090739.1:43957792-43985292 GCF_036898095.1 Palaemon carinicauda | reverse complement strand
AATAGAATATGCAAATATAAATAGAAAAATGAATATTATAGGCTTGAATAAGCAATTATTATTATTATTATTATTATTATTATTATTATTATTATTATTATTATTATTATTATTATTGTTGTTACTAACTAAGCTACAACTCCAGTTGGAAAAGAAAGATGCTATAAGCCCATGGGCTCCAAGGAAAAATAGCCCAGTGAGGAAAGAAAATAAGGAAATACCGATGAGAAAAAATTAACAATAAATTCTTTTAAAAACAGTAACAACATCAAAACAGATATTTCATATATAAACTATAAAAAAGACTTATGTAAGCCTGTTAAACATAAAAACATTTGCTGCAACTTTGAACTTTTGAAGTTCTACCGATTCAACTACCGATTAGGAAGATCATTCCACAACTTGGTCACAGCTGGAATAAAACTTCTAGAATACTATGTAGTATTGAGCCTCATGATGGAGAGGGCCTGACTATTAGGATTAACTGCATGTCTGATATTACGAACAGGATGGAACTGTCCAGGAAGATCTGAATGTAAAGGATGGTCAGAGTTATGCAAAATCTTATGCAACATGCATAATGAACTAATTGAACGACAGTGCCAAAGATTAATATCTAGATCAGGAATAAGAAATTTAATAGACCGTAAGTTTCTGTCCAATAAATTAGGATGAGTATCAGCAGCTGAAGACCAGACAGGAGAACAATACTTGAAACAAGGTAGAATGAAAGAATTAAAACACTTCTTCAGAAAAGATTGATAACTGAAAATCTTAAAGACTTTCTCAATAAGCCAATTTTTTGTGCAATTGAAAAAAGAGACAGACCTAATGGGTTTCTCGAAAGTAAATTTGTAGTCGAGAATCTGAGGAGCCACTGTCCTTGACCTACGTACAATCATACTTTGAGTTTTGTTAGGATTTAACTTCATACCCTATAATTTGCATCATGCACTAATTTTAGTTAGAACTCTATTAAGGGATTCAGCAACCCCAGATCTACATTCAGGAGATAGAATTAATGCAAAGAGAGTAGCATCATCTGCAAGCTTGTTTTCTAGGCAAAACCACATGTCAAGTGTATATAATATGAAAAGTAATGGGCCAAGAACTCTACCCTGTGGAACATCAGATATCACATTCCTATACTCACTATGGTGCCCATCAACAACAAATCTTTGAGATCTACTACTTAAAAATTCAATAATAATGCTAAGAAACGACCCACCCACTCCCAACTGTTTGAGCTAAAAAACAAGGGCCTCATGATTAACACGGTCAAAGGCAGCACTAAAATTAAGGCCAATTACATGAACTTCCTGACCACAATCAAGGGATTTCTTTACAGCATTGGAGATTGTAAGAAGGGCATCACATGCTCCAAGGCCTTTACGAAAACCAAATTGCAAACTAAGGAACAGATGATTACCTTCAGCAAACCTATTAAGACATTTTGCCAGAAGACGTTCAAAAACTTTCGATAATATGGGAGTTATGGAAATCGGGCGGTAATCAGTTGGACTTGAGCTACCACAAACACATTTACATAGAGGAGTAACATTACTAATTCTCCAACAAGTGTTAAAAGCTCCTTTTCTTGCTAACTTGCGCAAAATAACTGATAACTTTGGAGCTAAGAAATTTGCAGTCTTTATAAAAAACAAAGGAAAAATGCCATTTGGGTCTACACCTCCATAAGCATCAAGGTCCATCAACAGAGCTTTAATTTCATGAGATCGAAAAGCTAAACTAGTTAGTTTATCCTCAGGAAAACAAGAATGAGGAAGTTTGGGTTTCTCGCTACTCTGTTTACTGTCAAACACATCAGCCAAAAGGGTTGCCTTTTCCTTTGGACAATGATTGACAGCCATCTGGTTAAAGTAAAGGAGGAACTGTTGCATCTATGCCAAAGAGTGCAGATTTAATGGTAGTCCATCACTTATGTTCTTGGGGTGTACCAGAAAGGGTTTATTATGAATTATAAACTGAGAAGTAGTATTTTGGTTAAAATGAGCAATTTAAAAAAAAAAAGGAATGGCAGTTTTAGTTCAAGACTACCAATATATAAATTTGTCACTGGTAATTTTCCCCACTGACAATTTTCTGAATGGCAGTCTATCAGCTGGCAATTTTCCAACTGCGAATTTTTCTAGTACCGTAGAAATCTACCTGTCATGACATCATGAACAGAGAAAATGGAGACTGTAACCAAGAAAATCATGCAAGAGGCAAATATGAAAAGAGAGAAGGGTAACTAAAATAAATTATGCACGAGCTAAATAAAAATAAAAGGATAATTAAAATAAAGAGTGAAGATGATTCTTTACACCCTGAGGATAAAGGGAGGAAGACATAGGGGTTAGCTGCATGGCAAACTATGGGATGTGAGTTTGAGCCCAACCCATGCTTAATAGTTAATATTAGTGTCTGTAACCTCACTTTCCTTGTGAGCTAGGGATGGGGAGTTTTGGGTAGCCTTTAGTTGTTCCGTAACCGAAATACAAACCACGCTATTTACAGAGGGTTTACTTTTAGCGCAGCTGAAATGACGAGCCAATAGTTTTAACGAGGGTTAATTACCCCCGCGCTAGTTAGCGGGGGGTGGGGAAGGGTAGCTTGCTACCCCTCCCCCCTCCACACACTGGTGACTTGCTTCACTTCACTTTTGGCTCGGCGGTGATCAGACGTGTCTGCTCATCGCCCTCGTGACAGCCTTTAATTTTCTGCTTTTTCTTTTCAGCGTGTGTGTTGGTTGGAAGTTGACCTTCAGTTATTTCTTTACAATGCGTACATGCCCTGGAGTTGCCGGTCGTCCTTGTGGGACTTTCATGTTGGACGTAAATACGGATCCGCACACCCTCTGCCCTCAATGTCGGGGCCGACGGTGTGACCAGGAGAACATGTGCCGTGAGTGCAGGGAGTGGTCTGCCTCCCAGTGGGAGAGGTTTGGCCGTCGGCGTAAGAAGAAGTCCAAGAGAGACCGTTCTCCTCCGGGGTTAGCCTTGAAGGAGGAAGGTTCTCGGGACTCTTCTTCCGCCGCCCAAACCTCCTCCGAAGCTCCCCCTCGTCCGCCTCCTAAGGAGAGTCGGTCGAGTGGGAGCGCAGGCCCTTGTTCTGTTTCCCGACCTTCGGTGGGGGGAGAGGGCGTCGCCTCCCATAGCGAGGCGGTTCCCCCTCCTCCTCCAGGGGAGTTTATTGATAATGCCTTATCCAGTGATGATCTTTTACAGATTTGGTCGTCCCTGGGGCTTAAGGGCTTGCCCTCCAGGGTCGCTCTTATTGACCTTGTCTCGTTGGGGGCCGCTGTTAAGCAGTCGCCGGTGGTAGCAGAGGTAGACCCTCTGTCTATTGTCGACGTCGTGGTGACAGAGGCCTCCGACGTGGCTGGGCCTTCCGCCGCAGGTGCTGTTGCGGGTGATGGTGCTAAAGGCTCTCCTCCTCCTTCCGTACATCCTTCGAAGGGGGAAGTGAGTCCTTCGGTCTCAGCTGATGCTCAGCTTCCTTCTGAGGGAAGTGCTTTAACGGAGACTCCCCTTCGGAGGACCGATGGTCCCGATGATCTTCCCCGAGGCCGCCTCCGCCGTAAGGCTCACCGTCCGCTACGCCACAAGGGCCTCCCTTCCCCTTACAGGGGGACTAAGAGGCGCCTTTTTGGGTCTTCATCCTCCGGGGGGGGACTCTCCTCGTCAGCCTCAACCTACAGCTCCGCCCTCCTTGAACCTCTCTGCAGACCGCTCACCATCTCCTGCCAGATCTTCGCCTTCTGGAGAACTCGTCACCCGACGGGCAACGGTCCCTTCGGGGCTAAGGGATCCTTCCCTTACGCGAGCAATGCTAGCGCACAAGCGCTCTCCTGCTCGACAGCGCTCTCCTGCTCACCAGCGCTCTCCTGCTCGCCAGCGCTCTCCTGATCTTCAGCGCTCTCCTGCTCGTTGACGATCTCCTGCTCACCAAGACTCTCCTGCTCGCCGACGCTCACCTGCTCGTCGGCTCTCTCCTGATGTTCGCCCCCCTTGCCAGCGCTCTCCTGCTCGTCAGCTCTCTTCCGAGCGTCAGCGCTCATTTGAGGACCATCGCCCTGCGGTCTCTGACCACCCTTTAGTTCCTGCTGAGCTCCCTGCTCACCATCTGCCTGGTCCTGTGGCTACGCAACATCGTGCTGCGTGTGTGTCAAAAACACATGTTCGCCAACGCGCCAGCGATCTCCCAGTTCCTGCTCGTGAACGCGCCGCGCCACCTGTCCTTTCACATGACACGCGTCGCGCCCGCGCTCCCGCGCGACCATTCGCCTTCGCGCGACCATTCACCCTCGCGCGACCATCGTTCGCGGCGAATTCCGCAGCCGGTGGTAGCAGCAGGAACGCGTGCTCCTAGACGGCACTCGGGATCACCTCCATCCAAACACAGGTTGGTAGTGCAGGACGAGGAGAGGTTAGTACAGCATTCTTCCCCACCTTCTTTTCAGGCAGGTACTGTCGTGTCCACTCCAAAGGATCGCCCGATCCCTTTCCCTTTAGCGAGGATTTCGGACTCTGTGTCCTTGGAGCAGCAGACTTGATTTGGTCCTCTGGCACGGGCGTTAGTGAGGGTTATGAAACCAGCACTCGCTGGCCAGGGTAACAAACCAACGGCTGTCTCTCCTACGCTGAAGAGAAAGAGAGGAGTGGACTTCGTGGTGACTTCCCCCAGGGCGAAGTTGGTTCCCAAGAGGTCGGTCGCGAAGGTCCCTTCTCCTGCACGAGTACTCTCTCCTTCTCCCATGGACGAGGCCTTTCCGTCCTCAGGTGAGTCCAGTGGGGCGGTAGTCTTCCCCTCGGTACCAGGGGGTGAGACTTCGCTTCAGGCAGGAGAATCGTCTCGTGAGGAAGGGGCCCCTCGAACCTCGTTGTTGGGATCCTGTATCCCTCCCAGGAGGGAATCCAAGGATTCCAAGACCGTCCCTAAATCCTCTGCAAGGATTCGTCAGGAACCCATGACTACCCAGGGGAATGTCCTCGTATCACCCCAGGAGGAGATTCCTGGGGCAGGAGACTTAGCTGCCAGCCCGCAGGGAGGAGAACAGCAAGAATCCGAACATGCCTTCTAGCAGGTCCTAAGCCTGATAAGGCAACTTAAAAGGCTTACGGATCCAGTCATCGCCCCCCGTGAAGGCAAAGACACGATTCTGGATGAAGTGTTTGATGTTCGGAAGGCCCCTAAGACCAGTGCAGCTCTGCCCTGGTCTCGGGGGCTGAAGAGTGCCAGGGCTAGGGCCAACGCTCAGCTCGCACTTCTTGCCTCCTCCAGTCGTTCCACTGCCGGGAACAAGCTCATCCCTCCTCCTCGCCTCCAGCAGAGGAGGTATTTCGAGATCCTGGGTGAGCACAACCTCGCTCTTCCTCTCCATCATTCTGTGGAGGAGCTGGCGAAGGGAGTTCCCCTTGAGAAACTCTCTGCCCGGCAGGTGTCGTTCTCGGCGGCAGAGATCCTTAACCACGAGAAGGTCGCTAAGTGTGCCATGCAGGCCACTTCGTGGCTGGACTTCTGGCTAGGATCTCTGGGCATCCTATTGCGATCGGAGGACTTGTCCAAGGAGACCAATAGGAAGGCCCTAGAGACCTTCTTGCTCTCGGGCACCCGCTCCATCGAGTTTTTGGCGCACCAGGTTACCACCCTGTGGGCCAACTCGGTGTTGAAGCGTCGCGATGCTGTGTCCAAGAGATTCCATCCGAAGGTCCCCGCCGTAGATGTGTGTAGGCTCCGACATGCTTCCCTTCTGGGGAAGAGCCTGTTTGAGCCTCAAGACATGGAGTGAACGGCTGAGAGGTGGAGGAAATCCAGCACGGACTCCCTCCTCCACAGGGCCCTTACAACTCGGCCCTATAAGCCTCCAGCCCCGCCACAACAGCAGCAACAGCCTCGTAAGGCTCCCAGACAGGCACCGGCAGCTAAGAAAGTGGTGTCTAAGCCCCAGCCCTTTCCAGCCAAGGTCAAGAGGGGCGGTAAGTCCTCCAGGGGAGGCAAGACTCCTAGGGGTGGCGGCCGCGGCCGCAAGCCCTAGGGGTGGCAGTCCCCCTGCATGTCCACCTGTGGGGGGATGCCTTCAGCGTTGCGTCCGCAGGTGGCAGCAACACGGGGCCGATGCTTGGACGGTCTCTGTGATCGGCCAAGGTTATCGCGTCCCGTTCACAACATCTCAACCCCCCTGACAGCGAATCCAGTGTCGTTGAGCTCCTATGCCACGGGATCGGCAAAGGGGCTGGCCCTTCAGGCCGAAGTCGAGACCATGCTCGAGAAGGGTGCTCTCCAGGAGGTCGTGGACGGCTCCCCAGGCTTCTTCAGTCGACTCTTTCTTGTAGAGAAGGCTACTGGAGGCTGGAGACCCGTCATCGATCTCTCAGCTCTGAACAGGTTTGTCAAACAAACCCGGTTCAGCATGGAGACAGCAGACACGGTCAGACTTGCGGTGAGACCACAAGACTTCATGTGTACACTGGATCTAAAGGACGCGTACTTCCAGATCCCAATCCATCCGTCTTCCAGGAAGTACCTGAGATTCTGCCTAGACAACAAGATCTACCAGTTCAAGGTGCTGTGTTTCGGTCTCTCCACAGCTCCTCAGGTGTTCACCAGAGTGTTCACCCTGATTTCATCTTGGGCGCACAGGAACGGCATTCGTCTCCTTCGTTACCTGGACGATTGGCTGATCCTAGCAGACTCGGAGTCGACCCTTCTTCGGCACCGAGACAGGCTTCTGGATCTTTGCCAGGATCTGGGGATCGGGGTAAACCTCGAGAAGTCCTCTCTGCAGCCGTCCCAACGACTGGTTTATCTAGTCATGCTAATAGACACCAATCTCCACAAAGCCTTTCCATCAGACGACCGGATAGCAAGGCTGAGGAGGGTGGCGGAACCCTTCCTCAGGCGAAAAGAACTCCCCGCTCAATCGTGGTTGCGTCTCTTAGGCCACCTATCCTCCCTGGCCCGTCTGGTTCCAAACAGCCGCCTCAGGATGAGATCCCTTCAATGGCGGCTCGTCTCGGTGGAATCAAGGATCCGATTCCCCGGACATTCGGATCCCAATGGGGTCTCTGGAACAGACGGACTTGCGGTGGTGGCTGGCCGACGAGAACCTGCGGAAGGGAGTGAGTCTTCTCGTCCTCCCCCCGGAATTGACTCTGTTTTCGGACGCGTCAAAAGAAGGGTGGGGGGCGCACGTTCTGAACTAGAGGGCCTCAGGCCTTTGGTCAGAATCAGAAAAGTGCCTACACATCAACCTGCTAGAATTGAAGGCCGTCTTTCTGGCTCTTCAGCAGTTCCAACGGTCCCTGGCGGGTCACTCCGTGGTGGTGATGAGCGACAACACCACGGTAATGGCTTATATCAACAAGCAGGGAGGCACTTTTTCGCAACAGCTATCCCATCTTGCAGTAGAGACTCTGAGGTGGACCGAAACCCACTCGATAACACTATCTGCTCGCTTCATTCCTGGCAAGAGGAATGTGCTCGCCGACAGTCTGAGCAGGGCTGCGCAGATAGTGAGTACCGAGTGGTCTTTGGATCCTCAGATAGCCAACAAAGTCCTGACTTTGTGGGGTTCCCCGACTGTGGACTTGTTCGCGACAGCCTTGAACTTCAAGCTGCCCCTGTACTGCTCACCAGTCCCGGACCCCAAGGCACTCTGGCAAGATGCTTTCCAGCAACGGTGGGACAACATCGACGTGTACGCCTTCCCACCATTCTGTCTGATGAGAAGGGTGCTCAACAGGACCAGACTATCGGTCAACTGTTCCATGACTCTGGTAGCTCCGCTATGGCATCACGCGGAATGGTTTCCGGACCTTCTGCAACTCCTGACGGAACTCCCAAGGGAGCTTCCTCCACGATACGAGCTTCTCAGACAACCCCACTCCGGCGTCCCTCACAGGGCCGTAGCCTCGCTTCGGCTTCATGCCTGGAGACTATCCAGCGTCTCCTCGCGGAGAGAGGCTTTTCGCAACAGGTTGCGGAGAGAATGTCTCGGCACCTGCGAAGGTCCTCTGAGGGAGTCTACCAAGCAAAGTGGAGAGTCTTTTGTGGTTGGTGTCGTGGAAGGGGTATCTCTCCACTCGATGCCACTATTCCAGCAATAGCGGACTTCCTCGTGTATCTGCGAGAAGAAATGCGCCTTTCTGTCTCGGCAGTGAAAGGCTATCGCTCAGCCTTAAGCTTGGCCTTCAGATTGAAGGGCGTGGATATTTCTTCATCGCTAGAACTCTCTTTACTCATACGTAGCTATGAGCTTACCTGCCCCCAGTCGGAAGTGAGACCCCCTCCTTGGAACGTGGTTCGAGTCCTCAGGTCTCTTAAGAGACCTCCCTTCGAGCCATTACGCCAGGCCTCCGATCGCCACCTGTCTTGGAAGACGGCTTTCCTACTCGCCTTGGCTTCGGCCAAGCGAGTTAGTGAACTTCATGGTCTCTCGTACGACATCGCCCATTCAAGGGGATGGGGGGAGGTAACGTTCAGGTTCGTCCCTGAGTTTGTGGCCAAGACTCAGAATCCTGGAGTGCCGGATCCTCGGTTCGACTCTTTCAGGATCGCGAGTCTCTGTTCTGTAACAAATGACCCAGACCAGCTGCTACTATGTCCAGTGAGGTGTCTGAGGCACTACTTGAAGAGAACGGCTGCAGTCCGTCCTCATGTGCGAGCTTTGTTTGTGAGCACAGGCAGGACAAAGAGGAGGGTCACCAGGAACACCATCTCAGCTTGGATTCGAAGGGTTATCCACCATGCCCTGAATCCTGACCCTCCTCCGTCACGTCACCCTCGGGCCCACGATGTCAGGGGTATTGCTACATCCCTGGTCTTCAAGAGAAACACTTCTCTGTGACGCAGGTACTTCAAGCTGGGGTCTGGAAGCGTCAAACGACCTTCACAGCCCACTACCTGCAAGACGTGACCCACAGGAGCCTCGATACGTTTTCTATCGGCCCTGTGGTGGCTGCACAACAGCTGGTCTAACCTCAGGCTCCTTTTTGGACAAGTAGCAGTAGGTTGAGGGCGTTGTTACCCGGTCTTAGTCTGCGTGAATGAAAGAGTATGTCTGACCCTTACTTCTTTCTTCATTCTCCCCTCTCTTGGGGAAGCAGCATCCTGGTCCTCGCATAGCTGACCTCGACCTCTGCAGGTAACCCATGCTTCTTTGTGCTCCTAGTATTAAGCTTAATACTGTTGCGTCTCCCATACCCTGACGAGGTGGTATGGGGAACGTCCTATCCTAGAATTCCTATCTGAAGGTCTCAAGGTCAACTTCATAGGACGAGTCACACTCTCCTCCTCACACTGCTTATGTAGGCCACTCGTTCCTAGCGATGCTAGGAACTTGTGAGGTACAGGGGCTCCCTCTCTCTAGTGCTGCTCACTGAGGGATCGAGCCCCCGGGCAAGCCGAAGTCAGTAAGGCTGGGGACTTTCCACCCTTCCTAAGGGGTAAGTCACCCTCTGTAAATAGCGTGGTTTGTATTTCGGTTACCGAACAAATGACAAATTTGAAGATAATTTGTATTTTTCCTAACCATACAAACCTTAGCTATTTACACATATGTGCCCGCCATCCCTGACCCCCAAGTCAAGTCCTACCTCTAAGTGAAGTGAAGCAAGTCACCGGTGTGTGGAGGGGGGAGGGGTAGCAAGCTACCCTTCCCCACCCCCCGCTAACTAGCGCGGGGGTAATTAACCCTCGTTAAAACTATTGGCTCGTCATTTCAGCTGCGCTAAAAGTAAACCCTCTGTAAATAGCTAAGGTTTGTATGGTTAGGAAAAATACAAATTATCTTCGAATTTGTCATGTTTAGCTACTGAATAATCAGCAGCCATTGTCTTTCCTTTGTGTTCCCAGCTTGATGGAGAGGGCCTTGGCTGTTGATCATATTTCTATGTGGTCAGTCTCCAGGGCATTCATTAGTAATTGCATGTGGCCCAAGCTTGTCATTCAATTGGACACTCATATGAACATCCAAGAAACGAAAAGGTGCTTTTGGGATGAAGGAAGGCCTGCATGCACTACAAGCTCCTTGAGCCATCAAAAGCAAGAAGTTTTTAACTCTGGAAGCTTAATATTTAACAAAAGTTCCAATAGAACGGGGTCTAAAAATTGCCAGTTCTGCTTAGAGGAATACGGATTTGCGCTACATCCCTGTGGTGACTTGTGAAGAGTTGATGGTAGAGGATTGGAGAAAGTCATACTGTACAGGACTTCCAGCTCAAAAATCCATGATCCTTACCTTTGCCTCATGTCAGGAGATGGAATGTGGAATGTATATCGGAAATGCATTTGGATGGAAGATGGAAATAGATGGGATAAGGCATCCTCCTACTGACAGCAAAAGACAAACTGTAGCCTACCTCTGCGTTACTCTCCCCACTTATTCCTCCTAACACCACTACTGGACTGACCCTGGGAAAGATAAAACTGGGTGGAAGAGGGTCCAACACTTTCTTAGTTGAAAAAGCTAGTGGTGGTTATTGTTGGGATTTGGAGAAGGTCATGGCCTTCCTTAAACCTGTGACAATGTTATGGCCAACCTGAAGGCTTCACTAAGGTTACCTTCAAAAGCCCAAGGCCTTTGAAAGATGCTGCACAGTGGAGGAAGGAGTTCTGATACACAGCATTCACTTCCACTACTGTCTTAATGTTAGCCTGTTAAACATAAAAACATTTGCTGCAACTTTGAACTTTTGAAGTTCTACCGATTCAACTACCGATTAGGAAGATCATTCCACAACTTGGTCACAGCTGGAATAAAACTTCTAGAAGGTAGACAAGGAGTCAATCATCTATGGAATCTATACAGCAACTATCGTCTCTGTGCCCAAAAGGTGCTATATTGACTGACCATCAGACAGTTGACGGAACATCAAGACTAGAGACTATGTGCTCGTCACCCCATTCTGGGAATTGTTTCCTCTCCTTAAAATACAAACGTTTAAATCCGAAAAGTATCCAGGAACATATAATCAGGAAGTAGACAATGAATTATTTCCTAGACGATGTCTGTGAAAAAATCTCGGGCACTAAAGACCAAGAGTGGTACTTTGTACCTGCCCTCTGGCTAATGGGTGAGCTCAAGTGCCTGTAAGCCTTAAGTGGGTACAGGTAATTACCTTGCTCAGGTCAGTCTACAGTACATTAGTACAAGGGACGTGGACTGGTACCAAGGCTTTCTCGTCTTCCTTAGGTACCAAAGTACATTGGGAAGGAAGAGAGATTCAAGCGGTACTTCATTGTCCGGGTAAAAGGTGATGGATAACACTCAAGTTCCCTCGATCATTTGGGCGTCGAAACGGGTAATCGATCCATTGCAGGACTGCTCACCTCAAACCAGTACTGTTGCAAGGGCAGTCATACTGGTCTCATGGGCCAGTGCACTAATCTGCATGGGAATTATCTCCTCTCAAAACAGAGATATTGCTTGAAGTAACATGGGACTAAATGTGGTTAATCTTCCTGGACTTTAACTTCTGGAAGAAATTGTTAGAATCAGAAGGGGAATAGGAAGAGAAGGAGGAAAGATAGCTTCACATGATAGTGTATTTGTACCCTCAATCACATAGGAGTTTATGTTCATATCTGGAAGGAACATTCACCTGATACTGGTGCAAAAAGTGGTCACCAATATCACCATACTGACTGACTCCGAAGGTACAAGTTGGTAGCCCACTTGGCTCAAAGGTACAAGTTGGTAACTGACTAACCCCAAAGGTACCAGTTGGTGAGAAAACTTCCTAGCGGCTTGAAGGTGAACAGCAATAGCTGTTACACCAAGGTCCAGATTACTAACCGACCCCAAAGTTGTTTGTCGAAGTTTTGTTGGTTATGCCAGGGTGTAGGGACCACAGATTCTATGGCTTTTCCTTGGTGGCTAAGTGCGCTTGCTAGCCATTCCTCTTGTTCGTAATGTGACCGGCTGACAACTTTCCAGCATAGAATGTCTTCCTGAAAGGCATCTACTTCGTCACTTTTAGAGTTAGACAAGCCCATATGGTAGTGTTGATGCAACCACCCACCAGATGCTTCCCAACTCCTCCATCCCGTTGGCATGAGGAGGGATGGTAATCCCTCAAACCGTAGCAGAAGGGCAGTACAATACTAAAAAATGGACTGATGTACAGGTACTGAAAGTACATGTCCTTCAGATCCATGGAAGGCAAAAACTATTTCCCTGATGGAATTCTTCGAACCTTCCCTTTCAACATCCCTTCTACCTCTGTCTGTATATGCCTGTCTGCAATCAGCGTCAATTACCTTAGATCTCAGGCTACCAGAAAACCTCAGATTAATCAATCAATCTGTTTGCAAGGTAAGGCTTCTCCGGAATGTTTGAAGGAAGGATGAGTATATCAGCAAAAGAAGAGAATGGGGAATGCTACAAAGCACAACCCTCTTCTTTCCTCCTTCTGCTGCCCCACTGTCTGCAAGAACCTTGGTTCCAAAAAAGGCCCAGAGGCCTTCCTTGTGAACTCCACACCTCAAGAGTTCCGAGGTGACAGAACTACTTCTGAGGAAAACTCATCTGGGAATGAGGTGCTCTAAACAATTCCAAGAATGGTCCAGGCCCTTGAAAGATACTTAAGTACTTCCTAAAGGGCAAGGGCCCCTCCAAGGGTGGATTGCTAGAATCCTTCCTTCGACTGAAGGATGGCCACAGCTCTGTGCTTCATGGGGAGAAGATCCCTCTGCCCCCACATTCTTGGTCTTCTAGCATGCACCCATGCACAGGAAAACTTCAAATTGTTGAGGGATGAGTAAGGAGGTGAAATGGAGAATGCTGAAGCTTCTTCATCAATTGAAGGGCTAAAGTGTTCAGGGATGTAACTCTTAGCTCCTCCCCCCCTATGGTTACCAGATAGCCGTGAAACCCAATCCACGATGCCAGATGAGGGGGTTGCCATTAGGGGAGTTATGTGATACAGGTCATGAACCAGTCAATTGCATTGGTTCTGGGGTCCACATACAAACCCGTACCCTAGTATTATCCTGTCAGGCCCTGCCCCAAGTATCGATAATAAACCACCCAAGGCACGGCTCCAAGAGCTTAGACTCGGGACAACTACCCCAGCCCTGTGTATTGGAGACCAACAAACTAACCCACTCAGACAACAGGGTAGTTGGGGAGACCCAAAACCCAGCTTTAGGGTTGGGGGTGGCGAGGCTTGGAACTGTGACGTGGGGCCACAGCCCTATGCACTGACCCTCAGGTTTAACAAAAAATCTTGGTACAAAGTCTGTCCTCATACAATGAGTTCTTGCTTCACACAATCACTTTAATTAACAACCAGTATTCACTTCCTGAAGAAAAATTCAATGAAAAGCTCGCTTAAGGGGATCGTCCATCGTTCAAGCCAAAATTGTTAAATATCATTTAAATATAATTGAATTTCCATAATTTTAACATATTTTATTATTATTGTTACTCTGATGATTCCGTATAATTTCTATTGGAAATCGGACAAAAATTAAATTTTTTTATGAATAAAATTCATCATCATCTTCACCTCCAACACCTAATGACGTAAAGAGCCTAGGTCAGATTTTGCCTTTCGTCTCTATCTTGAGCCTTTAAATTAATACTTCAACACTCATCATCTCCTACTTCATGCTTCATAATCCTCAGCCATGTAGGCCTGGGTCTTCCACCTCTTCTAGTGCCTTGTGGAGCCCAGTTGAAAGTTTGGTGAACTTATCTCTCTTGGAGAGTGCAAAGAGCATGTTCAAACCATCTCTATCTAGCCCTCACCATGATCTCATCCATATATGGCACTCGAGTAATCTCTTACAGTTTCATTTCTAATCCTGCCTTGCCATTTAACTCCCAACATTCTTCTGAGGGCTTTGCTCTCAAATCTACAAAATCTGTTAGATATTGTTTCATTGTCATACCATGACTCATGTCCATACAGTAACACCGATCTCACTAAACTGACAAATAGCCTGATTTTAATGTAATTTCAGACGATTTGATTTCCAAATTTTACTTAACCTAGACATTGTCTGATTTGCTTTTTTTCAATTTTTCATTAAACTCGTTTCATCTCTAAAGATCCTGCATTGGAGATCATCATCATCATCATCTCCTCCTACGCCTATTGACGCTAAGGGCCTCGGTTAAATTTCTCCATTCATCATCTCCTACTTCACGCTTTATAGTCCTCAGCCATGTAGGCATGGGTCTTCCAACTCTTCTAGTACCTTGTGGAGCCCAGTTGAAAGTTTGGTGAACTAATCTCTCTTGGGGAGTGCAAGGAGCATGTCCAAACTATATCCATCTACTGTTCACCATAATCTCATCCGCATATGGCACTCGAGGAATCTCTCTCATAGTTTCATTTCTAATCCTGTCCTGTCATTTAACTCCCAATATTCTTATTAGCGCTTAGTTCTCAAATCTACAAAATCTGTTGGATGTTGTTTCATTTTCATACCACGACTCATGTCCAAACAGTAATACCAATCTCACTAAACTGATATGTAGTCTGATTTCTATATGTAATTTCAGGCAATTTGATTTCTAAATTTTACTTAACCTAGCCATTGTCTGATTTGCTTTTTTCAATTTTTCATTAAACTCAAATTTTAAAGATCCAGTATTAGAGATCATAGTTCCTAAATATTTAAATGATTCCACCTCATTAATCCTTTCTCCTTCCAATGATGTTTCATCTTCCATTGCATATTTTGTTTTCATTATCTGTGTCTTTGTTCTATTTATCTTAAGCCCAACTTCATGTGATATTTCATGCATTCTGGTTAGCAAGCTTTCAAAGGCCTGTGGTGTTCTGCTAATAAGAACAGCATCATCAGCATACTCTAGGTCAGCTAATTTCCTGTTACCAATCGAGTCCAATCCTTCTTCACCATCCCCAACTGCTCTATACATTACAAATTCCACAAGGAGGATATACAATATAGGTGATAACACATTCCCTTGGAGTACTCCACTGTTCACTGGAAATTCATTTGATAGGACTCTACTAACTTTAACTTTGCACTTGCTATGCTGATGAACAGGCCTAATCAAATTTAGATATTCAAGAGGAACTCAATAATAACGCAGAATTCACCACAAGATTGGCCGGTGCACACTATCAAAGGCTTTTTCATACTTCACAAATGCCATCAAAAGTGTATTTCTATATTCTACACATTGCTGTACCACATGTCTTGAAATGAAAATTTGGTCAGTACAATTTCTACCTTTCTTAATCCTGCTTGTTCATCTCTTAGCTTTTCAACAATATTTCTCTCTAGTCTCTTTAGAACAAGCATACTATATATTTAAATGACAACTGATGTCCGACGGAGCCGGGGATGCAGTGATAGGTCCGTAACCAAATAAAATGTAAAATACAAGCAGTAGCGAAAAGCTAAGGCTAACATCAATGCTAAGCGTATTGGTGATCTCCGGTGAAGCCAGAGGTCCGGTGAAAGGTCCGGAATAACTAAGTTGTGATTAATAATGAATATTTTGTGTGGATATGGCCGTAGCCGGAGTCTGGGTGCAAGGGACCACCGGGGGGATGAATCCTTGCCGGAGGGTTTCACTCCAAATGAAATATAACTATAGGTTCCAAGCTCAACGAGTATTCCTCATGGCGGAGTAGAACTCAAGGTGGAGTGGATGAATGTTCAGATCCTACTCCCAAGCCTTAGCGGGGAGAGGACGGAACTACGAGGGGAACAGGTGGCTGCATAAAGCTTGCCCAACACAATGACTCACACACAAACAGGACCTGTTAATAACGCTAGCTATAAAACGGTAACCGCATAAGAAAATAAAACGTAAAATATCATAAACCCGTAGAGGGAGAGGGGGGAGGGAGAACCCGTGATCGTATAACGGAAAACGGGAACTCCACCTCTCCTACTCGAGACTAAGACAGAAAACGAGAGAAAGGGAGACTCGTGACTGTAGCGACAGAAAACGGGAACTCCCTTCTCTCGCTCTCGTGGTTACACTATCAGAACCTAATTAAGCACACTATAATATTATATAAGTAACAATATAAATGCAATATAAAAACAAGACTAAGAACAAAGAATAACGTCTGCGTAACAAAATTGTAAAGGATATAGTCCACTGACGAACGCCTCTCAGGGCGGGTACTAAACTATAATAAAGCCAGAACGCTATTCTTTGTTCGTCTAGACTGGACTTGCTAGCAAAAAGTACCATAGTAAGCAATAATAAAACTAATAATAATACAGTGAACCCTCGTTTATCGCGGTAGATAGGTTCCAGACCCGACCGCGATAGGTGAAATTCCGCGAAGTATTGACACCATATTTACCTATTTATTTAACATGTATATTCAGACTTTTAAAACCTTCCCTTGTACGTAGTACTGTTAACAAACTACCCTTTAATGTACAGAACACTTAATGCATGTACTACAGTACCCTAAACTAAAACAGGCACAAATATTAAAGGCGATTTTATATCATGCGTTTCCTAAACACGCCAAAAAGCACGATAAAAAATGTCAACCAATGTTTTGTTTACGTTTCTCTGATCATAATGAAGAAACAAACGCATTTAGTGTACTGTACACATCTGTGTATAGGTTAGTTTTTGCATCGATTATATTGATTATACAGTATGTTGATTTTGTTATTACCAATGTTTTACTTAATTTTTCTTAGGACTTCCAAATGAAATGTTTTTCTTTATGATGCCGCCTGAAACGACGGCGGCATAAAGTACGCTCAGTAAACAACCACGCTCAGTAAACAAAGAAGGCATTTAACGCGCATGATGAAAGTGATAAATAATGATATTTACAGTAAAAGCTTTTAGAAAATATGTTATTACAAATATTATTTACCGTATCTATATAAAATCATACAGTACATACTGTACGTAGCAAAGCAGGAAAACAATTTACGAGAGAGAGAGAGAGAGAGAGAGAGAGAGAGAGAGAGAGAGAGAGAGAGAGAGAGAGAGAGAGAGAGAGAGAGAGAGAGAGAGAGAGAGAGAGAGATTGTTTTACGTACGTAAATGTAAATTTTAAACAAAAAAAATATGATAGGTTACAACATGTATACTCTTCAGACTTTTAAAACCTTCCCTTTAACTTAATGCATACAGTACTAAACTAAAACAGGCACAAATATTAAAATGTTAGAATATTAAAGTAAAAAATAAAGATTGTTACTGTACTCACCACGAAAGAAGTTCAAGAAAAACTTGAATGATGATGGCGATGAATTTGCTGCACAGTAGAAATGATGATGATGAAGCTGATGATGTCTTCTACTGTGCAGCCAATGATAGTATTTTACGTCTCTTCAGACGGAGGTGTCTTTTCCTGGGACACCTCTTCAACTTCTTCCTGGGACACTTCTTCAATTTCTTTCGAGGGCATTGTGATCGGAAGTTGCTCCCGCTGCTTCTTTTTTCGCAAGAGCATCCTGTAGGGAGTCATGTGTTCATCAATCTTGTTGCAGAATTTCATAGAACGAACCATATCCTCGTCCCACTCTTGCAACATTTCTTTCACCTCCTTCGCAAGCTTGCAGAGCTTGGCAAGCCGTTCTAATGTTAAGCCCGTTTCTTCGACATTTTCTTGGATCTCTTCCTGTGTTTCACTGTCTTCTTCACTGGCCGATTTCGTCAGGTCTTCGAGGTCTGCAGCCGCGTAACTCCTACCGTCTTTTAACATATCGAGAAGCGTCACCTTCTCGGCAATCGTCATCATCCTTCGGTGGCGTTTAGGCTCACTACCAGCCTTAGTAGAAGCAGAACGCTTGGGAGGCATTGTACAGTAGGGTTTAACAGAAAGTTCAACAAAAAGTTCAACTTAAAACAGTCACGCACAGCACAGATTAAAGTCCACAATAACTTAACAACATCTACACAGCGATACGGTGGGAGACAAAGTGACCGCGAAAACGTAGATGCTGGAAGTTGGAGATGCGGGCAAAACACCAATCACAGGCTAGATAACAAAACTTGAGTTCTGATTCGTCATCTATCAGCGCTTGAACCAATCACAACCCGTCTTATATGCTACGTAGGTTACCAATTCAAAGTACAAGATACCCTGCGTATACTGTACTGTACAGTAATAATAATAATAATAAATAATGATACTGTAATAATAATAATAATAATAATAATAATGATAATAATAATAACAATAATAATTTTAATAACAACAACAACAATAATAATAATAATAACAATAATAATAATACAGCTTTACGTACGCTATTTTACGCTTTTGTTGTAGGATGTGTGTCTCTCTCTCTCTCTCTCTCTATCTCTCTCTCTCTCGTACCCATATTCGAAATGTGATTTTTTGCAACAAAGAATATTATTGGATGCAGTACTACGTACGTATACATACAAAAGATTCATGGAAAATAAGCACATTCATTACATTTGTAGTACAGTAGTAGCCATAAGCAGCCTTACACCATTCTAATATGGTATGGCTGCATCTGATTTGCGTTTCATGTTCGATTTAATTTTACTACGTACTGTATACAGTACTGAATTATCGTATGATCACATTCTCTTTTCGTGTTTGATTTCTTTCTGTGCTAAATTATATGTCATATGTAATGCAATGAACAATCAGTAAGAGCAGATATTACTAATTACAGTATTAATTGAATTACAGGTAACGAAATATCGTATTTGGGGTCTTCAGATATCGCGGTATTTTCGAAATTTCCGGAAAATCCGCGATATGTATATATATGGGTTATGAAAAAAACCTGTGAAGTGGTGAATCCGCGATGGTCGAACCGCGAAGTAGCGAGGGTTCATTGTAATAATAATAATGGTTCAAACGGCGTAAGGCCAGTGACTTAACCAAGAACCTAGTTGACAGAGTACCAAATGGGGAAGACTAACGTGAAATTCCCAGCGAGGCAAATCAAAACAACAATGGCTGCCGACGCCGCGGAAGGCCAAGCCTGTCGAAAATTAAAAACACAATACTGGGAAGAGTACAACTGCCCGGTACTGCAAAAAGCTGTCCAAACAAACTATGGTACTTAACATTGGTAAAGGTGAAGTAGGAGCTTCGGTCATGATGAAATAAATCCACGAAACGTGAAAACACCAAGAACACAAAAAACTACAACCAAGCGAGTAAGTCCAAAACAGAAGGATGTCTTAGAGGGCGCTCGCGTCGGGCGTCGGTGGAGTGGCTCAAGTGCGGTATCTAGGGCCACTGTTACGGCCCTTCCTTTTGATGAAGGAATTATCTAAATGGAAGACAGCCTGTGAATAGTGGCTTTCACACGCCCCTGCTTTATACACGACACCCACAAGGTGCTCGCGCGAGGGTAGTAACCTCTGCATTCCATGCTTTTATCTTTCTCTGGTATATTTGGAAGGGTTTATATCAGAAAAGTGTAAAGAAGGACCCTTTTCACCGGGCGTCACAGGTCTCTCCCCAGAAATAGATTTTTCCTTCGTCAAAATCCCTTATTTAAATGACAACTGATGTAAGTGTGATGCCTTGGTAATTAGTGTATTGCAATCAGTCAGATCTCCTTTTTTTGCCATTTTCACCACTTCTAACTCCCATTCATCAGGTTTTGCCTCTTCACGCCACATTCTACAAAATAATCTTGTAAGTATTCTGGGAGTCACATCATTTTTGGCCAATATCATCTCGACAGTTATTCCATCGTATCCAGGGCTTTCCATCTCTTTAATTTTTCCATGACAGTTTTGACTTCAAACACCCTGAATTCATTCATGGGTACATTAAGGTCTTCCTCAGCTTCAGGTATATCAGTGAAATTATTCCCCTCATATCTCCTATTCTTGACCCCACTAAAGTGCTCATCTCTAAGCTTTTCATCAATATTTCTCTCTAGTTTCTTTAGAATGAGCATACTATATATTTTCATGACAGCTGACATAAGTGTGAGGCCTTGGTTATTATTGATCAGTCAGATCTCCATGTTTTGCCATTTTCACCAACACACCTAGCTCCCATTCGTCAGGATTTGCCTCTTCACGCCACATTCTACAAAATAATCTTGTAAGTGTTCTGGGAGTCACTTCATTTTCAGCCAATATCATCTCGGCAGTTATTCCTTTGTATCCAGGGGCTTTCCATCTCTTTAATTTTTTAATGATAGTTTCAACTTCAAACAAACTGAATTCATTCATGAGCACATCAAGGTCTTCCTCAGCTTTAGGTATATCAATGAAATTATTCCCTTCATATCTCCTATTCATGACCTCACTAAAGTGTTCATCTCTCAGCTTTTCATCAATCGTTCTCTCTAGTTTCTTTATTATGAGCATACTATATATTTTCATGACAACTGACATAAGTGTGATGCCTCAGTAATTATTGCAATCAGTCAGATCTTTTTTATTTGCCGTTTTCACCAAAACTCCTAGCTCCCATTCATTAGATTTTGCCTCTTCATGCCACATTCTACAAAATAATCTTGTAAATATTCTAAGAGTCACTTTATTTTCGGCCAATATTATCTTGACAGTTATTTCATTGTATCCAGGGGCTCTCCATCTCTTTAATTTTTTAATGATAGTTTTGATTTCAAACACCCTGAATTCATTTATGGGCACATCAAGGTCTTCCTCAGCTTCAGGTATATCAATGAAATTATTCCTTTGTATCTCCTATTCATGACCGCACTAAATTGTTCCATCCAACATTGTCTTTCTTTCTCTTCTGTTGTTATAAGAGATCCATCTCTTTTTAATGGGTATATGCTGCTTCTTCTTTGATGGTTTGTATTTTGTGTAGGAACAAACACCTAACTAGGAATAACAAGATAACTAAACCATCAAGAAGGTAAAAATAAACTAGATGCTCCTCTAAGCAGTGAACTACCATAGAGAACATGCTATAGGTCTAAAGTAATGTGTGACTGAGATATACAGTAAATTGATTCACCTTAGATTATAAAGCTAATAACTTGATTTGCAAATAACCTAAGATACTTAGAAAATAAAGTTACTCAGTTGACTGCTTTCAAATTTTAAGGTAAAAGCTTTCTGAGTAAATATTAATGCTATTGATCATAGTTGATGAGAAAATGTGTTCCTCCTAAAACAGGTCAATAAGGAAAAAATTGCAAAAGGTGTTTTTATTTTTTACATGACTATGATAAGTAACAATTATCTTACAGCAATTAATGCAACATTTCTCGGTGATACAGCAACATCAAAGACTTCTTCGAGCCAGACTTTATCAAAGTTGGCTTCTTTTAAGTAAGCTACTCTGTCCAACAATATTAACGCCTCTAACACTGGTTGCAAGGCTAGTTGAAGCCCTGTTAAGGGTTCAATTAAGTAAAACATGTCCTCATATTCAGAAAAACAGGTTTTCAATCTGTCCCTAATTAATTCTTTTGACAACTGGGTTTTACTTTTCAATCCCAGTTCAACACAGTCTTTACTTACTGATAAGCAAATGCCTCTTTCTGAAGCCTTTATAGTTTCTGAGGAGGATTCTTTTACTACAAAACTCTCAATATTTTCACAATTCAAAGCTTCACTTTTAACTGGTATGAACTCATAATTTTCAAGTACAGCTGTTATGTATTCGTTGAAACTGCAAAACTTTGACTTCCGTGCACAGCGTCTACGGCATTTCTTCAAAGTAATTCCTTCTGAAAGGGTAAAAACAAAATTATCAGTTTGCTCTATTCATCTCTGTAGATTGCAAAATCTTACATAAGACAAACTAGATGCTTTCTGAACAGCAGTGTAAAGGACATCCTAAATGTTAAATCTGTTATTCACCATTTAAACACTATTGATTTAGTAGAAACTACAGTGCTATTGCATATCTTAATTTTAGTATGTTTTTGATTATTCATGGAAAAATACAATACTGTAAATCCACACTAAAGCACATTTTAAACACAACCCTTAATTTTACATCTGTCTGGAGGACTTGCCTCCTTGACCGCGTCCTCCCTTACCCCCTCTTCCTCTTGGAGGGTATCTAGAGGAGCCCCTTTCCGACCCTCTACCTTTAGGACGAAAGGTAGTGGTCTGCCTCTCATATGCAGGAGTAAAAGCTGGTGATTGGGCAACCAGCTGCTGAGGCACCATCTGGTAGGTTGGCTGGGGTTGTGCCACCATCTGGGGTACCGCGGTCATGGGAACTGCGGGAAGTTGTTGTTGCTGTTTTCTGACAGGGCGAGAGGGCAACCTAGGTCTTTTTGTCTTCCTCTTTGGTTGGGACCCTCATCCGGGGAAGACTTCCTCTTCGCCGACATGCCCCACTTCTGGAGAAGATTTCTATTCTCCATGGCGGCCTTGTCCACTACTTGTTTGATCACTTCACTCGGGAAGAGGTCTTTTCCCCAGATATTGAAGGCTATCAGCTTCCTAGGTTCGTGTTTCACTGCAGCCGAAGCAAACACGAACTCCCTACATGCGCGTCTGGCCTTAACGAAGCCATATAGGTCTTTGACCAGTGTAGCCAAATGTGATTTGGCCACGACCATGTTCATGTCTGGGGATCTGTTATCGCTTGCCATTGCCTCCAAGAAAATCTGGAGGGACAGGGATGCGGCAAGTCTCTCCTTTGTCTCTTGCTCCCTACGCAAAATCTGGAGGGACAGGGATGCGGCAAGTCTCTCCTTTGTCTCTTGCTCCCTACGCAAGAGAAAGTCAGACAGCATATGGAGGTTTTCGCTGAACTGGCGTCCAGCAATATCCGCCTCCAACTTCCCAACTGAGAAGGTAAGGTGGATTTCCTTCCAGTCCTTCTCATCCGTAGGCAGGGCTAGGGATAAGGGTCTACACTCCTCGAGTGTAGGGCAAGGTTTCCCTGCGTCCACTGCCTTCATGACTGCCTTAAACCCTTTTTCCGGTAAGGGAAAGGCTAGTTTAGCTGGAGCAAGAAAAGAAGGGTGTTTCTTGCTAAGGGCTGACACTTTTAAATTAGTGAAGCCCTTGTCTTTCAGGCTACTTGCCAACAGAGCCTGAGCTTTTCCATGGTCAAGAACTATGACCTCTTTTGGTTCTGTCTCCTCCTTGGACACAGGTTCCGCCTTCAAATGGACGAAGCAGTCTGGGTAAGACTTAAAGCTGGGCCAAAAGTCAACATTCTCTATGAGGACAACCCCCAGCTTTTCTGAAATGAAAATCTTCCTATTGGTAATCGGCATGTATTCTGCATGCCTCCAAGGGTTCACATCAGAGCAAGGAGGAAGATCTTTCACATTGAGTCTCTTCTGAGACCCACGGGACGTGGCGAGATGGTCCATCCTTCTCCTCAATTCAGCGTTCCTTTCTTCGTTCTGCTTACGAAGACTTTCCATCATAGCCATGAGACTAGCCCAAGCTTTACCCAAGTCATCCGATGGAGGAGCAAAAGACGTAGAGGGTACTGGTTCTGGGGCTGGAACCAACGAAACGGACTCCGATTTGACGTCATCCTCTTCAGTCTTGGGAGCCAGGGTAGACTCCTCTAATAGACCCTCCGCTAGAAGGTCTTTCTCGGTGTCCTCAGACACCTCCGACATCCTCTCATCTAGGTGGATGTCCTTCATCGCGTCAGAGAGGTCCGTATCTATGGAAATCTGGACGCAAGGGATCTCAGGTTAAGGCTGGGGTATAACAGCATCCACAGACGCCATAGGGAACAGACAGGCACGCATCCGTTCATTCGGAAGGTAAGGCCCCGTGACATTCTTCTGAAGGCCACGAACATATCTGCCCCACAACCCGCCAGCAAGCGGTGAGATTGTAGGATGACGACCAAAGGGTTGCGATGGCTAGGCCATCACTAAAGGACAGAGGGGGGAGGGAAAAGAGTCCTGTATGAGCTGTGGAAGGAGCCGACAGGGTTGCCGGTCCTACCACACCCCTAAGAAACTCTGTTTCAGTATCAGCGCCATCCTAGGCGGAAGGAGAATATCTATTCTCCAGCCTAGGGTCTGCCAATACAGTTAAGGGGACGGCGGTAGACTTGCTGCCTCCTCTCAACAAGGGAGAAACAGAGTTCCAGTGCCGGCGCCATCCAAGGCGGCAGAAGAATGTCTATTCTTCAGCCTAGGGTCTGCGAGTACAAGACTAGTCTTCTAGACCGCAGGGAGAAGGTGACGGCATCATACAACCACTTCAAGTGCGGCCTAGGGAGGTCTAGCCTCCTATGCCGGCAGTCTAGTCCGGCAGGGGAATGACTATTCACCCTGCCGGCCAGCCGCCAGCAAAAGACCATATACTCTGAGCTTCTGACCGAAACCCAAAGCCTGCTATCTACCGGGCAAGGGAAGAGACAAGGAAACACTAGCCTAGTCAAGCCCGAGTGTCTACTCGAAGGCAAGACCAACTAGGGTTGTAGCCTAAGGCTACACTCAGAAGGAAGGAGGAATTAACTTTAAATCTCCACTGGAGACGAGTATCGGTTTATATAATAATTCTAGGAGATATCTATCTCCGCCTGAATTGATAAAACGATACACGAGAGGGTAACTGGGGAACATGTATGAAAGTATACTAAAGCCACTAGGCTAGTAGCCTAGCGGCGGGTGAGATTCGTCTACCTTAATCGCCGAAACTCTCTCGCATACGATCTCAGAAAAGGAATATATATATGCAATCAATGCATCTTACATGTATAAATTGCCTAAATAGCTTCATTTAATTGTTATTACACTAGGAATGTCTATTATATCATGCATGAAAGTAAACTAAAACGCCTAGGCTAGGAAGCCTAGCACAAGCAATTTTCGGTTACCTAAATCGCCGAAACTATCAAGAATACAATCGGCATAATATAATTAACTCCTAGCAATGAAGACTGAATAGCTTCGAAATATTCATGCTATTAACACAGGGAAAGTCGTTCAGGCTAACTAAATAACTCATGCGTAATGAACGACAGCGCCCATGACGCCTCCGGTTAAGGCAAAGCTCTCACACTTAATTTAACCTAATTACACTGTGAGGCAGGAGCTAAAATTTATACAATGTAAAGATCAAATACTCAACTTTCCAGAGGCAGAAGAGGCTGGAGATTGCATGATATCCTCAAAAACCAAAGCGTAACGAGAGAGAGATAACCAGGAAAATCACTGAGCTATAGCGCTACACTTATAGGAATAAACATGGCGGTGACATACAGCGCTGTACCAACCGTGTGTCACACAATTGTACATAATTCCTTTTGTATATATTATGCTTGTATCTGCGCTCTTCCCTCGCACTAAAAAGAACCTGAATGGTCATGTCTCCAGTTTTGCTCTGTGACATTGTCTGTCTCTCGAACATGTTATGTCCTGTTGCCTTGAGGTTTTGTATATAAAGGAGAGTGTTCCTTAATAAACAACTCAGTCGATTGCATCCTGCCTTTGAATTCACAACCCTCTCTCGGCCACAACCCTCTCTCAGCCGTCACATTGGTGGGCCGAGAGAGGGTTGTGAATTCAAAGGCAGGATGCAATCGACTGAGTTGTTTATTAAGGAACACTCTCCTTTATATACAAAACCTCAAGGCAACAGGACATAACATGTTCGAGAGACAGACAATGTCACAGAGCAAAACCGGAGACATGATCATTCAGGTTCTTTTTAGTGCGAGGGAAGAGCGCAGATACAAGCATAATATATACAAAAGGAATTATGTACAATTGTGTGACACACGGTTGGTACAGCGCCATCTGGATACTCAAAGTAGTAAGGGAGGAAGGGTAACCTTGATATCGGCTCCCCTTCAAAATTTGCCACTTTCCCCCACGAAGCGAAAACGCTATTCGGGGTGAATATTGCTATGTGTCGTATCAAGATATACGTCCCCTGATTCATGTGATATCCTTAGTAGGAATTTTAAGGATATTCGCGCCAGGAGTTAGAATTCTGGAGACCTAAAGGTAAATTCTCTGGGAATATCACTGTAGTGAAATATACCCTAGGAAGCTACTTATAGGAACCTTCCATCAGGACGACATGGCCTGAGCCCAAAAAAAACAATTAATATACAATACTGCATGCTGGACTGTACCTTTTTGACAAAAATCTTCTAATAATGCTCTATATGCCACATTTCTTTCATGGTTTTCATGATCTTCCTTTGTGTGTTGTAGCCATCGAACACCTGATTCTTGAGCTGCAAGCCGTAAGCCATAGATGCTCAAACGAAAATCATTCACTTTCATAATTTGCTTCAAAGTATTACTCATGGGAAAATTTTTGTACTTGATTGTGTTCACCTTGTCCATTTCTTTAACTTTCTTAGCACTTGTTACATTACTACTACAGGGTTCTACACTTTCTTTTTTGTGCATACCAGCAAATACTTCTGTGGTATCAAAGGTACAGACCTTTCTGGATTTCTCACATTCGACACTGGTAATATTTTCGTTTTCTTTGCAATGTTCCTCCATATCAATATTTTCTATTTTATGATAACAACAAGAGAACAGTACAACTGATGAAATCTTTGGACAGTGTTTATAAATTTTAATCATGACAGGTGAAAGATCTGCACAAGAATGAAGGCCAATCAACATGACTGACTGTGATAATACAGTCTCTTCTGGCAAATCAATTTCCTTCCTTTTAATGCATGTATCAGGGGTAATACTTTGATACCTTTCAGAATTCAAACGACATTTACACAAAGCTTTATAATTTACTAAATCGTGAACAATCTCAAGTGCTTTATCCAGTGTAGCTTGGTCATCTTGTAAGAGCCATTTCATATGTTTGATTCCTTCACAAGATCCAGTCAACAGGATTTGCCTCTTTTGTGCATCTCTAACTCGGCATTCTTCACTTTCTGCAGCCACAATGGTGACACCCAAAGCATGGTGTAAAGCCGAGTCAACGTATCCCTACGGAAAGACAATAAAATAACTAAAATTAAAAAGAAAAGATACAGTATTCTAAAACTTGTTTTTTATGGATCAAACCTACCATTCATGTCAGAAACAACACAAATGTAAACAGAATACAATTCCTCAAGGTTATGTACATTAATACTGTAATGCATTGTAGCTTTAAACTATTCCTTTACAAATACTATTTTTGGGGTTGTGCTAAGTGGTCTCTAAGGACTTTCTTGTTATGGCTAGAGCAAAAAACCTAATACAATAAAAAGTACTAAAGAAATATCCGCCATGCTCTAGGGGCAGTATTTCAATGTGCAAAGCATGGATTTAGTATGTATAAGATAGATCTACGACTTCAGGCTCTATAGAACCTGTCAAATCATCTCCAATACTGAAAAACATCTGGTAACTTTTGGCAAATCATTACCAGAACCATACTAATACAGTGGTACCTCTACATATGAATTTAATTCGTTCCACAACCAACTTCGGATGTAGGAAATGTTCGGATGTAGAAACAAATTTTCCCATAAGAATACATGGTAATTCATTTAATTTGTTCCTCAGCCTAAAAACCCATAACAAATCCTTAATAAATGGCTACACATAATTACACATAACAATAACGTAACTGCATAATATGAAAGAAACATGTAAAAAAGATAATTTTAAAGAAATAAATAAAAAATGTGTTT
>NC_090739.1:43947991-43952991 GCF_036898095.1 Palaemon carinicauda | reverse complement strand
ATTTAAGCCTTTCATTATAAGGCTAGACATTTAAGCCATTCATACTAAGGCCAATCATTTCAGCCAATCATTATAAGGCTAGGCATTTAAGCCATTCATCTTTAGACCAGCCATTTAAGCCTTTCATTATGAGGCTAGTCATTTAAGCCATTCATATTAAGGCCAATCATTTCAGCCAAACATTATAAGGCTAGGCGTTTAAGCCATTCATCTTTAGACCAGCCATTTAAGCCTTTCATTTTGAGGCTAGGCATTTAAGCCATTCATACTAAGGCCAATCATTTCAGCCAATCACTATAAGGCAGGGCATTTAAGCATTTCATCATAAGGCTAGGCTTTTAAGCCAGTCATTATAAGGCCAGGCATTTAAACAATTCATCCTAAGGCTAGGCTTTCAGGCCATTCTTATAAGGCCAGGCATTTAAGCCATTCATTTTAAGGCCGGGCATTTAAGCCATTCATCCTATGGCCAGGCATTTAGGCTATTCATTATAAGGCTAGGCATTTAAGCCTTTCACCCTATGGCCAGTCTTTTAGGCCATTCATTATGAGGCTAGGCATGTAAGCCATTTATTATTAGGATAGGTATTTAAGCCATTTATCATTAGGCCAGGCATTTAAGCCATTCATTATTAGGCTCTGCAGTTAAGCCAAACATCATTAGGCTTGGCAAAGGCAAGCATAATTGTGCCAGGCATTTAGGGTAAGCTTCTTTTTGCCAGGTATCCAAGGGAAGCATTTTTATGCAATACAGTTAACGCAAGCATTATCAGGCCAGGCAGTTAAGACAAGCATCTCTATGCCAGGTAGTGAAGCCATCCCTCCTTAGCCCCGGTAGTTAAGCCAAACATTCTTAGGCCAGTCAGTTAAGCCAAACATCCTTAGCTGAGGCAGTTACGCAAAACTTCCTTAGGCATGGCCTCTAAGCCATAGTTCCCAAGGCAAGGCATTTTCGCCATACAACCTTAGACCAGGCAGTTAAGCCTCGCACCCCTATACAAATCAGGTAAGCCAAACATCCCTAGTCCAGGCGTTCATGCCAAACATTTTTAGTCCAGTCACCTAGGCCCTTCTTTTTAGGCCAGCCAGTTAAGCGTTTCGGTTTTTTTCCGGACAGTTCAGCCACACATAGACCAGGTAGTTAAGCCAAACCTTCCTAGATAGGGCAGGTCAGCCGACACCCTTAGGCCAGGCAGTTAAGCCATACACCCTCAGACAAAGTAGTTAAGCCAAACATCCTTAGCCCTGTCAGTTAAGCCAAACATCCTTAGCCAAGGCAGTTAAGCCAAGCACCATTAGGCCAGGCAGTTAAGCCAAGCATCATTAGGCCAGGCAGTTAAGCCAAGCATTATTAAGCCAGGCAGTTGAGCCAAGCATTATTAGGCCAGGCAGTTAAGCCAAGCACTATTAGGCCAGGCAGTTAAACCAAGTATTATTAGGCCTGGCAGTTAAGCCAAGCATCATTAGGCCAGGCAGTTAAGCAAAGCCTCATTAGGCCAGGCAGGTAAACCAAGCTTTATTAGGCCAGGCAGTTAAGCCAAGCATTATTAGGCCAGGCAGTTAAGCCAAGCATCATTAGGCCAGGCAGTTAAGCCAAGCATTCTTAGGCCAGGCAGTTAAGCCAAGCCTCATTAGGCCAGGCAGTTAAGCCAAGCATTATTAGGCCAGGCAGTTAAGCCAAGCATTATTAGGCCAGGCAGTTAAGCCAAGCATTCTTAGGCCAGGCAGTTAAGCCAAGCCTCATTCGGCCAGGCAGTTAAGCCAAGCATCATTAGGCCTTGCAGTTAAGCCAAGCCTCATTCGGCCAGTCTGTTATGCCAAGCCTCATTAGACCAGTTAGGCCAGAAATCACCAGGCCAGGCAGTTAAGTCAAGCATCAATATTCCCTGCAGGTAAGCCAAGTATCATTAGGCTAGGCAGTTAAAGTTAGCATCCTTAAACCTAAGGCATTTTCAGACAAGCATCATTAGCCTAGGCAGTTAAGCCTGGCATCCTTAAACCTAAAAAAAAAAATATGCCAGGCAGTTTAGACAAGCATCATTAGCCTAGGCAGTTAGGCCTGGCATCCTTAAACCTAAAAAAAAATATGCCAGGCAGTTTAGACAAGCATTAGCCTAGGAAGTAAGCCTGGCATCCTTAAACCTAAAAAAAAAAAAAAAAAAATATGCCAGGAGTTTAGACAAGCATCATTAGCCTAGGCAGTTAGGCCTGGCATCCTTAAACCTAAAAAAAAAAAAATATGCCAGGCAGTTTAGACAAGCATTAGCCTAGGCAGTTAAGCCTGGCATCCTTAAACCTAAAAAGAAAAAAAATATGCCAGGCAGTCTAAATAAGCATCATTATGCTAGGCAGTTAAGCCAATCATCATAAGCCTAGGCAGTTAAGCCTGGCATCCTTAAACCAAAAAAAGAAAATATTAAAAAATAATATTCCTTTCACAAAAATAAAAATACCGGTATATTCCTTTTACAAAATATGCGACGTCGCTATGAAGTAAAAAATAATATTCCTTCCACAAAATAACATTAAAATATATTCCTCTTACAAAATAATATAAAATAATATTCCTTTCACAAAATAAAATAAAAATATATTCCTTTTGCAAAAAAAATATTCCGAATAAAAAAAAAATCATTTTTTTTTTTGGTTCTAATTTTCAATTTTTTTTTTTTTTTTTTTTTTTTAATTATTTATTTTTTTTTTTTGGTTTTTTATTTCTATTTTCTGTCAAGTTTCTGACTTCTTAATTATTTTGGATATTCTCCTCAGTTCGCTTGTTATGAACCTTATTTTCGTCTGTTTCCAAAACTGGGACTATGGGTCCAAGGGGGGCCCAAGAGTAAGCCTTGTCCCGTTTTGGTTTCTTCTTCTTTGGTTTCCTTACCAAAAGTTTCCTTGTGGGTCCTTCTTCTCCTTGTTTTTCTTCCTTCACAATGACTACTTTATTGTCATCATCTACTGGAGTTTCACAACCTTCTACGACTGAAGTTTTATCAAGTCCGCATTTCTCCTTTCTTAGTGAACCCTCGTCACCCGTTCCTTCTTTTTTAACCTTTTCCAAATCTCTCTTCTGAAGTTCCTTCTTCAGTGAAGAGATGACATCCTTCGCTGCGGACAATTCTTTCTTCATTTCATCCTCCTTGTTGGTCATTCGAACAATCTTTCCATTCAGGTTTTTCTCTCGTTTCACTTTGTTCTCCAGTTGTTCACGAAGACCTTCGTTCTTCTTTGTTATTGTGAACACTGCCTCCTTTAGCTCACGATTCTGCACTAGAGCTTTAGAAATCTCCCCCTGCAGCTTTTCTACTAGACGTTGGTTTCCTTGGCTTCTTTTCTGATCATTAGAACGAGCCTCCATCAGCTCTTTTTCTAGTTTAATTTTCTCTAGAGCTAATTCTTTATTAAGGAAGCTTCGTTCCTCATTGGATTTTTTGAATCTTCATTCTCTGCCAGGAGGATCGATTTCAATTCGTCATGAGCCTCGATTTCCTACTTGGCCTTTTCCAGTTCCTCATTCAACTGGACCATTTTTGCTGTATTTTCTTCAACCAAAATCACTTTACCTTCAAGCTCTCGTTTCAGAGCTTCCTTCTCTCCCTTAAGTTCTGATTGCATCTGAATATGGGCATCATTTTTCTGCTGAGCTATTTTCAGTTCCGCTTTCAACTCAAGAATTGATTGATAGTAAGTTGCAAGTTGATTTTCCTGGCCTTCAATCACAGCCTGTTTATTGGCAAGTTCTTTAGCCATGTTTTCATTCTTTAGCCTGATATCTTCAATCTCAGTGTCTTCATCAGTCTGAACTGTTACATCTGATTTAGAGACAACACTCCCTCTACCTCCTGGCAGCAGCAGCTTTTCCTCATCCCTGGAAAGCGAAGGATCCGTCCCACTGAGGACAGCTTCAGTTTCCTCGGAAATACTGTTAATATCCTCCTGGTCCAAGACAGGCTCGAGTGCCTCACTCTTTTTCCTCCTTGGCCCAGAATTTCCTCATCAGAAGACCACCTCCCAAAATGAGGCGTAGTCCCTCCAGTTCCATCAACCGGGGCTGCTGGTCCTGAAAACCGTCTTCGGAAGAGGGACCCCCAAGTAGATATTTCTTCCCGTACTCACTGATAGCTCTCAATGCGTTGTTTGTAAACATCTTCGTTGCAAAACTCAGAATGCAGATCACTTGACTTTGATCAGGTATAATTTGAAAAAAATCGAAATAGGTCTTGGCTGAAATATCGACTCCGAGATTGAAGGCGTTTTGAAGACTGGAGACGTCTTCGTTGGCTTCGAGATTGTCTCCAGAAACTGATTCCGATTATAATTCGAATGAGAGCGAGACTTTGAAGACGCCTTCGTTCGATTTGGGAAAATTCTTCACTCGGTCTTCACCGAAACTTGGTAGTAATTTCTTTTCCCCGAAGGAAATGGACAGATAGATAGATAGATAGAAGATATAGATAGATAGATAAATAGATAGATAGATAGAATCATATTTATAAGAAAAAGTTAAAATTCTTATGAGGTGTGAATGAAGACTCGGATGAGAACGGGATGGTGTGAAGCCCTTTGAAGACATCGTTGGGTCGTTGAAGAATCTTCATCAGGTCTTCACCGATTTCTTTCTGCTTCATTAGAAGTTTTGCGTTTTTCTCATCTCTTTTTTTTTCTTTTTCCTTTTTTGAAAAGACAAATCTAATATTTCCATGACTATTCCTTTTCTAATTTCTTTTCCCCGAAGGAAATATTGAAAAAAATCTTACGAAAAAAGAAAAAAGAGAAAATTAATATAACAAATAATCTCGTATCGAGTTTCGCCATTTTGTTTTAGTCTCTGGAAAATGTCAAAGATTTCGGAAATGAAAAAAATACTAATTTATAGTTTTACTTTCCTTTTATTCTATCGAAAGATTTTTGTTTTAATTTTATGTTATTTTATATGAAAATTAAAAGGCCATTTCCTTATTATTATTATTATTATTATTATTATTATTATTATTATTATT
>NC_090739.1:43920491-43942991 GCF_036898095.1 Palaemon carinicauda | reverse complement strand
TTATTATTACGTGCTAAGCTACAGCCCTAGTTGGAAAAGCAGGATGCTAGAAACCCAGGGGCCCCAACAGGGAAAATAGCCCTGTGAGGAAAGGAAACATGGATAATTATAATACTTCAAGAACAGTAACAACATTAAAGTATTTCCTTTATAAACTATAAAAACGTTAACAAAATAAGAGGAAGAGAAATTAGATAGAATAGTGTGCCCGAGTGTACTCTCAAGCAAGAGAACTTTAACCCAAGACAGTGGAAGACCATGGTACAGAGGCTAAGGCACTACCCAACAGTAGAGAACAATTGTTTGATTTTGGAGTGTCCTTCACGAAGAAGAGCTGCTTACCATAGCTAAAGAGTTTTCCATAAGCGGTTCATCAAAAAATATTTTAAAGTAATCACTTCTTTTACTACTCTCTCTTATTTTGCAGCTTTGAATTTTCTCAGAATTATATGATTAAAAAAGAAATGAATTTGGTGTGTAATTACTTGGCGTTTCCCAGCGCCATTCAGTTTCAGTTTGTTAATTTTCGCCGTTACTTCGTTCATCTCCTGAATTAGCATCGCCACACGTTTCTTCCAAGTTAGCTATGCCGCTACTGTTAATTTCCTCTTTTTCACTATCATTTAGGTCATTATCAAAATCTTTGTCATTTCTTTCAAGATCCTCTTCAGACAAACAATAGTCATTAACATCCATAAAAGTGAATGGGCTATCCTCAAGTCATTTTCACTATTCTCCAAGTCTAGCGAGTGCTTTAACCTTTTTGTAGGGCGACCATTCTCCATCGGCTATAAGATGAATGAATGAAGTTTTCTCTTTGCTTTGACCAGAGGAGGACTCTACTGTATAATAACTACGATAACTGATTGATTGAACATCAGCTGAGAACGAAGTTTGCCACGGGATTTCTATTTGAACGCCAAAAAAGGGAAAGGTTCAGATAAAGGTATGATTCAAAGCGACGTTCTTCTCTGGTCTTTTCTGTTGGGGTAATTCTGTCTGTTTCTCTTAGGGAATAATTATGACATCTGTATTTCATATTTGGATGTTGAAATTCAAACATTAAAAATATCTTCATTTGTAAAATGTTTTTTCATTTCTGGTCAGGACTAAAATGTCACTTTGTGGTGCTGTTTATTATAAGTAAATTCTTATTCTAAAGGTTATAAGGCTAAATCTTGTAGGAAACTGTGTTGTCAGTACACCTCATGCAGTACACTGTATCACTTTAGGGTGTTCGCAACGTCCCTAAAGTGTACTCACTGTTTTGTCTTCTGCTTTTCCTCCTTTCCCCCTTCCTTTCTTCCAACTCATTCTCATAGAATAATAGTGAAGGTCTAAGCCATCTACAACTCAGATCTGAATGACCTTCCAGGCCTGGGTGCCATGTTTTATAGTACAAATTCCTTAACCATGTAGACATCTCGCAATCAGTTCTCGAGTATCCCAATTGGTTGTCCTTCATGTAATAACATATTATAGATTTATAAGATGAAGTCTTCCACTCGAGGGAATCGTTAGCCTACTTATCAATCTCCCTTATATAATAAAGAGCTGCATGTCTTGATATTTACAACATATAAATATATAGATGATTAAATATATAAATATATATATACATATATATTATGTATATAAATATATATATACATACATACATACATATATATATAATATATATATATATATATATATATATATATATATATATATATATATATATATATATATATGCCGTCACGCTCAACGGCATGCCAGACGTATGACTACATGATATCTCCACGTACCGTGGATAGGGGAAGAAGAAGTAGACATACGCTGGTGAGAGCGGCTATCCAAGAAGATGCACTCGGAAACCAGAATCTCAAACGAATTTCCAAAACTGCTGTGTTGCAGTTAGGAAAGGGGGAGCGGATGAAAAGGGTTGAATCTGAGTGTCTGCGTGCATATCTATCTAAATATTTAGCCGTCCTTTTTTACAGCTTGGGTACAATATTATAAAATTTTTGTGAGCTTTTTCGAAAAATACTGTACTTACATAAGTTTTTTTTTTTTTTTTTATAGGAGATAGCATTGTTAGCATTTTGGCCACTGTCGAAAAGATTATTGATCACCGTATGTCAGTAAACTGTTGAAGGAAAACTCTATTATTATTATTATTATTATTATTATTATTATTGTTATTATTATTATTATTATTATTATTATTATTATTATTATTATTATTAGCTAAGCTACAACACTAGTTGGAAAAGCAGCATGCTATAAGCCCAAGGGGTCCAACAGGGAAAAATAGCCCAGTGAGGAAAGGAAATAAGGTACTAGATAAACTGTATGAGAAGTAATGAAAAATTAAGATAAAATATTTTAAGAACATTAACAATAGTAAATCAGGTCTTTCATATATAAACTATAAAAAGAGATGTATGTCAGCAAGTTCAACATAAAAACATAGGCTGCAAGTTTGAACTTTTGAAGTTCTACTGATTCACAACCCGATTAGGAAGATCATTGTACAACTTGGTCACAGCTGAAATAAAACTTTTAGAATACTGTGTTGTATTGAGCCTCATGATGAAGTCATGACTATTAGAATTAACTGCATACCTAGTGTTACGAACAGGGCGGTACTGCCCGGAAAGA
Organism: Palaemon carinicauda; assembly: GCF_036898095.1. Lineage (NCBI taxonomy): Eukaryota > Metazoa > Arthropoda > Malacostraca > Decapoda > Palaemonidae > Palaemon > Palaemon carinicauda. Next base: position 43,940,348 of record NC_090739.1, on the reverse strand, counting down.
CCTGAGTGTAAAGGGGGTAAAAATTATGAAAAATCTTATGCAACATGCGAAACGAACTAATTGAACGACGGTGCCAAAGATTAATATCTAGATCAGGAATAAGAAATTTAATGGACCGTAAGTTCCTGTCCAACAAATTAAAAGGAGAATCAGCAGCTGAAGATTAGACAAGAGAACAATACTCAAAGCAAGGTAGAATGAAAGAATTATAACTTTTCTTCAGAATAGATTGATCACTTAAAATCGTACAAGACTTTCTCAATAAACCAATTTTTTATGCAATTGAAGAAGACACAGACCTAATGTGTTTCTCAAAAGTAAATTTGAAGTCAAGAATCACACCTAAAATTTTGAAAGAGTCATACAGTGGTAAAGAAACATCATCAATGATGAGATCCAGATGTTGAGGAGCCACTGTCCTCGACCTACTTACAATCATACTTTGAGTTTTGCTAGGATTCAACTTCATGCACCATAATTTGCACCATGCACTAATTTTGACTAGATCTCTGTTAAGGGATTCAAAAACCCCAGATCCAGATTCAGGAGATGGAATTGATGAAAGAGAGTAGCATCATCTGCATAGTTATCGAGCTTGTTTGCAAGGCAAATCCACATGTCAGGTGTATATAGTATGAAAAGTAATGGGCCAAGAGGACTGCCCTTAGGAACACCATATATCACATTCCTATACTCCCTTGGGTGCCCATCATTAGCAACTCTTTGTGATCTATTACTTGAAAATTCAGTAATGATGGTAAGGAAAGACCCACCCACTCGCAACTGTCTGAGTTTGAAAACAAGTGTCTCATAATCAACACGGTCAAAGGCAGCACTAAAATCAAGGCCAATCATACAAATTTCCTGACCACAATCAAAGGATTTTTGTACAGCATTGGAGATTGTAAGAAGGGCATCACATGCTCCAAGACCTTTACGAAAGCCAAATTGCAAACCTATATAGACGTTTTACCAGATGTTCAAAAGCTTTAGATAGTAAAGGAGTTATGGAAATTGGGTGGCAATCAGCTGGACTTGAGCTACTACAAATGCATTTACATAATGGAGTAACGTTGCCAATTCTCCACAAAGCATTTAGAAAACATCTTGTTAACTTGCGCTAAATAACAAATAAATTTTTAGCCAAGAAATTTGCAGGCTTTATAAAAAACAAAGGAAAATATCATTTGGGTTTACACTCCATAAGTATCAAGGTTCATCAAGAGAGCTTTAATTTCACGAGATTGAGAAGCTAAACTAGTTAGCTTAGCTTAACCTCGGGAAAACACATCAGCCAAAAGAGATGCCTTTTCTTTTGGACAGTTAGTGACAGAGCCATCTGGTTTAGGTGAAAAAAGAACTGTTGCATCTACACCAGAGTGCAGATTTAAGGGTAGTCCACCACTTATGTTCCTGAGTTGTACCAGACATGGTTTCTTTTATTGTTAAATTGTATTCCTTTTTAGTTGAAGCATAAATTCTCTGAGAAAAATTTCTAAACTGAATATAGTTATTCCAAGTCAAACCTGATCTGTTACCCTTCCAAAGATGACATGCCTCCTGCTTCTTCAAATAAGCACGTCTACAGTCCTCATTGAACAAGTGTTTGTCTTTCTCTAGGTACCTTAGCACACGAGAAGGGATACACCTATCAATTATGTTAACTAGATTATAATTCAAAACAACAACAAATGTGACCAATTCAAGCCCAACAGATCAATCAAAATGCCATTCCGGTCAGCTTAAGATTTCATATAAATCTTACATGAGTAATATACATCAGGGACAGGCTGCTCAGTCTTCACTACTATTGAAATCAAGGCATGATCAGATGTCCCAACTGGACAATCAACCTTACTTGTTATAACGCCAGGGGAGTGGGTGTATATAAGGTTCAAGCAGTTACCAGACGTGTGAGTAGCTTCTCTTATGATTTACTCACAGCGTGATGCAGAGGCAAAGCCAAAGCTCTTAAGCCTTGGCGATCAGCAGGAGAAACAGAATTTAATCACTCCCTGTGGTGAACATTGAAATCACCAACAAAAACAAAAGAGGCCTTTCAATCATCTTCTTGTATCTTTGCCATAATGGTAAAAAGATAATCGAAGATAGATTCATCCATATCTGGATTCCGGTAAGTCGAACACAAATAGTTGTTATGCCTGCCACAAACGTTATTACCGGAATTTCATGCCATCCATGAGATTCCGGTAATAAATCTCAAGATTAGGAAAATATTCTTGTCATAAAAGAGGTTGAATAAAGTTATTGCAGAATATATATATATATATATATATATTATATATATATATATATATATATATATATATATATATATATATATATATATATATATATATATATATATATATATATATATATATATATTCAGCACCCGTTTAGGAAAGTAATTCCTCCCAAATAACTATACGTCTTGTTTGCGCATTAATGTGTATTGAGTTATAAGTTATACTTGAAATGTATCAAATTATTTGTTGACATCTGAACTGTTTTAATTACATAGAAACAGAGACCAGTCCTTAATTGGAAATTATTAGGAGTCCGAGTTTCATCTCGTGATGCTCGGAGGTTTTGCTCAAAATAAAGCTCCAAATAATGAGATTTCCAGATGGTAATATTTTGTATTATAATAGACTCGTGCGCATCTATGGTTATAAATAACGGTAGTAATAGAGAGCGTCAAGACGACGAGGTCTCGACCCAATGGATTTTACGTATCATCTTGATTCTTGAATGAGGGTAACTTTGTTTTGCAAACTCACTCACCTTCATATAGAGAACGAATATAAGGCCATCCCAGGCGGGGGCAACACAAATTCTAAACGGGAAGTTAGTATCCTTAGACTTTCGTTTATGTGGCCGATGGTATATTGATACCATGCGGTGTACTGTATAATATAGACTAAATGAAGTTTTACACAAAAGTAAAGAGATCAATTCAGCCATTTTCACGAGTACGATAGTAGTCAGATGCTCAGCTTAGTGGGAATGGAGTGGTTTTTGTAAAAAGAACGTTGGTAGATATAGACAATTCAATAACGAAAACAATATATTGACTTGACCAACTTGGACGTTTGATGGCAACTGAAATGCTTCGAGAGGCCCAGTAAAAGCCTGGTGATTTTACAGCATTTTGTGAACTTTCGACGTTTCTATGCAGTGGAAAAAACATCAAATTGTCATATTCATTTCGATATTCCTCGACAACCTTTTACGAGTGGATGGAATTGAAGGGAAATTACTTAATGTCATTTCCGAGTTCTTTATCTCCAACGCTCTTTAAAGATACTTTCTTATCATTTTCTGGCAAAACAGCTCCTGTTTACCCTTAACCCTCCCCCCCCCCAAAGGAATGACCTTCAAGAAAAAAAAAAAAAAACAGGAATCGCTATAACAATTTCATTCACTGATTAACTTTTGATATTAATGTCCTTACTTGCTGAACACCCAGCCCTTTGAACAAATATGATAGTGAAACAGATCTGGTAAACAAGCAATTCGCTAGTGAGAAAATCCTTTATAAATAGTAGGAAATACTCTTTTCTTCGAAACTACCTTTAAACTATTTATTGCCTCTGTGGTACGTCCTGGGACTGAACAGTGCATTCTTGATAATTTGAATCGTTTGAACCCCATTAAAATGACCTTAAACTATATTGTGAGGCTTTTACCATTTGGTAAGGATGCTCGAAACTTTGAAAAAAATGAGTCTTGGGTTGTTGAGTTCACAACCCGATTAGGAAGATCATTGTACAACTTGGTCACAGCTGAAATAAAACTTTTAGAATACTGTGTTGTATTGAGCCTCATGATGAAGTCATGACTATTAGAATTAACTGCATACCTAGTGTTACGAACAGGGCGGTACTGCCCGGAAAGACCTGAGTGTAAAGGGGGTAAAAATTATGAAAAATCTTATGCAACATGCGAAACGAACTAATTGAACGACGGTGCCAAAGATTAATATCTAGATCAGGAATAAGAAATTTAATGGACCGTAAGTTCCTGTCCAACAAATTAAAAGGAGAATCAGCAGCTGAAGATTAGACAAGAGAACAATACTCAAAGCAAGGTAGAATGAAAGAATTATAACTTTTCTTCAGAATAGATTGATCACTTAAAATCGTACAAGACTTTCTCAATAAACCAATTTTTTATGCAATTGAAGAAGACACAGACCTAATGTGTTTCTCAAAAGTAAATTTGAAGTCAAGAATCACACCTAAAATTTTGAAAGAGTCATACAGTGGTAAAGAAACATCATCAATGATGAGATCCAGATGTTGAGGAGCCACTGTCCTCGACCTACTTACAATCATACTTTGAGTTTTGCTAGGATTCAACTTCATGCACCATAATTTGCACCATGCACTAATTTTGACTAGATCTCTGTTAAGGGATTCAAAAACCCCAGATCCAGATTCAGGAGATGGAATTGATGAAAGAGAGTAGCATCATCTGCATAGTTATCGAGCTTGTTTGCAAGGCAAATCCACATGTCAGGTGTATATAGTATGAAAAGTAATGGGCCAAGAGGACTGCCCTTAGGAACACCATATATCACATTCCTATACTCCCTTGGGTGCCCATCATTAGCAACTCTTTGTGATCTATTACTTGAAAATTCAGTAATGATGGTAAGGAAAGACCCACCCACTCGCAACTGTCTGAGTTTGAAAACAAGTGTCTCATAATCAACACGGTCAAAGGCAGCACTAAAATCAAGGCCAATCATACAAATTTCCTGACCACAATCAAAGGATTTTTGTACAGCATTGGAGATTGTAAGAAGGGCATCACATGCTCCAAGACCTTTACGAAAGCCAAATTGCAAACCTATATAGACGTTTTACCAGATGTTCAAAAGCTTTAGATAGTAAAGGAGTTATGGAAATTGGGTGGCAATCAGCTGGACTTGAGCTACTACAAATGCATTTACATAATGGAGTAACGTTGCCAATTCTCCACAAAGCATTTAGAAAACATCTTGTTAACTTGCGCTAAATAACAAATAAATTTTTAGCCAAGAAATTTGCAGGCTTTATAAAAAACAAAGGAAAATATCATTTGGGTTTACACTCCATAAGTATCAAGGTTCATCAAGAGAGCTTTAATTTCACGAGATTGAGAAGCTAAACTAGTTAGCTTAGCTTAACCTCGGGAAAACACATCAGCCAAAAGAGATGCCTTTTCTTTTGGACAGTTAGTGACAGAGCCATCTGGTTTAGGTGAAAAAAGAACTGTTGCATCTACACCAGAGTGCAGATTTAAGGGTAGTCCACCACTTATGTTCCTGAGTTGTACCAGACATGGTTTCTTTTATTGTTAAATTGTATTCCTTTTTAGTTGAAGCATAAATTCTCTGAGAAAAATTTCTAAACTGAATATAGTTATTCCAAGTCAAACCTGATCTGTTACCCTTCCAAAGATGACATGCCTCCTGCTTCTTCAAATAAGCACGTCTACAGTCCTCATTGAACAAGTGTTTGTCTTTCTCTAGGTACCTTAGCACACGAGAAGGGATACACCTATCAATTATGTTAACTAGATTATAATTCAAAACAACAACAAATGTGACCAATTCAAGCCCAACAGATCAATCAAAATGCCATTCCGGTCAGCTTAAGATTTCATATAAATCTTACATGAGTAATATACATCAGGGACAGGCTGCTCAGTCTTCACTACTATTGAAATCAAGGCATGATCAGATGTCCCAACTGGACAATCAACCTTACTTGTTATAACGCCAGGGGAGTGGGTGTATATAAGGTTCAAGCAGTTACCAGACGTGTGAGTAGCTTCTCTTATGATTTACTCACAGCGTGATGCAGAGGCAAAGCCAAAGCTCTTAAGCCTTGGCGATCAGCAGGAGAAACAGAATTTAATCACTCCCTGTGGTGAACATTGAAATCACCAACAAAAACAAAAGAGGCCTTTCAATCATCTTCTTGTATCTTTGCCATAATGGTAAAAAGATAATCGAAGATAGATTCATCCATATCTGGATTCCGGTAAGTCGAACACAAATAGTTGTTATGCCTGCCACAAACGTTATTACCGGAATTTCATGCCATCCATGAGATTCCGGTAATAAATCTCAAGATTAGGAAAATATTCTTGTCATAAAAGAGGTTGAATAAAGTTATTGCAGAATATATATATATATATATATATATATATATATATATATATATATATATATATATATATATATATATATATATATATATATATATATATATATATATATATATATATATATATATATATATATATTCAGCACCCGTTTAGGAAAGTAATTCCTCCCAAATAACTATACGTCTTGTTTGCGCATTAATGTGTATTGAGTTATAAGTTATACTTGAAATGTATCAAATTATTTGTTGACATCTGAACTGTTTTAATTACATAGAAACAGAGACCAGTCCTTAATTGGAAATTATTAGGAGTCCGAGTTTCATCTCGTGATGCTCGGAGGTTTTGCTCAAAATAAAGCTCCAAATAATGAGATTTCCAGATGGTAATATTTTGTATTATAATAGACTCGTGCGCATCTATGGTTATAAATAACGGTAGTAATAGAGAGCGTCAAGACGACGAGGTCTCGACCCAATGGATTTTACGTATCATCTTGATTCTTGAATGAGGGTAACTTTGTTTTGCAAACTCACTCACCTTCATATAGAGAACGAATATAAGGCCATCCCAGGCGGGGGCAACACAAATTCTAAACGGGAAGTTAGTATCCTTAGACTTTCGTTTATGTGGCCGATGGTATATTGATACCATGCGGTGTACTGTATAATATAGACTAAATGAAGTTTTACACAAAAGTAAAGAGATCAATTCAGCCATTTTCACGAGTACGATAGTAGTCAGATGCTCAGCTTAGTGGGAATGGAGTGGTTTTTGTAAAAAGAACGTTGGTAGATATAGACAATTCAATAACGAAAACAATATATTGACTTGACCAACTTGGACGTTTGATGGCAACTGAAATGCTTCGAGAGGCCCAGTAAAAGCCTGGTGATTTTACAGCATTTTGTGAACTTTCGACGTTTCTATGCAGTGGAAAAAACATCAAATTGTCATATTCATTTCGATATTCCTCGACAACCTTTTACGAGTGGATGGAATTGAAGGGAAATTACTTAATGTCATTTCCGAGTTCTTTATCTCCAACGCTCTTTAAAGATACTTTCTTATCATTTTCTGGCAAAACAGCTCCTGTTTACCCTTAACCCTCCCCCCCCCAAAGGAATGACCTTCAAGAAAAAAAAAAAAAAAAACAGGAATCGCTATAACAATTTCATTCACTGATTAACTTTTGATATTAATGTCCTTACTTGCTGAACACCCAGCCCTTTGAACAAATATGATAGTGAAACAGATCTGGTAAACAAGCAATTCGCTAGTGAGAAAATCCTTTATAAATAGTAGGAAATACTCTTTTCTTCGAAACTACCTTTAAACTATTTATTGCCTCTGTGGTACGTCCTGGGACTGAACAGTGCATTCTTGATAATTTGAATCGTTTGAACCCCATTAAAATGACCTTAAACTATATTGTGAGGCTTTTACCATTTGGTAAGGATGCTCGAAACTTTGAAAAAAATGAGTCTTGGGTTGTTGAGTTGCAAATAGGGAATTAAATGAAAAGTGTCATGTAATCTTCATTTTTGTGGTGCTGTTTTGACGATTGACCAGAAAGTAATTGTGCCAGGTGAGCTATTTCAAATGTACAGTCAAAAGCAAATGCCCTGTCGTCTCCAGTCTCGTTCTGTCACCCCCAATATCTTTAAATTCCAGAATTTCAGGTGTAGAAGAGTTTGGTTGTTGGGGGGGGGGGGGCGGTAACGGGCGGGGGAAGGACGACGGTGGGCCGGGGAAGTACTTGTTAGACCTGTAAGGGGTGTGATGGTAGGGGAGCCACGAAAAATTATGAATGGACGTAAATTCAGTATAATTTCTCCAGTTCTTAATTCTATCATTATAATGATTCTAACTTATAATTATATGGTATGTTTGTTGTGTTATTTGCTATGCCATTCTCACGAACAACTTGTTGACAAAAAGGATCGATGTTTAGTTTGGAAATATATTATGATCCGACTGAAAAATCTTTCGTAAACACAAGCTAGGAGTCCTCTCTCTCTCTCTCTCTCTCTCTCTCTCTCTCTCTCTCTCTCTCTCTCTCTCTCTCTCTCTCTCTCTCTCTCTCTCTCTCTCTTCCCATATATATATATATATATATATATATATATATATATATATATATATATATATATATATGTGTGTGTGTGTGTGTGTATTAAGAGTGATTCTAGATGCAGAAAGTGTGGGGTAGGCGGATTGGGTTTTTAGAGTGGTTACGAGAAAGGAGTCATTTTGTTTAAAAGTAATTCAATAGCGATTCATCAGTATCACAATTGTTTTAGTTATGATTCCAAATTATAATTACGTTGTATAGACCCATATGTTGTGTTATTCGATATATTATTCCAACAAAAACGTTATTCGCTAAAATAATGAATTTTAGAATAATTTTTAAATTTTGGTCTGACTGAGAAACCTTACTCATACACAATTCACAAATCCAATAACAGTTAATTTTCTCAAGATAGCATATCAATAATTGGTTTGAAACAATTCAACATAAATGAGCAAGTATTTCAGGGAAGACTTATGATTGTGTGGGAAGTCAATCATCTGAGACCAATAATATTACAAATCATCTTCATATTTCTTTATATATTCTCCTAGTTTACAATATGTAATGTTAGTTAGATGTATTCATAGATTTTTTGGTCTCGTTAAGTATTTTTTGTTTAATAAAGATAGGGTTTACATTAAGGTAAGAAAGTGTGCGCCACCACAAATGAATTCTACTGTAGTTTGTAGATTTTATAGACAGGTCACTTAATGCTTGAAATATTGCATGACAGAATCTTTAGGCATTGTCTGTCCTAGGTACTGATTATATGTTAATAACTCTCTCTCTCTCTCTCTCTCTCTCTCTCTCTCTCTCTCTCTCTCTCTCTCTCTCTCTCTCTCTCTCTCTCTCTCAAATGTTGACTTAGGTAATGCAATGGTATTTTCTGTGACGGTTCTTTAGTTAAAAAGTGATATGCTAAAATGATACCATTACATGCGTGAAACAAGCACTCTATGATTGGTTAACTCATAAAACCATAGTGGATGGCTAGTGTAAGGTTTGGGAGAGAGAACCAACGGACAGAAAGAAGTAATGTTCATATATGCTGAACTGCTGCATACCAATTGTTGCTATGCTGTCTTAAAAAAATTAATTGTTATTGGACTCGTGAAATGAGCACGAGTAAGGTTTTTCAGTCTGACCAAAATTTACAAATTATTCCAAAAGTCATTATTTTAGCGAAAAACTTCTGGTAGAATGTTACATTGAATAACACAACAAATGGGTCTATACAACGTAATTGTAATTTCTAATCATTGCCAAAAATAGTATGACACTGATAAACGATATTGAATAGGGAGCTGAAGTCATGACGTCAGTTAATATGGCAACGGCCACCCTGGTTAAACACAGGAAATATCCTCGTGCTTTCAGCATAACAGAGTTGATTTCCTACTACTCTGATGACAAAAATACATAAAGCGTGATAAAAACCACTACATTTCAGATAATATACTGCCCTTATCCTATTCATATGGGATAATGACTGGAAAAGTCTAGTTAAAGTATGGCTGTGTTAGAACACAGGTAATGTCCCAGGTCTGTCAGCGCATTAAGCAGTTGTTGTGAACCAGAACGTTTCCTCTGCCCTACCCCACCATTTACGTCTTTAGAATCACACACACACACACTATATATATATATATATATATATATATATATATATAAATATATATATATATATATATATATATATACATATATATATATATATATATATATATATATATATAATTTATATATATATATATATATATATATATATATATATATATATCTATCTATCTATCTATCTATATATATATATATATATATATATATATATATATATATATATATATATATATATATCCTCCTACGCCTGTAGACGCAAAGGGCTTCGGTTTGATTTTGCCATTCGTCTCTATCTTGAGCTTTTAAATCAATACGTCTCCATTCCTCATTTCTTACTTTACGTTTACAGTCCTCAGCCATGTAGGTCTGTGTCTTCCAACCCGCCTAGTGCTTTTTGGAGCCCACTTGAAATTTTGGTGAACCAATCTCTTGTGGATTGCGAAGAACATGCCCAGACCATCTCCATCTACCCCTTACCATGATCTCATCCACATTTGACACTCGGGTTATCTCTCTTATGATTTCATTTCTAATCCTGTTCTGTCATTTAACTCCCAATATTCTTTTGAAGTCTTTTCTATCAAATCTACAGTATCTGTTGGATAGTGTTTCATTGTCATACCATGACTTATGTTCATACCGTAACACCAATCACACTAAACTGATATATATATATATATATGTATGTATATATGTATGTATGTATATATGTATATACTGTATATATGTATATATATGTGTATATATATGCATATATGTATATATATGTATATATATATATATATGTATGTATATATTTATATATATATATATATATACAGTATATATATATATATATATATATATATATATATATATATATATATATATATATATATATACGTCTGCGCATAGAATTGATGACTTATGGATATCATCAAGGCCATACCTGAATTCATTTTCATTTAATCTTAACAGTAGCATGAAATATTTCTTCAAGATTCTTGACTGTTAAGAGATTCTGTTTTGTAAGAAGGATAGAATTTTATTATTAGTAATAGACTACCTGTTTACAATAACTTATATCATTCCTCTTGGTAAGGGTAGAAGAGACTCTTTAGCTATGGTAAGCAGCTCTTCTAAAAGAAGAACACTCTGAATTCAAACCCTTGTTCTCTAGTATTGGGTAGTGCCATAGCCTCTATACGCTGGTCTTCCACTGCCTGGGAGTATAGTTCTCCTGCTTGATGGTACACCCAGGCACACTACTCATGATTTGTTAAAGTTTTTACAGTTTCCATAAGAAATATTTATTTCAATGTTACTGTTCATAAAATATTTCATTTTTCTTTGTTTACTTTCCTCACAGGGCTGTTTTCCCTGTTGGAGCCCTTGGGCTTATAACATCTTACTTTTCCAACTAGGGTTGTAGTTTAGTTAATAATAATAATAATAATAATAATAATAATAATAATAATAATAATAATAATGATAATAATAATAATAATAATAATAATAATAATAATAATAATAATAATAATAATAATTGTATTGGGATAAATTACTGTCTCATCATTCAAAAAATTTAAATCTACTTTAAATTGAGATAGAAATGATTATTAAATTCTGTATCATAAAAGTATATATATATATATATATATATATATATATATATATATATATATATATATATATATACAGTATATATGTAGAATTGAATGTATTGTGAATAATTAACGTCGGTGTGAAATTAATATTTAGACCTAAGCTACCATTCATTAAAAGAAACAATTATTTTATATAGTATGCATAAGTATATTGGCACTATATAGTGTTATGCTAGATATAAGTATTGATATATACATGATTATATGTTTATGATATTAATGTTGTATACATATAAATGTATATATGCATAGGTATGTATGTGTATATATGTATACATGTATATATGTGTGTGTATATATATGTATATGTGTATGTATATGTATGTGTATGTGTAAGTATTTATGTATATGTATATGTATTTGTATCTGTATGTATGTATATATATGTATATGTGTATGTGTATGTATATGTATGTGTATGTGTGTGTATGTATATATATATATATATATATATATATATATATATATGTATATGTATATATATGTATATGTATATGTATGTATATATATGTATATATATTTGTAATTTTGTGTATGTTTTGCTTATGTATTTATATAGATAAGGCTACCGCATTGACATATAAATAACTGTAATGAAAGTAAAATAAGAAGAAAACAAGAATATACCTGCCACTAGAAATGACCCTTTTTAGCAGGTGTCTAACGAGCTTTCGGACTCCTCCTACGCACACCTGAGTCAAGCCCAGGTAGCGGGTAAGGGAGTGTCATTGTTCTCTAAATCTCTATATGTATGTTCGTACTTTTGCTTTCCCTATAAAATGTAAGAAACCTCTCTCAATAAATCAGTCCTCTGAGGAAGTATCACGAAACTAGTCAGGACTCAAGTGTATATTCTGTATTTTCATTTTCCCTGTGGTTCTTCTGCATCTGAGCATCACGTTTTCCTGTGATTTTTACGCATATATATATATATATATATATATATATATATATATATATATATATATATATATATATACAGTGTATTTGTATACTGTATATATATATATATATATATATATATATATATATATATATATATACAGTGTATTTGTATACTGTATATATATATATATATATATATATATATATGTATATATATATATATGTATATATATATATATATATATATATATACCTTTCTTAAAAGAGGATACCTTAACCTGTTGTAAGGGTTCGTGTATCGTCATGATCAGGAAAGTTGTAATAGTCAGAGACACTCATAATAGGTTGGTTTGCTGTGAGCGATCGGACAAAAATCTCCTACCGTCACCAATCCACATTGGCCAGCATGGTGATGAAAACTGGCCAAATCGCGAGGCCTTTGACCTGCAGTGGACTAGAAACCGCGTTGTTTGCTGTTGTCCTTGTATGTATACTTAAACCCTGTCCACATGATTGAGCATGGCCGACGGGCAAACAGTGATACCAGACCACAATAGTTAGTTAGAATGAGGGTTAATGACGTCAGAAGCGGGAAAATTAAAGGCAAGGATCTGGCATCATAGAGTTTTTGCCAGATTCCTGCCTTTAGTTTTCCCGCTTCTGACGTCATTAACCCTCATTTTCACTAACTATTGTGGCGTGGTATCACTGTTTGCCCGTCGGGCATGCTCGATCGTGTGGATAAGGCTTTAAACATAAACGTAAACTCTCCCTCAAAATGCCAACGACAATTCTAGGACCAATAATAAAGCAGAAACCTGTGCTTAAATGTAGGGTAGACACACACAAAGGCACTGTGTGACTTCTTCCCTCTGCTGAGTCCATCTTGAAAATCATTCGCTTTGCATCTGGAGGGTTGGAATCCACTTCTTATTGTTTTGGATTTTCTATATTTTTCCTATGTTCACAGCACTAAACATATTCCTGATCCACTATTGCAGTACAATGGAATCTTCTTGAGAGGGACATCTGTCCACCTGATAAAGAAACAGTACAAGTGAATCTTTATCAAGGAACAGTGCATTCCAAAACAAGTGTGACTTATTGCCTCTGCTGAATCCATCTTGTAGATTATTTCGTTTGCATCTGAAAGGCCGGACTCCATATTTCATTTTGTTTATTAATATATATATATATATATATATATATATATATATATATATTATATATATATGTATATATATATAATATTTGAAAAATCTAAAAAAAATTAATGCTAGGGCGTTCCCCATAGGTGACACGTTGGGACTTCGCCTGATCCCTCCAAAAAATCGGCAAGGTTTACCCAGTCATGGACGGGCTTGGTTAAGGAGGAAAGCTCAGGAAAATATCTGAGGAGAGGATGAGAGTAGCAACTATGAATGTGTGGACAATGACTAGAAAAGGGCGGGAGCTGGTTGACCTCATGGAGAGAAGGAAGATTGGAGTGCTGTGTGTGCAGGAGACCAGGTGGAAGGGAAATAAGGCAAGAGAACTAGGCAAAGGTTGTAAATTTCATTACAGTGGAGCAAGTATGGAAGGAAGAAATAGTGTAGGAATAATATTATCAAAAGATTTTAAAGGAAAATTTGGTTGGAGTGAATAGGAAAAATGACTGGGAGCAACAATAGTCAATGTGGTGTGTGCCTATGACCCGCAAGCTGGATGTACAGAGGAGAAAAAGATACATCCTGGTCCATCTCCTCCCAGAATGTATCCTTCCCCTCCTCTGTACTTCCAGCTTGCGGGGCATAGGCACACACCTATTCCTGATCCGTTATTCCAAAGCAATGGAATCTTCTTGAGGGGACACAGCAGCCTAAAAGAAGTCAGGCTTGTTTCTTTTGCATCTGTCCACCTGAAAAAGAAGCAGTACAAGTGAATCTTTATCAAGGAACAGTACAATCCAAAACAAGTGAGACTTCTTCCCTCTGCTGAGTCCATCTTGTACATTATTTCATTCGCATCTGGAAGGCCTCACATAAAAAGTTATTTCCTTAACTAAACTTGAACTAAAGTAAACTAAAACTCAACTGAAACTTATACTAAATATACATAACTGTAGAACTCATCAGAAACTTATACTAAAATATTTTCCACTATATATGTTAAACATTTCTTTCGCTAAGTTCACAGCACTAAACTGAAAAATTCAACTGAAACTTATACTACAAAAATTGAACTGAAACTTATACTAAAAAATTCAACTGAAACTTATACTAAAAATATTTTCCCAATATATATATATATATATATATATATATATATATATATATATATATATATATATATATATATATATATATATTGGATTTTTTTTTATTTTTATTTCTTTCTAAGTTCACAGCACTAAACTGAAAAATTCAACTGATACTTATACTAAAAATATTTTTCTATTATATATATATATATATATATATATATATATATATATATATATATATATATTTATATATATATACTGTATATATATATATATATTTATATATTTATATATATATATATTTATTTATTTATTTTAGATTTTTTTTTTATTTTTTTTTTATTTTTTTGAAGGGGGGGAATTTTTTTTTTTTTTAATTTTTTGGGGATTTTAATTTTTTTCATGTTCACTGCACCAAACTACAATAATCGTTCCTTTACACATTACGATATCCTTAATAATAGTATTGATTCCCTGACGATGTTGATCCCTACTTGGTTCCTGATTGTACTGACGATGATCTTCCCATCTTGGGCGTCCTTGATTGTACTGCCGACGTTGGTTCCACTGCCCTGGCTGATGCCTTGTTACCTCCTGACGATACCACTGGCCACCACTCCTCTCCCAGTGATCGTACTCCTTCTCATGGCGTAGCTCTTCATCATGATCTCTTCGGTTTCCTTCGTCCACTAGAATAAGTTTAGCATTAACCACCTTTTTGTACTTCTCCTCGAATGCCTCCTGTAGGAATTCGGGTTTGTCCCGATGTCTGTCTGGGTGGAACATCATAGACAAGTCCCTGAAGGATCTTATAATCTCTGCTTTTGTGGCTGTCTGTTCCAAACCCAGAATCTCATAATGACCCTTTTCTTCCCATTCCTTCTGCAGTGCTTTAGTATCTTCTATGATTTTTAAAAATTTATCTGATTTCTTAATCTTTGCCATTTCGAAGTCCTTCAAGGCAACATCGAAAATGCAAAGTTTGACGAGGTGCCTTCCTCGTAACATGTACGCTTTCCACCCTTCCAGACCTTTCTCGATAGCCATTGAACAGTCCAAAACAATATCCATATGAGGAGGCTTCTCAGTGACTGAGTTCGCTCCTCCATACTCAGGGCTTCGGTGGAAATATCTACTGCCTCTTTGGGCCTGTTATTCATCTGCGCAAATAATCCAGTTATCAATAAGCTTTTCCTCTTATGTTCGTCCTTATTCTCAGCTTTATGAACTTCCGCCTTCTCAGCTACCAGCTTCTCCTTTTCTGCCTTCAGTTCACAAACTACACTTTTCAGTTTATTCAGTTGCTCCATGTTCTTAATATGCACCTTCTTAATTTCTTCGTTTTCAGTTTCAAAGTTCTCCACAATCATATTTCGTTCCATTATCTCAAGGTCTTTTATTTTACACAAAAATTACAGTTTTTCATAATCTTGCGCCTTGTCAGCGTTAATTTTCTCTCTTTCTTCCTTCAATTCACCAACTTCCTTTTTCAATTCGTCTAACAATTCATTTTTCTCATTTTGTTCTTTCTTCAGTGCTTCATTTTCATTTCTGATATTTTTCATCAATTTTTCATGTTCCTTCATCTCTTTTTCGACGCATTCAGATTCCAGTATAGTTTTTTCAGCCTTCAATTCACCAACTTCCTTTTTCAATTCGTCTAACAATTCATTTTTCTCATTTTGTTCTTTCTTCAGTGCTTCATTTTCATTTCTGATATTTTCCATCAATTTTTCATGTTCCTTCATCTGAAGGTCTTTTTCGACGCATTCAGATTCCAGTACAGTTTTTTCTGCCTTCAATTCACCAACTTCCTTTTTCAATTCGTTTACTTGTTCATCTTTCTGATTTTGTTCTTTCTTCAGTACTTCATTTTCATTTCTGACATTTTCCACCAATTTTTCATGTTCCTTCATATGAAGGTCTTTTTCGATGCATTCAGAGTCCAGTTCAGTTTTTTCTGCCTTCAATTCACCAACTTCCTTTTTCAATTCGTTTACTTGTTCATCTTTCTGATTTTGTTCTTTCTTCAGTACTTCATTTTCATTTCTGACATTTTCCACCAATTTTTCATGATCCTTCATATGAAGGTCTTTTTCGATGCATTCAGAGTCCAGTTCAGTTTTTTCTACCTTCAATTCACCAACTTCCTTTTTCCATTCGTTTACTTGTTCATCTTTCTGATTTTGTTCTTTCTTCAGTACTTCGTTTTCATTTCTGATATTTTCCATCAATTTTTAATGTTCCTTCATATGAAGGTCTTTTTCGACGCATTCAGAGTCCAGTTCAGTTTTTTTTCTGCCTTCAATTCACCAACTTCCTTTTTCAATTCGTTTACTTGTTCATCTTTCTGATTTTGTTCTTTCTTCAGTACTTCGTTTTAATTTCTGATATTTTCCATCAATTTTTCATGTTTCTTCATATGAAGGTCTTTTTCGACGCATTCAGATTCCAGTACAGTTTTTTCTGGCTTCAATTCACCAACTTCCTTTTTCAATTCGTTTACTTGTTCATCTTTTTGATTTAGTTCTTTCTTCAGTACTTCATTTTCATTTCTGACATTTTCCATCAATTTTTCATGTTCCTTCATCTGAAGGTCTTTTTCGATGCATTCAGAGTCCAGTTCAGTTTTTTCTACCTTCAATTCACCAACTTCCTTTTTCAATTCGTTTACTAGTTCATTTTTCTGATTTTGTTCTTTCTTCAGTACTTCATTTTCATTTCTGACATTTTCCATCAATTTTTCATGTTCCTTCATCTGAAGGTCTTTTCGATGCATTTAGTGTCCAGTTCAGTTTTTTTCTGCCTTCAATTCACCAACTTCCTTTTTCAATTCGTTTACTTGTTCATCTTTCTGATTTTGTTCTTTCTTCAGTACTTCGTTTTCATTTCTGATATTTTCCATCAATTTTTCATATTCTTCATCTGAAGGTCTTTTCGACGCATTCAGAGTCCAGTACAGTTTTTTCTGCCTTCAATTCACCAACTTCCTTTTTCAATTCGTTTACTTGTTCATCTTTTTGATTTAGTTCTTTCTTCAGTACTTCATTTTCATTTCTGATATTTTCCATCAATTTTTCATGTTCTTCATCTGAAGGTCTTTTCGACGCATTCACATTCCGGTTCATTTTTTTCTTGCTTCAATTCACCAACTTCCTTTTTCAATTCGTTTACTAGTTCATTTTTCTGACTTTGTTCTCTCTTCTCTACTTCATTTTCATTTCTGATATTTTCCATAAATTTTTTATGTTCCTTCATCTGAAGGTCTTTTTCGGTACAATCACTTTGCTTTATTTCTACTATTCTCTCCATTTCTTCAATTTGTCTTCGTAACTTATCATTTTCAGCCTCGAGATTTTCCAAGCGAGTAGTCCGATCCTCGTCTTCCATTTTGAGTTCATTTCCGTCCAACAGATCTTCGCATCCATGTTCCATTTCTGGAACATATTCTTCCAGAGAGCTGTTGTCCACATCTTCTCCAGCCATCCTCCTTCTAGCAAGCATAATTCCGCCGAAAATGACGGAAGCAGCAGCCATACCGAAGTAAAAGTTCTTGTTTCCATTCGAAAGGGCTTCTTCCTTCCTTTCTCCAAAGTCAAATTCGGTGAGAAGCTTGCCAACGAACTACGTTGATTTCAATTCATCTTTGAATCTTAATGCTTCTGTCTCCATCTGGTGCAATCCAAATTCGCACCGCTGTAGTTCCTCGCGGGCTTTCCACAAGCCCCCAATCAAAGGACAGCGCTGCAGCCACCTGCCGAGGAATTCATCCTGAGAGGCGACTGCACGGCAGTCTTCAAAGCGCGGCACCTCTGGGAGTAGCCATGAAAACCATTTGAAGACCACCGACTCCTGAAGAGTTCGCAGCTGTCCTCGCATGCAAGATTCTACTCCAGAAGGGCAGAACCTGCCTTTTGAGGCCAGACGAGTCCTCCTTTAAAGTTTCCGATGAGATCCATAAACATTGAAATCGCTTCGTTCAATTTGAAAGCCATATTCAATAATACAGATCCGCATCAGCATTATTTTGAAGAAATGGTTTTTCCCGCAAAACGATCTTCCTGGAGACTTTCAAATTCCTGGAGACATTTTTGAATCACCAACTCTATGGACAGATTTCCCGGATATTTCTCTCCTCAATATTCAGAAGATGGTGTTGAATAATAATAATAATAATAATAATAATAATAATAATAATTAATGATAATGATGAATAATAATAATTGATAATAATGATAGTCTCCCCTCGGAGACTCAAATTCCTGGAGACATTTTGGAATCGCCAACTCTATGGCAGACTTCCCGTGCATTTCTCTCCTCTCCATTCGGAAGACGGTGTTAAATAATAATAATAATAATAGTAATAATAATAATAATAGTAATAATACAAAATTAATAATAATAATAATAATGATTAATAATTAATAAATAATAATTAATAATTAATAGTAATAGTTAATAATCAATAATGATTAATAATTAATAATTAATAATTATTAATGATTGATAATTAATAATTAATAATTAATAATAATTAATAATTAATAATTAATAATAATTGATAATTAATTATTATTAATTAATAATAATTAATAATAATAATAATTAATAATAATTAATAATTAAAAATAATAATTAATAATAATTAATAATTGATAATTAATAATAATTAATAATTAATAATACTCAATAATTAATAATGATTAATAATTAATAATAATAAATAATAAATAATTAATAATTAATAATAATTAATAATTAATAATTAATAATAATTAATAATAATAATAATTAATAATTAATAATTAATAATTAATAATTAATAATTAATAATTAATAATTAATAATAATTAATAATTAATAATAATGAATAATCAATAATTAATAATAATAATAATAATAATAATAATAATAATAATAATAATCTTCGGTGCAATATAGGAGTCCGGAGCCCTCCAGAGACTTCCTAATTCCTGGAGACATTTTCGAATCACCAACTCTATGGACAGATTGCCCGGACATTTTTCTCCTCTTCATTCAGAAGACGGTGTTTAGTAATGAAATAATGATAATAATAATAAAATAATAATACTAATAATAAATAATAAAATAAAAAAATAATAAAAAAAAATAAAATAGATAAAATAAAATAAAATATAAAATAGAATAGAATAGAATAAAATATAATAATAATAATAATAATAATAATAATAATAATAATAATAATAATA
>NC_090739.1:43910491-43915491 GCF_036898095.1 Palaemon carinicauda | reverse complement strand
ATCTGGCCCTAAAATTTGACTTATTTCCGTCAGCAATTCATCCATTTCATCAAAACCATTTTCTACTTTAATAAAAGATTCATTCTTACTACTTATCATTCTCCTATCTCTCATTCTCGCATTTGTCATACCTTCTTTTACATCATCTAATGAAAAACCACACACTATAGGTATCATTCATATTCAGCCATGATTCATCTGTATTAATACATTTATCTTCCACACTCACTTGTATATTTACACCCTTGTCATACTTTTACTTATAAAATTTCCCCTTCTTTCATCCTTACTTAATGCTCTCGTATTCTTCCTTTTCATATATACTACTGACAACAACTGTTTACCTTCTAGACCTAATTCCTCATACATACTAGGTTCACACTTGTTCCTTTTCAACAATTTACTCATCCCATTCTCTTGGATATACTCGGGTACCTCCTTCCATTTACGCTACTGGTTGTGGTGTGCCCTAACTCTTTCCACACTACCATCCACACACAACTTACCCAAAACAAATTAATCCACCCTAACCAACTTCTAACACCTCATATGGACCTTCAAATTTATCACGCACCTTATTTACATTCATTTTACCCTTTTCAATTACTTCTTTCATCACTCTCTCACCAACTTTAAAGCTTTCAAACCTCTCATTTGCTTTCCTCCACACATCTCTATCATCCTTCGACACACCCAACCTCTGTCTTACTATCGTTTCAAAATTTAACACAAACTTACATGGAGACATACCCGTACTCTTATGCACTGTTGCATTATAAGCCCACAATGCTCTACCAACATACAAATCCCAATACACATGTTCAATACCCCATTCTCTTAACATCTGCTCAAACTCCCATCCAACAAAACTCAGGGCCATTATCACTTAACATTCTCACAGGCTTACACACACATCGGCAACATCACTTGACCAACTATTCTTGCAACAGTATCACTCCTTTTATCCTTGATGGGTACTGCATACGTAAATTTACTCATGTGATCAACCATAACAATCATTCCCACATGCCTTCTCGCAGTTGCAGGCAACGAAATGCAATCAATCACAAACATTTCAAATGGCTCTTTCATACGCAATCTCAGAACAGACGGATTAGCATGCACTCTCTGATACTTCCCTTTCTGGCAATCTTCACACCTAGTTGCTACATCCTTACATATATGACTCAACCCAGGCGTAAACAATCTCTCACACATGCATTCCCACAATTTATTCTTACTCATATGCCCATATGTGTCATGCACTAATATACACATACTTACAGCTGCATGCATTGGAAGCACAGGAACATATATATCTTCATCCATTCCTTTATGTAGAAAATAAACAATATTCTCACACACAATTAAGGTTCTTATTAACTTTCTTATGCATCTCTAAATCAGGCGGCCATTCTCCTACCTCAATGCTATTCAACATACATTCACGCAACCTTTTAATTTCCACACATTCATCTTGCATTTCTTCCACTTCCTCTTTAGTCAATAGATCATCCTCACTCCTCGTAATATCAACCATGCCAACAAAATTCGCCATAAATACACTATTATCTTCTATCACAATTACTTCACATCCATTATTCAGAAGCAAACCACTACCAATATCAACTGATAGATCATGCAATATTAAAAAGTCAATTCCTATCAAAAAACAACTAGGCATCTCATTCTCTCCCATTACAATGAAATTATGTTTCTCTTCCATACTTCCCAGTTTTACTTTCAAACGCACTTCTTCCCAAACTAGCAAACTTCCTTTACCTATCCCATGAATTCTCACACTCGTACATTGCCTTTTCACTTCCCAATTGTACCGCTCTATTTTCTTGATAACAGACATATTCACTAATGACACTTGCATGCTTGTATCAATTAAACTACAGTATTCATTCTCATTTATACCCACATACGTCATCATTCTTCCTTTTACACCATACATACAAATGTTTACTCTCCTATCAATAGGATCAATCTTTTCACACCTATGTTCATCTTCGCTATCTTCCATGCTCATACCACTCAGATTCAAGTCACTCGGACAATTCTCCTTCTCACTCAACAACTTGCAACATCTCTTATTACATTGTAACCTCAATATATACTACCTTTCAGTCTCCTTATTTGCCCGGTACTGCATCGGACGATTCCACCCAAAATACCAATAAACAGTGACACCATACAACATACATACTACCAACAATACTTTTGATAACAAATCACCCTCAAGCACACTATCCTCCTCCCTATATGTCATTCCCTTCGATACTTCATTCCTAACACTCATTTTGAGCTCATCTACACTAGCAGGTATATCCCTATTCAAACCCTTCAATTTCAACTTATTCAACCCACTCAAAATACATTTATACACCATATCATCCCCTTCAAAACTTTGTACCACCACTAAATCTTCCGGCAACCTTTCAAAATTACTATCATTCTCGCTACTATTTTCTATCTTACCATGCATTCTTGACACCGCATCTGCTATCACGTTCTTACTCCCAGGTACATATTCTAGCTTGAAGTCAAATTCATTCAAATCCTCTGTCGTCCTCGCAACCCTAGCATTCACAGACTCTTTCCTAATCATGTACACTAGGGGCTGATGGTCGGTACGCACAATAAATTTCACACCATACAAAAATACCTTCAATGCTTTCACGCTAAATCTTAGCGCAGCCAACTCCCTTTCAATCGTGGAATACTTCCGCTCAACCTTATTAAATGCTTTACTTACATACGCTATCACTCTCAACTGTTCATCTCCATTTATTCTTTGCATTTGAACGAAGCAACCACCCATACTAATCCCACTAGCATCCGTATATAACTCTAGCATACGTGCATGCTCACTATAGTCGGGAAAGGCCAAAGTGACGTCTCTCGCGGCCTCTTCTTTCAACTTTTCAAATGCTTCTATCATATGCTCATCCCATTTCAGTCTCGTACTATTTCTCTTACCTGTCCACTCATTCAAAGGCTTCCCTATTCCCGAACAATCTCTGACAAACTTCCGACCAAATTCAATCAACCCTAGACAACTTCTCAACTTACTCACAAGCTCATCACTCTTCCTTATACCCCATTCACTCACCACATGCCCAAGAAATTCCACCTCCCCGGCCAACCATGTACACTTTTCAAGCTTAACTTTCACACCAACTTCTATCAAACGTTCTAATACTGCTTCAAGCAACTGCATGTGTTCTCCAACAGTCTCACTCGCAATCAAAATATCATCTGTAAAAACATTCATCTTTTGTCAATCAAACCCAGCCAAAACAACATTCATCACCCTCTGGAAGGCAGCAGGCACATTAGCAAGGCCAAAACTTAATCTTCTAAACTAATAGTGACAATTACTACTCGAAAATGCCGTAATGGGCCTGCTCCCCTCTGCCAGAGGCATCTGGTAATAGCCCCTAACTATATCTAACTTTGTAAAAACTTTCATACCATGCATCTTATACACAGTCAGACACTACATTCATCGGGAAACGTTTTTAACAGTTACTTCATTCACCTGCCTATAATCAATATACATACGTAAACTTCCATCCGGCTTTCTTACAGGTACAATGGGGCTATTCCAGGCACTCTCACTCCTTTCTATTACACCCATTTGCTCTAACTCCTGGCACTGCTCTTCTATTTCTCTGGCAATAGGCGGAGGAAAATGTCGGGGACACTGATATATGGGGGTATCATTACTAAGAACTTTCTTAAATTCAGGCAGCTTTGACCCCCCACAATCCTCGTCACCACGACTCAAAACTCTCCATCTATCCCCTAACATCCTATACAATTGTTCCCTTTCACCCTCACTTATATTCTCATCTACATTAATTCTTTCTTTCAAACTTTCCCAATCCCAATTGTCATCCTGCTTTATCTTACCTGCCATAACATGTCTCAATTTAACATACCTTTCATCCTCTACATTGACCAACATATACATACATTCCATGCAATCACCCTCACGTTTACCCCGTATTCTCTTCCTCATTACAGTCGGCAACAAGCTCACATAAACCTTCGGCTCCTGCAAATTCAAAATACCATCATACTCATGCACATTTGTTTTCACTAAATTACTTGCTTCCGAACTTCCACTACGTATTCATAATTGTCACCATTGGTAATTCCCAGACTATTCGGCCATGCAACTTTTACACTGACAACCTCACTCGCAATTCTTGACAATTTAACACCTTCTTTCGCTATTAACGGCACACCTTTCCATACCTTCATGCATACACTACCATCTTCATTCAACTAAAATTCCCCACAAAATATACCCTTAACTTTCATCTTTTATCATATTTACACTAGGATGTACAATCATACCACATTTTTTCAAGAAATTATAACCTAACAAGACATCATATTTGTCATTTACTCCCTCAACCACATAAAAATCATTATCTTCTATCATCAGCCCGCCAATCATAACATTTTCACGTAACTTTCCCTGCACAGATATACTTAAATTACTGATACCTTTCACTTCACCTTTATACCCCCTAAATTCACAAACATCCTTCACCTTATCATATGCATTCCTAAACATTAAATTAACACCACAACCAGTATCGATCAAACCAACCAACTCTACGCCATTAAAAGTCCATTTCACACTCGTGCAATCATACACTCTTTCTCTCATCACATCTTCATGTAATAAACCCTCACGAACATGCATCACATTCACTCCCAACACACACGAGGACTCACCCGGCTGAACCCTCATATTACTTAGTTTCCCGAACATCCTGGCTGACTTAATCCCTTCTTCCTACATACTCTAGCTACATGCCCATCTACACCACATTCAGTACACTTACCCCGCAGTTCCTGGCACATTCTAACATAATGACCATCCTTACCACAATTACCACAAATCACATTCATACGATTACTACGACATCCACTCACTATGTGCCCAGTCATACCACACCGATAATATTTTACCCTTT